>NC_134556.1:23680295-24286896 GCF_025594145.1 Primulina tabacum | reverse complement strand
GGTAAATTTCAACATCATTCTGAGAATTGGTTGGTTGGACAAGAATCATGCAATGGTAAATGGTCGGGGTAAGAATGCCAAACTCCAATCCAAGAATAAATCAAAAGTTATGGCAAGGATAAGGAACAGAAATCCTTCCTTTCTGCTTCTCAGATCTAGAAAGGCATGGAGTATGGCGAAGAAGTCTAACTAGCAATAATGAGAGAAGCAAAAGAAGGAATTAAGCTCAAGATATAAAATATTCCTGTGATAGGGAGCTTCGGAAAGGTTACTTTGAATTATCTCAGACTGTGAAGTAGAATTCGAAAGTAACTTGATAGCTCGTGCAACACTAAAATCTAAGGAACCCTAGCAAATGGACTTCAGTTCAACTCAAGAAGCTAAAAGATCAATTCCAAGAGTTGTTAGTAAAAAAAAAACAAATCAGACTAAGTGCCTCTCCTTGGGGAGCTTCAGTCTTATTGACACAAAAGAATGGTGAAAGCACAAGATAGTGTGTCGATCTACAAAGAACTCAATAGGATCAAGAACAAATGTCATCTTTCAAGAATAGATGACCTTTTCTATCAGTTAAAAGGAGCTAAGATCTTTTCAAAGCTTTATCTAAGGTCAGACTATCCCAATTGAAGGCCAAGGCAGAGAATATTCCTAAAACAGCCAAAAAAAAAAATAAAATAAAATAAAAGGGTATGAACACTATGAGTTCACGATAATACCTTTTGGCCTGACCAATGCTCCAGCAACATTCATAGAACTCATGAACAGAGTGTTCAAGAAAATTTCTCGACAAGTTTGTGGTAGCATTTATTGAGGACATTCTTGCATATTCAACAAGATGGTAAGACCGCAAGGAAGATCTTCGTCTTGCTCTACCGATGCTCAGACGGAAAATAAATAAATACTAAATTTAAGAAATGTGAATTATGATAAAAAAAATGTCACATTCTTCGGTCATATAATATCTGAAATGGGCATATCAGTGGATCACCAATAAGGTGGAGGCAATCATAGAATGGCCTTGAGCAAATACTGGAATAGAAACTTGAAGTTTTTGGGATTAGTTGGCTATTAAGAAAATGTGTTGAAGGATTTTCTTTCGCTCACCAAGCTCACTCAGAAGAACTCTAAATTCAATTAGAGTGAAGAATGTGAGAAGAGTTTTTAGATCTTGAAAAAGAAACTCGTTTCTACGCTAGTATTAGTACTTCCCGAAGAAGGCAAGAATTTCACAATTTACAATGATGCATCAAAAGAGGATTGTGATGTGTTCTCATTCAAGAGGGCAAGTAATTGCCTATGCAACGATGAAATTAAAATAATGTGAGCAAAATTATCCAACACATGATAGTGAATTAGCCACAATTATATTTGAGCCAAAGATCCAGAGAATCAATTTCTTTGGTGGCAAATGTGTGAAATTTATCGATCATCAAAGCCTCAAATACTGTTCACACAAAAAGAATTAAACATGAGGCAAAGATGGTGGATCGAACTATTGAAGATATTTTAGGGCGTGTGCCATGGTACCTCGGAGGAATTAAATAAACACCCCCCTTGATTGAATTTGCCGATAACAATAATTATCATGGAAGTATTGAAATCAGAGAGAAAGCTATCATGGTACTTGAATTGTTGATAAAGTAGCTATTATCAAGGAAAAACGCAAGGGAGCTCATGATCGACAAAAGAGCTGGGCTGATTTAAAGTGAAAACCGTTGGAGTTTGAAATCGGTGAGAAAGCTTACGATAACATTTCCCTATGAAAAGAGTGGTTCGATTCAGCAAATCTAAAAAGCTAACTCCAAGGTATGTCGACCCTTCAAAATACTGGGAAAAGTGAGAAACCTAGTTTATCGGTTGGCTTTACCACCAGGCATGTCAAGGATTGACAACATCTTCCACGTCTCACAGCTAAGGAAGTATGTCTCAGATCCAAGTCAGAATTTTAAAGTTGCATCGCTACTAAACGAAGGAAAGAAGTCCCTATTCGAATATTGGACACAAAAAACCAAGTGCTGAGATGCCAAACAATTCCATTATGTCAAGATACAATAGTCAAATCATATGGAACGAGAAGCAACTTGGGAATTTGAAGAACGTGTGCGCACTCAGCACCCTCACCTCTTTAAAGATTTATCTAACTCAAGTTTCGAGGACGAATTTTCCAATAAGGAGGGTGGGATATGAGAACCCGGATTTTTCGAAGCAAAGCACCTCAAAAAGCTCGGAAAGTAGCTCAAAAAGAAGCCGAGGCAATGCAAAACATTGAGAATTGAGGTTACGTCGCTCGGAAGAGGAAACCCTCAGCTCACAAGCTAAAACCCTCAGCTCAAGGAAGTTCATTTATTCTTGGGGAGAAAACCCCTAGCTCATGAGCTCGATCTTTCAGCTCAAAGAAGTTCAACCATGCTTGTCCTAAAAAGATCAAAAAGGGAGCTAAGGAAGGAGCTAAAGGTTTGGAAAAATTAAATATGCAAGAACTAACCTTTGCATTAACCCATGAAGGAGCTGCGGGAGGAGCTAAGGACTAGGACATATTGATGGTGCAGGAAATGACCCTTTAGAAAACCAAGTTAACATTTAAAGAATGCATGGTATTTTGGATCACAATAATGACTAGTCTTGGACTTGGAGTGCATGAGATTTTGAACCACATTCATGACTAATCTTGGAAGTTTGGACTACAATTATGGCCATTCTTGGAGGCCAAGATTTCGGCCAAGGGCTATGTGAAGAGCCTTGAGTTGGCCTATAAATAACACATCTAGGTTGAAAGAAAGACACCCCAAAAGCAAGCAAAAAAATTCGACTCCCTCTTCCCCTCACTCTCCAAAATTTCGGCCAAGCAAGCAAGGAAGGAAGAAGGGAAGTTCGTGCAGTCCAGTACAAGAACCTTGCGTCGAAGTGCTGCTCGATCAACAACAGCATTCGTTAAAGTTACGCCGAAGTGCTGCCCGATTTTTGAAAAGACGTGTTGTATAAAAATCTGCAAATACAGTAAGTGGGCTTTTGTTATGTACTTCGTTTGTATTTTTAAACCTTGATATCAATAACATGACATACATGATGGTGTGTCCTTATTTTTGAAAAATCAGCATGTTTTATTTTAAAATTTCGATCGATTATGTGTTCTCGTCTGTGCTTCGAATTTCTTGATTCTGCTGTGTTAGTATGAAAACTCTGAAATCTGAATATCTGAAAATCTCTGTCTGTTACTTCTGAATTCTGTTTGCACTGTTACGAATTGATTTGAAATGGGACGAGAATTGTAATTCTGTCTGGCCCCCATTGGTGGGTATAAAACCATGTTCTGTTCTAGCCCCCATTGGTGGGTATAAAACCATGTTCTGGCCTCACCCCTTAGAGGACTAACATATTGGGGACAATTTGACCATGGAAATGAGATGAGTAACAGTGTTCTGTCTGCTCTGATATGTTCTGTTCTGAATTGAGTAATCGGTTTCCGAATTGTTCTGAATCGTCTGATGAATTCTGTCATTTATTCGATTTGTCTCTGTCCTGATAAGTTAAGAATATTAAGTTTTGAAAATCTGTTAAAAAAACGTTTTAAGAAAACTAAGTTCTATATGTATCTTTGGAATCGATCGACCCCCACTTGCTGAGTGTTTCCCAAAACACTCACCCTTACAAATTTCAGATAAAAATGAGGAGCAACTGGATGAGGAAGAGCAAGATGCCTTCTGGGGTTGGTGAACCGGAGATCAAGATCAGAATTCAAGATTTTGCTTTTCTTTCGTTTCCGCTATTTGAAACTCTGATGTATTTTATTCCATTGTCATTGTAAGACAATACTTTAGTTATGAAAAAGACTGGTTTGATTTGATACGAGACTTTATTGTTTTCAATTTAATTGTTAAACAATGCCGGATGTCACCGATGCTTCGGACTCGGGGCGTGACACATGGTCCTAGATAGGCTAAGGGACAGCTGGTGCAAGGGCTAGGGCATGGGATGCTAGTTGAGGGGACATACAAGGCTTAGGTCACGGGTTAAGAATTGTCCTCGTCCAGGGGTTGTAGGGCTTTTCCACTAGGTTGTTAAGGGCTCGGTCATGGTCCTAGGAAGGTTATATAAGGTCTGGTTGGGACGGCCATGGGCTAGGGTCGAAGGACTTGAGGGTTTGTCAAGCTAGGGTTTTTCGAATTAGTGCAGAATTTCCAGCAGGTATCTAGGCTTGTTCAAGGGTCTTAAATGGTTTGATTTGGGTTATATAGGGTATGGTTAGGTAGTAATAAGCTATGGTTCAAGTTTGGTTAAGTTTTGAGTCTATTCGGATTAAAATCGGGACGCACATTTAAGTTTTATAAACAAATTGAGAATTTTGTAGAGGAGCTTAAGTTAACGTCAATGAAATGTTTATGGGTGTATTTTAAGATGTAATGTTAAGTTTGGATGGATTCGGATCGTCGTTTTAAGGTCTAATGATAAATTGGAAAAATTAGGGTTTCAGGGGCAAAACAATCATTTTACACCTAAAAATGTTAGACGACATGGCAGTTCCCTGAATGCTGTAATGAATGTTAAAATATTTATTTTGAAAGTTTATGTGATTTTACAATGAAAAACGATAATGATAAAATACGTGTTGCATGCTTGGTTTAAAAAAAAATGATACATATCCATGAATTTTTACAAGTGATGATTATAATGAAAGGTTGAAGGAGGTGACTTGATTGTGACTAAAATGAAATGATATGATGTGCCAAGGCTCAGTTGACGAGTGAGAGTGTCTTTGATGTCCCTGCCGCCTGGTACCATGGTTATACGTAGATGGATCCATCAACCTACAGCTAATACGAAAGTCACAATTAATTATCTGAATTTAATAAAAAGCGAAACTTATACGTATATAATGAAAGGAAAAAGGATACAATGAAAGGAAAAAGGATTTAAAGTTATGCATGTTCATGAAAAGCTATTTTATTAAAAGTATTTTTCAATGTTGCTTGCGACTGTATATGTATTACTTATTAACATGGTTAAGGTTTGTTGAGTCATTAGATTCACTTGGTGTGATTGATGCAGGTGAGCATGATTTTGTTGATGATGGAGCAAAACTTGATGGTTGAACTAACTGGCTGATGGTGCACATAACCCGAGGACCTTTGCTTGTTTTTCCGCATTTATATGATTTAAGATTACTTTAAAGATTTTGATGGCATTTATGACTCTTATGCTTTTGAGTGGTTTTGATAGGATTAAATAGTATATGTCTTATTTTGAAAATTGTTAGTTTTAGGTTTTGGTTGACGATTCTACGTTTTGCAATGCATTTTGGATTTTGAGTAAAATATTTGGTGAGTTATTTTAAATGGTGCAAAATTATTTATTTATATATATTGATATATTTCAGCCAAAAGCTTAAATGAAGAAAAAAAATTCTAGTATATTTTAAAAAAAATGAGTAGTAGACGTTTCAGAATATCTCAGGCGCCACCTCATGCAAGGCCTTTTTCATAGGTTGATCATGGTCGGTCATGATAGTGAGAGACCTTTTTTTGCTTGTGTGCCTAAAAATGTTTCGAACAACCATTTAAATGATGTTTCATTCCCATCATACAAAAGTGTAGCACCAGAAATAAACGCTCCTCTATAATGATTTAACCTGATAAGATTGCAAGTGGTCGGTGTGAACCGCTCATACAATACATGGTATCAAATTATACAAAATCTCTAAGTGCTCATAGTCAATTAATATTCTTGCATCGGTCCAAAAAACATTAGTTATTTATTATTCCATATCAATGTGATTAGCATGGTAAAGGACTGATTTTTAGATAATTGTTGTTGAAAATATCTCATCAGACAACCAATTTTCTCATATACCATATTTATTTGTCTTTTGGATCAAATATAATTTTTAACATCCATCATTGTATAACTGTGACCCATCTCTTCCCACTTCATGTCTACTCGTCAACCGAAAAGTCTATTTCTGTTTAAGCCATGCATCCTCTATCAAACCAATCTCATAAGGCTGAACTAATGTAACTTTACTTTGGTAAGCCAACTTGTAAACTCTCTTGATGAAACAGGTCATTATGCTCTTACATAAACTCCTAAAATGTATACTTACTATCCACATGTGTAACTCTCACTCTTACTTTACAATTCATTTAGTCTCATGCCGAGGATAGAGTGTCGAATAATCTGTTGTGTCTACTTTACAAGCACCCTCCTTGAAACAAACATATTTGTACGGGATTATGAAGTCATCGTTCATGTCCTTGTTAAAATAATGCTTCTTTAACTCCAAATCAAGTTTTCCCACCACATTCCATCCAAAACTTTCAAGTTTCATCTATGTTATCAAATTTCACACCAATCTTACGCTTGAATTAAAATTTGAACTAAAATCCTTCAAGAGTCTCGGCTGATCATTAAGATTATTAGCTTGTTTCAGTCTTTGATTTTCAAATACATTGACAAAAAAAAATGCAATAAGGTTTCCTGTTACACATTAAATGCAACAAATTGTTAACCAGAATAATATAACAAATTCTCAAGAGGTATATATAAATTGATTTCATACAGCAAATTAAAAGAAGTGAAATAACTCAACCTGCGGAAAATTATAGGAAAAGCAACTTTTCTTGAAGATACATTACGCCAATAATGTAGAAAAATATATAACATAACAACTTGATTTAATTTAGTAAGCTTTGGTTAACAGGAATTAACAAGATCTAAAGCATACAAAATTCATATAATATCGGTCACTTGCGTATAGAATCAAAATAACAAGGCATGAAGCTTTGCAGCCAATAGATAATAATTTCAGAACTCCTGAGTTCGATCTCAAATCATATCACTTTCATTTACTGCACCACTAGGAAGTCCAATTCTTATTATCGATGATGACAACTCGTTATTAGGTTGACAATATATTAGGTAATTAGATGTCCGGGAGGTTAGTATAACACTGTAAATGATGTACATTAAGTAGTAATCGAACAACAATTTTCTTTTAAAAATTGAAATTTATTTGGTCGAAAATGAACACTAAGTAAGAGTCTCATAAACACTTGATTAGAAATTTTAAGATTTGGTGAATAAATTAATATAGTGATGAAGATGATAAATGATTCTGAGGTTGGAAATTGAACCTTGTTTATTCCAGCTCCCGCGATCAGCAACCTAAGTATGCTTCTGAAATTAAACGGGGAAAAAAAAAGAGAGAGAGAGAGAGAAACATTGAAAATGTGGAAAGAGTTCAAAAAGAAAAAGGAGGAAAAATGAAATCTGGTGTTATTTTTGACAGCTAGCAAAACAACAGCGTTTTGCAAGAACATCACATGGTGTTATTATCCTCCCATTGCAGAGGATCCGTTCCCTTCTTAAAATAGGAGAGTGAGCGAATGCTGATACCTCATAAGATGATATCGAACCTTAGAGTTCGGTCAACTCTCGATAGCCTTTTACATTAGAATCTAAAGGGGCCAATTAAAAAAATAGGAGCGAGAGATAAAAGATTTAAAAAACAAGGAATCTGACTTTTGTTTTTAAGAAACAAGGAGTTGAATCTTTAGTATTACATTAACGGTGATTAACTTTAACTTACTTAATTAATTGTCATCTTCTCTTTCTTCTCCAACTTCTCTTTCTTCTCCGTCTACCACATCTGTTTAAAATTAGGGGGAAATTTAGAGAATAGGGACTCTACTGTGGTTTATTTTAAAAAAAAGGATCTATAAGTAAATTTACTTAAATGTCCCTATGTTTTAAGTTTAAATTCTTTAAACACACGATTAAATTTTCAACAGAGAACCTAAATCCTCCTTTGCAAAATTTTCAACAGAGAACCCTAAACCCTCTGTTCCCGAAAATTTCCTTCCCCTCGAGGCGACGCAAACTCAATCGAAAGAATGGCTAACCAAAATGTGGTAATTTTCACGTTTATTTCGATTTTTTGCTTCAGCGTGTTTGTTGATTTATTGTTTCTGTGTCATGTGCGTCGTGTTGAAGAAGCTTCTGTCTACCTATTCGACACAAGGTTGATCGACCAACGTTATGGTCGACCTAGTGGACACAAGCAGGGTCGATCCACGCTATGGTCGACCAAAAAAGTTGGTCGAGCAACTCTTGTTTGGTCGACCAAAAACGACCATAGCATGGATCGACCAAAAAAATTCGGTCGACCAAGGGTCGATTGAACTCATGCTTCGAAATTCTCCATTGATTTTCCTAACTTTCCTAACTTTACTAACGTATTTATTTGTATCACAGGTCTATTTGCCGAGAAAACTAGGCAGGGATGCAATTTTTCGATGCAAATTGACAATTCAATCCAGATATAAAGAGATTGCTGAGAAGATTCGTCGTTATTTGAACAACAATGAGAGAACCCTTTTTTTCGAGCAGTCTTGGTAATTTGGTTAGGTATTATAGAAAATTTTACATTTCTAGTGAAATTCTATAGTATTTAATGAGTAATCAGATAGTTGATAGTAGTAGTGATGATTTCTAGATGGTGGTGTGCAAGAGGCCGGTTAAATTTTCTTTGTTAGAGTATTGTTTAATAACCGGTCTCGATTGCGCTATAGAGCCCAAAGATTTACCAGATAGAAGTGTATTTGGCACCACACACTTTGCCGGTAAGTCTGAGATTGTTTTGAGTGATTTGGAGGGAAAGATTAGTGTCCAAGAGCAGAATGAGACTGGTATAGACGTGGAGAAGATAAAGATGGCTAGTCTATACTTCTTTTGTGCCGTGTTCGGTGAGGCGACTAGGAAAAAGACGACGAAGATCGACCATAAATACTTGAGGCTTGTAGATGATTTGGATAGGTTCAACAATTGTCCTTTGGGTAGAGTCGCCTATCGGGATGCGGTTCGATGTTTGAAGAAGGACCTTTTAGGGCGATATAATTACCTCACTGAGGCACAAGGTCGGAAAGAAGTTGATGGCAGCTTCCTTGTTGGTGGTTTTGTTCTGCCTCTACAGCTATATTATTTTTTTAATGTTAAAGTGGATTTGTTAATTTTATTTCTACTAGTAACATTGTTTGAAATTTATGTTACAGATCCTTGCTTATGAATATTATCCGAGCGTGGCACACAAGTTTGCAAAGAGAAGAGATGTGAACAGTTTGATTTTGCCCAAGATGTTTCAGTGGGTGACTAACACGTGGCCGTCAAACCGTGCCCCATCTGCTATTGATATCACTGCAGCCTTTGGTGACTGTGCTATCGATGTAAATAATATGAATTTATTTGATATAATAACTGTGGAAATAATTTTTAATTAATCTGATCTGTTATTAATTATATGCAGGATTGTCTTAGATTTTTGACTCCTACTCCCGAGGAGCTAGTTTCACCATATTATACGACCGGCCTTTTTGTTGATTCTGCGCCCGATGCGGTCATCACTCGGGTAATCGATCTCTGGAGGCAAGGTCAAACAGTCATATGTAGCGAGCACCCTCTGGAGTCTCCCTCAGTCCAGCACACGCCTTTTGCACATTCATATCCGGATGTGTTCGGCACCGTTTATGGTGATATCAGTAGATCAGGTCCAGCACACGCCTTCTGCACATTCATCTCGGGATGTTTCCGGCACCCGTTCTAGTGATCTCAGTAGATCCAGCTCTAACACCAGTTCTCAAATGCGTACGGGTCCTAGAGTCCACTTTGGACTCAATCCTTCCCTCCACCCATCACTCTTGGAGCATCGTTTCAAGAGGCGGTTGACTGCATTGGAGGATTCCGTTACGTCTATGCATGTTAAGATGACAGTAGGATTTATTGAGACCAGGGCGTGTATCAGGAATATAAAGCTGGCTTTCGATGACTTGAAATCGAGTTTGAATCTTGGTTTCGATGAGTCGAGATCGAGTTTGACTGAACAGATTAGAGCTGGTTTTGCTGAGATGAGGTCTCACATGCCAGGTGTTGCTGAGATCACGTCTCCGATGCCAGTGCATAAGAAGAAAGATTATAGCATAGTCTATAGCAAAGGGCGGAAGAGAAAATCATCCAAGGTAGATTTTGGTGAGTTAATTTTATTAATTATATTTATGTTTACGTAATAGATTGATTTATTAGAATTGTCATTCTAATTTTTATTTGTTTAATGTACGCTGTTAGGTGTGGATGATAATCTACTAGAGAAATTGACAGTAGTAGCCAAACACAACGGATATTTGAACCTAACCTTCCAGTCATAACAGAGGAATCCTCAGAAGATGAGGTAATGCACTTTTTTTATTTTATATTTATGTATAGTATATTAAACAATAAACTTTTTGTTTTTATATATTCAAGTGACTCTGGATGCGAGTATGACAGGTGGCGAGGCGACCACGTCGAGAGGTTATTACACCACACCTTATCTGTTCATATTTGCATTAAAGTTGTTATAATTATTAATTTACGCAACGAACCGTCAGTTTGGGGCAATTAAAGATGACGGTGTGAGGCCACTTGCAGAGACCAT
This sequence comes from Primulina tabacum, assembly GCF_025594145.1. Lineage (NCBI taxonomy): Eukaryota > Viridiplantae > Streptophyta > Magnoliopsida > Lamiales > Gesneriaceae > Primulina > Primulina tabacum. Next base: position 24,276,437 of record NC_134556.1, on the reverse strand, counting down.
GACTTTGAAGGTAAACAACTCGCTGGCGCGAGTTAGGGCATCGATGCTCGACCGTTCGCCAAGTAGGATTACAGGTTTTTTTGCCGAATATGAGAAGTCGTTTTACGGGCCCATGGCGATCGCGAACTCGCATGTCACTGTCTCTGTAAGCATTTACACATCGTGTATAGTTGTAGAGCACTTATAACACCTGGCATATGATACCTCATCTCAGCAAAATCAGCTCTAATCTGTTCAGTCAAACTCGATCTCAACTCATCGAAACCAAGATTCAAACTCGATTTCAAGTCATCGAAAGTCAGATTTATATTCATGATACACTCCTTGGTCTAAATAAATCCTGCTGTCATCTTAACATGCATAGACGTAACGGAATCCTCCAATGCAGTCAATCGCCTCTCGAAACGATGCTCCAAGGGTGATGGGTGGAGGGAAGGATTGATTCCAAAGTGGACTCTAGGACCCGTACGCATGGGAGAACTGGTGCTAGAGCTGCATCTACTGATTTCACCAGAATGGGTGCCAGAAATATCCGGAGATGAATGTGCAGAAGGCGTGTGCTGGACTGATCTACTGAAATCACCATAAACGGTGCCGGAAACATACGGAGTTGAATATGCAGAAGGCGTGTGCTGGACTGAGGGAGACTCCAGAGGTGCTCTCTACATATGACTGGTTGACCTTGCCTCCAGAGCTCGAGTACCCGAGTGATGACTGCATCGGACGCAGAATCTACAAAAAGCTCGGTCGTATAATACGGTGAAACTAGCTCCTCAAGAGTAGGAGTCAAAAATCCAAGACAATCCTGCATATAATTAATAACAGATCAGATTAATTAAAAATTATGTCCAAAGTTATTATATCAAATCAATTCATATTACTTACATCTATAGCATAGTCACCAAAGGCTGCAGTGATATCAACAGGGCAACATCAAACCGTCCACATCTCTTCTCTTTGAAAACTTTTGTGCCACGCTCGGATAATATTCATAAGCAAGGATCTGTGACATAAATTTCAAACAATGTTACTAGTAGAAAAAAAGATAACAAATCCACTTTAACATTCAAAAATAATATACCTGCAGAGGCAGAACAAGACCACCGACAAGGAAGCTGCCATCATATTCTTTCCGACCCTGTGCCTCGGTGAGGTAATTATATCGCCCTAAAAGGTCCTTCTTCAAACATCGTACCGCATCCCGATAGGCTACTCTTCCCCAGGGATAATTGTTAAACTATCCAAATCATCTACAAGCCTCAAGTATTTAGGGTCGATCTTCTTCGTCTTTTTCCTAGTCGCCTCACCGAATACGGCACAACAGAAGTATAGACTAGCCATCTTTATCTTCTCCACGTCTATACCAGTCTCATTATGCTCTTGGACACTAATCTTTCCCTCCAAATCACTCAAAACAATCTCAGACTTATCGGCAAAGTGTGTGGTGCCAAATACACCTCTATCTGGTAAATCTTCAGGCTTTATAGCGCAATTGAGACTGGTTATTAAAGAATACTCTAACAGGCCTCTTGCGCACCACCATCCACAAATCATCACTACTACTATCAACTATCTGATTACTCATTAAATACCATAGAATTTGACTAGAAATGTTAAAATCTCTATAATACCTAACCAAATTACCAAAAGGCGACTGCTCGAAAAAAGGATTCTCTCATCGTTGTTCAAATAAAGGTGAATCTTCTCAGCAATCTCTTCATATTTGGATTGAATTGTCAATTTGCATCAAAAAATTGCATCTCTGCCTAGTTTTCTCGACAAATAGACCTGTGATACAAATAAATATGTTAATAAAGTTAGGCGACCAACTTTTTTGGTCGACCGTAGCGTGGATCGACCATGCTTGTGTCCACTAGGTCGACCATGACGTTGGTCGATCAACCTTGTGTCGAATAGATCGACAGAAGCTTCTTCAACACGACGCACACGACGCAGAAACAATAAATCGACCAACACGCAGAAGCAACAAATCGAAATAAACGTGAAAATTACCACATTTTGGTTAGCCATTCCTTCGATTGAGTTTGCGTCGCCTCGAGGAGAAGGAAATTTCCGGGAACGGAGGGTTTAGGGTTCTCTGTTGAAAATTTTGCAGAGGAGGATTTAGGTTCTCTATTGAAAATTTAATTGTGTGTTTAATGAATTTAAACTTACAACATAGGGACAATTAGGTGAATTTACTTATGGATCTTTTTTTTAAAAAATAAATCACAGTTGAGTCCCTATTCCCTAAATTTCCCAATCTAAAGAGCTCCATCAACAATAAATCTATGTCGTGAAGTCCATGGAGCTCATCCCAGAGGATGTTTGGACGACGTCCCAAATATCTATTTTAAGGCCCATTTGGGGTCATCGGGCGGACTTATTGGTGGTCGACCTGCACGTCAACCTGACAATTTGAGTCGCACTATAGAAATTTTTCTTATTATCGGCTGACCTCCTGATCTGAGCTTTATGTCGATCCAAAGAGAGCTCAAATAACGACACACTCTTGATAGTCCAGGACAGAGCCATGAGCCCAACTTGAGCCCAGATATCATCTGGGTGGTAGGTAAATTTATCCAATCTTTAACGAGGCCCCTCAAGGAAATTGCAAGAACTAGTGGCTGACCTCAGAAACCTAATCACAAGAGTACTTGGCACATTTCATGTCGTACAGTGCTCGGCCATCCAAGCCCTAGATTGAGCCTCAGAACGGTTCACCCACTCCCAATGGGCTTATTTAATAGAAGGGCCCATAATTTGGGGTTTCAAATCTCCTAAGGGAGATTATCCCGAAGATAGGATTTGACTGTATCTAAGATTCCCTGAATCCAGAAGTCCTACAAGAAATGAAGTCTAATAATGATATAGCTATAAGCAAATCTTGCTCGACAGATGTGAGTTTATATAATAATAGCAGTGTAAGATTGTAAATTTGTGTTTTATCCGAATTAAATGTTGTGCTAAATGTTACAACATTTAAGACAACATGCAACGAAATATTAAAGTTTGTAACACATATTGACTTTAAATAAATATAATGGACAAGATTAAATTTGCACAAGTATAAATACTTGTACGGTGCCTCAGGGCAAAGATAAGCACTAGAAAACAACTGTTACATTTACAAAAATCAATCACTAGTGATCTGAATGAAAATCATTTTCCTCAAAACGTAGAGAAAATAAATAGATTTCTAAAACAATCAAGAATATTAAAACATCAATATGAAAGCAAAAACGTGATGCCAAAAACTTGGAGCAACAAAACCCAATTTTCAGCCAACAATTGCACGCGCGTTGTCTGAAATATCTCCAACAAATACGACAGAACGTACAACAACATTCTTCAAAATAGCAACGTCCTTGGTCATGTTTCTCTCTGAAAACCATGATGTGTAGAGTGCGTGAATGATCAATCGAGAGGTCTCCGCACTCGTGTCCTAGTTTCTCTTCTTTATAAGATATCTTCACAAGGAAACATATTCCACAAGGAAGGTAGGAGTTTAATTAAGAACAAAACTCCTTTTGAACATTGATACTATATCAAGATAATAATTGCATAATTATCTCATTATCTAGAAAGGCAAAATCTTCTTAAATATTATACTCAATCAAATCAACAAGAAAAGATAATATTAGGGAAATCATTTAAATTAATAAATTATATTTCCCTTCAATAACTATCCTCACATGTTAACTCTTCTCCAACAAATATCAGCTTCGATCATATTATTTATACATTAACTCCTAGTGCTTACTTACAATACATAATTTCCCAATTCTTATACATGACTCGAGCATCAGAGATGATAAGTTAGAAAAACCTTATGCCCCATTTATCGTTCTTATTTGTGATTTCAGTCAATCATTAGGTCCCAAATCAGCCTTACCTCATCGGTGACATGTATCCCTTTTTTTTATCAATATGAATTGGTATAGTCGGAGGAAAATTTGAGTTAAACGTACATATGATTAGATGACCTAGAATAAGAGCTAAAGAAGAAACTAACCCACATGGTGGGGGAACATGGCCAACTCTTCCATAAGAGGTCATACTTAGTTCTTCGACGTGAGCTCTTGAGAAAGAGATGAGGTTATTCTCAACTCTTCAGCCATATCGCATTCCGTAAGAGACTATTCTTGGCTCTTCTGTGAAAAATCTTTCTCTATTCCTGACGGAGAGGTTGTACATCAAATCTTGCATTAAGACCCTATTCAACTACTCGATATCATGAGATAAGTTTACTACAAGCTCACCTTACCTTGGTTATGCCAATCTCACCACCTGACCTCAAACCAGGACCTTTGATCTCGTCAACCTCATCTCACCTCGATGATGCCAGTTCCAAGGGTCCTCATCCGACCTTTTCTCAGGAGCTATGATTAAGTCAAGCTCATCTCGGCTTGGCCATTCCAGGATACAAGGGTCCTCATCCGACTTCGCCCAGTAGCTTGGATCTCGTCAAACTTACCTTGCCTCGGTTACACCAGGCCACAAGGGTCCTCATCCGAGCTTTGCTCAGGACTTTTAGTCATGTCAAACTCACCTTTCCTCGGTTGCACCAAGCTACAAAGGTAATCATCGGACCTTTTCTCAGGAGCTTTTATCAAGTCAAACTCACCTGATCACCTTATTTACACTAGGCTACAAGGGTCCTCGTTCCACCTTTGCCCAGGAGTTGTACCTAGGTCGAGCTCAGCTCATGTACCCCAAAAATAACATATAATATATGCCGAGTTCGAGCTAACAGGAAATGCCCGGGCCTAAAATAAGCATTGAGGTTCTAAACAACTTACATTGCTGAGCTTAGATTACTAAAGGGAAAAATCTAAGCCAAAATGAGCAAATGAACATGCAATAGATGTCAACAGCTGGCCAACTGAGACCGTAGCTAAAATCGCACTGTGACGCTTGAAGTCTAAGAAGACTGTCATGGATGAGACAAATTTCACACTTACATTTATCAAACAATACTAAAAGCGTCGGGAAAATTCATAAACAATATTCCGTAAAAATTCACTATCAAAATCAATAATCGTGCGTAGAGATAAAAAAAATATCATTTGTAATATTGGTGTCAAAGGATGGAAACATCACTTGTCTTGGTTCAAAACTTGATATAGCTCGAACTTTGGAACCTGGGGATCGAAGAGCACCGAAAGACGTTCGTTTTCTTCACAATTTCAGTAGCTTGGATAAAAAAAATTCCCTCTTCCTCGAGAACCCTAGCCGCCTCCCTCTATTTCCCTTCTCCTTCTCTTATGACGTGATGTGTTGTTTGGGTTATGGTGTAGTCTAGGCACATTAAATGTTTAATATATTTTTAAATGGAAAAGGGTGCTAGATTTTAAATTATTTAATTAGAGAAAAAAAATTTGTTACTAATTCAACTTTAATTAAATCCTACAGCATAAATAAAATAAAGAAATTCTAGAATTTCTAAAATACCTTGATCATACTCTGCTCTTCTTACATTGCCCAAATTTCGAACTCCTCGCCTGTAAAAATTTTAGACGGTCTCACGGGTCGTATTTTGTGAGACAAATCTCTTATTTGGGTCATCTACGAAAAAGTATTATTTTTTATGCTAAGAATATTACTTTTTATTGTGTTTATCGGTAGAGTTTACCCGTCTCACAGATAAAGATTCGTGATATCATCTCACAAGAGACCTAATCTAAGTATATTTGTGTTATAAATCATTAGAAAATATGTTAGATTGTAATTCCTTAATTTTAAGACAAAAACTTGTGTGATACGGTCTCATGAGTCGTATTTTGTGAGACGGATCTCTTATTTGTGTCAGCCATTAAAAAGTATTACTTTTTATGTTACGAGTATAACTTTTTATTGTGAATATCTTTAGGGTTGACCCGTCTCGCAGATAAAGATTCGTGAGATCGTCTCACAAGAGATGTAACGTCCAGAAAATTTGAAGGTCCACATAGAACGCATGTATGAAAATTATTAAATTGCTAAAATATTTTATTCAAATGATTTTTTTAAAGGTTTATATATTTATTTTAAGCAAATTAAAATGTTTTCTCGAGTTTTAGCTTTTCAGACGAATATTCGATGTCGGACCACGGAAAGGAGAACGGAGTCGACTAAAGTTCTAAGATTAAAAGTCATATTTTTATTTTAAACCAAGAAATTATTTATTTTAAATGATATATGAAATTAGCATTTTAAAGTCTCATTAGACGATTTAAAAGATTTTAAGCGTTTAAAGTGTGAATATTTGAAAATTGAGGATTTAATCCTTGAAATTGTTGTGAAATATTTTGTAATTATTAATATGCTTTAATTAATTTACTTAATTAGTATTTAAGTTGAATTTTAGATTTTTATTATTTTAAATGACAATTTTTGAAAATATAAATCTCAATTTTTTAAATTGGAGTTATCTTGATCATGGTATTTAAATTTTAAATAAAAGTTGTGGGTTAATTTATTACCTAACTAATGTTTAAATTATTTATTAAAGATTTATTTAACCCTAAACACTAACCTAAACTAATCACCTACAAACCCACGCCACCCACTCCCGTAACACACACATACACATATAAACACACATGTGGTCGTGAGCTTCAAGGAACCTATTCTTGTTTTTTCTATCTTTTCTTGGCTCTACCTTCACCGATCCCTTACCCCACAATTTCCTCAAGATTTACGTCCTTTGGAAGCAAGAAAATTCAGCCTTAAACGCCTCTCCGATCAAATCCCGTCTTCACCGCTTCGGTATTCGTATTTCGAGCGTTTCAAACGCAAAGGCACGCCTTAATCTTCTTTTTTCTCATTTATCACACCATATTATATGTTTGATGCATGTTTGCATGAAAAATATGAAACACTATCTTGTATTTTCTTTTTTATGACTTATTATGCATAAAACTAGAGTTTTTTTTTTAAAAAAAAAACTCTTCATAATGTTGCACAAAGGGACTGCCATGGTAAGGGTACTTGAAGGGATAGTTTTTCCACATGTTTAAGGGTCCATAGGTGTATGTTTAAAGGTTGAAAAATATAGGACACCATTTTAAAGCGAAAAATTGTATGTTTTAGAGTCCTAGGGTTTGGCTAAGGCGCGGGTTGCTTCCTAGGTGCATGCAGCTGCTAGCTGCTGTCAAGGGCACGTCCAGTGGTCTTAGGAGGGCTGAACCAGGGTCCTTGATTGGCTGCACGATGGCTGGAACGAGGGTAGATAGGAGCTGCGCCTAGGAGAGTTGTGCAAGGAATCCTAGGGCGCGGGCGAAGGGGATGAGCGTGTTTGGGCTGGTAGGTTAGGTCCAGAAGCATGTCATGGGTTCTTCCTAGGTCCTAGGAGGGATTGGTAGAGGCTGAATGTAAAGTCCAAAATTAAGACGACGTAATTCAACTGCATGCAAGTCTATGGAATATGAAAAATGGCTAATTAATTGATATTAATTGCTTAAATGTTTATGTGACATGTTTATTTGATGTTCTAGTAGTTTTCTACCTGTATGCATAAAAATGTGATTTTTAAAGGTCATTCGAGTTGCGATCGAGGAACGGAGACCGAGGGCTGAAAAACATAAAAAATTTTATTAAATAATTGTTTTTAATTAATTAAAATATGAACGATGTTTTTTCAGATTTTTGAAAATAAGGAGTTTTGAGGTGATTTTATACGTCACGAAGTAATTTTTATCGGTGTCAGTTTTTCAACAAAAATACGAATGTTTTGGCAACCCGGCTAATAAATTCACAAACTTATTTTAGCAAAACAATTTTAATATTTTAATTAAATCCTAATTAAGACTAATGGGCCTAATAGGTATGCTTAGTATGCCTAAGCCTTGATTAGAGAATTAATTAGTATAAAATATGTTAAGCACACCCCAAACCCTACACAACCCCATGCCTCAAATTAGAATTTTCTCCCAAAATCCCTCAAAGTACACGGCTCACACACACACAATTTGAAAGGAAAATTAAAAGCTTGCAAGGAATTTCTAGCCAAGGTCCCGTCGTCATCATTTTTCGCAATCGTCAACAAGAATTCATGCAGTTAAATACGCAAAAGCACGCATATTTCTTTCCTTCAAACATCACCACCATAATAATTGTTTAAGCATACTTTTAAAGGAAAATTATGGCACACAAACTGAATTTTTGAAACTATATGCATATGTGTTCTAAACTTGTGTGTTTGATTTCCAAAATCATGTTTTTGTATGGTTTAAGGGGCTGCTATGATTTAGGTTATGATCAAGTATTATTTTACATGGATTTTGAGTCCTAGATCGTCACCAAAACCCTGCACAAAACGAAAACACGTAAGCTAGAACCATGTTCGAAAACTTGCATCATTAGGATCGGGTTTCTTGAGCTGGTGGCTTGGCTTGGTTCGGTTGGACCAGGACTGGGCTAGAGTCTTGTGAGGGGTTTGAGAAGGGGTCCTAGCCATGCTAGGGCTCGAGTAAAGTGGGCTGGAAGGAGTCCTTGCCAACAAGGACTCCTACCCGAGAATCTTCAAGCCACGCGCAGAAGTTGCGCAGGCTTCCAGTGGCTAAGGGGCTCGGTCTGTGGTTCATAGGCTGAGCTAGAGTGAGTCTTAAGGGTCCTAGGAATGTGCGTTAGTGGTTGATTCAGGGGATAGGCTCACTGGTAGGGTCCTAGATACTAAAACGAAGAGTCCATGCTTGATAGGAGTTCTCGGCTGCAGCACATGGGGTGGCTAGCTTCGGTTCTGTGGCTGGGATCTGGTCCGTGGGTTCCTAGGGTTCTAGGAGAGTGTCCTAAGGGGTTGGTCAGGGTTTGGTCCAACATGGCTCGATGATGGCTCAAGGAAATCGGACCATGGCTCGGGGTGAACTTTTATGGGTCAAGTTAGGGTTTTTAAAGTTAAAATAAATCGAAACGCGGCTCACGGAGGTCGAGTCATGGTTCACGAGAGCTAAAATAATATAAAAAGACTAATTTTTGAATTTAGGAATTTTATATTAAAGTTTAAAATTTTTCGGGAATAAAACGCCTTCAAAACGACTAATTACGAACTAATTAAAAAGTCTAGTATTTAAGCTAAATAAAATTTTGGGAAATTTATTTTGCCTTAAATAATTATTTGGGACATGTTAGATTCATTGAAATTAAGAAAAAGTCAGAAACGTGAAATTTTACGTCTAGGGGTAAAACGATCATTTACCCTCGAAAATTAGTAAACGTCGTGGTAGTGTCCTAAATGCTGTTTTATATGATAATATGATTATTTTCAATGATTATGCATGTTTATGAATTTTTATATGTCAAACTACGATTTTTAAATGTTTATGATTTTTGTGATTTAATTATGGACATTTAAAAGAAATGTTGCATGCTTGGTTTCAAAATAAAACGATATTATGATGCATGTTTTTATTAAGTGATGCAAATACGACATGTTGAAGGACGTGACGGGATTGTGACTAAATACGATGATATGTTGGAAATATCGTGAGGGTTATGGTCCCAGTGGGAGCCCGACGATCGTGTTTCCCTGGATACAGATACAAATAAGAATATGTTAATACATTGGCCAAGGCCCAGTTGACCGGTGAGAGTGTCGTTGGTGTCCCCGCCACCCAGTACTGTGGTTTTCTCTAGATGGATCCATCGCCCAATACGATTAAGAATACGAGTCACAATCATGATCTGAATTCAACAAACACGAATATGAATATGTTGATATGAAAATGTTTACGAAAATATTTATGTTTAAAGTTATACATTATCATGAAAATGTTATTTAAGTACAAGTAGTTTTCACTGTTGTATGTGATCTGCATTACGTATTATTTGTTATCAATATTATGATGTGTTGAGTTTTTAGACTCACTAGGTTTGATTGATGCAGGTGACATTAATAATTATGATATATGAGGTATTGATGGTTGACCTGACTGGATTGAAGGTGAACACAACCCGATGACGAACGCTTCTACTTTCCGCATTTAAGTTTATGATTTATATTAAAGATTTTACGACTATTTGTTTATGCTTTTGAGAGATTTTTGAGATGTTTAGTATGAGCTATACTTTTCATAGTTATAGCTTTTTAGGTTGGTAAAACGTTTGACGATTTTACAATTTAAAATATTTTCCTTTCATTTTTAAATGTTAGTTAATTGTTTATTTTTAAAATGGTATAAGGTATTTTCAAAGTATTTATATATATATATATGTAAGAGGAAAAAAAAATTCTAACACATTTTAAGGGGGGGAGATTGTAACGCCCCGAAAATTTAAAGGTCCACGCGAACCACATGCATATGATTTATTAAATTCTCTTGTATTTTAATTAATTGTTTTAATTGCATTAAATTAATTATGTTGTGCATATTTGCATGTTTAAAAAAATATTTTTCTACATGGTTGCATTAAAATTTATTTTTAAAAGGTTATTCGAGTTGCGATCGAGGAAACGAAGACCGATAGCTAAAAAATGGAAAATGATTTTATTAAATAAATGTTTTTAATTATTTAAAATATGGGTGATGCTTTTTATTAATTTTGAAAATATGGGGTTTTAAGGTGATTTTATACGCCGGGACGTAATTTTTATTGGTGTTGGATTTTTAACAAAAATGCGAGCGTTTTGGCAACCCGACTAATAAATTCACAAACTTAGTTAAATTAAATTATTTTTAATATTTTAATTAAGTACTAATGGGCCTAATTAACCTCTTAGTGGGCCAAGGCTTGATTAGTGTTTAATTAAACTATATATTATACAATTAAACCCCATAACCCACCCGCTAATCCCTAAAGCACACGTCCCACTTCCCCCAACAAATCAAACTCTCCCTTGCAAAGTTTTACACGGCACACACCAGATTTTTGGAAGAGAAAGTTTTCGAAATGCTTGAAGAGAAATCAAGTGTAGGCCCTCGTCGTCGTCGTTCTTCAGTCGTCAACGGTTTTTCGTGCGTTTAAAACGCAAAGGCACGCCATATTTCTTTCCTTCAATCATCTATCACACCATAGTATTTGTATGATCTTGAATTGCATGGAAAAACAAGCCACACCTCTTATATTGTCGTAACTATGCATGAGCATGTGTTAAACTCTTGGGTTTTTGTTCAAAAATCATGTTTAATATGTGTTAAGGGGTTGCCATGACTAGGGCATGGATTAAGGGTTGTTTTACACGAGTTTAGAGTCCAAGGGCACGCACGAAACAAGCTGTACACGATTTAGAAACATGCTGGAACAGAAATTGGATTGTTGTGTCATAGGTTTTCGGTTAAGGGGGAAGTTGGATGCATGGCTTGGCTTTGGCTGGACCAGGGCTGGGCTAGGGTCACGTGTGGGTCAGGGGAAGAGTCCTAGCCACGCTAGGACTCGATAAAAGAGGCTGGGAAGGAGTCCTAGCAAGCTAGGACTCCAACCCGTGAAGCTCCATGAAAGCTGCACAGGTACAGCAGCTGGTGCAGGGAAGAAGGGGCTTGGCCTGGGGGTTCTGGGCTGGGCTAGGTCGACTCTTTAGGGTCCTAAGAGGGTGCACAATGGTCTGGCCAGGGGCTGGTGCGGCCTGGTTGGTTGCTGTTCGAGTAGGAACATGAGGAAGCATGGATAAGCATGAACGCACAGGTTGCGCTTCAGAATTCTGGTGGCTTCGCTGCTGTGTTCTAAGGTCTGGGCTGGTCTTGGTTTGGGCTAGGCATGGTACAGGGAAGGTTAGGGACAGGTGGGCTCAGTGGTGGCTCTGCTGGGAGAGTCCTAGTTGGGTTAGGAGTCCTGGACATACAAGGAAGCAAACACACACACGTGCAGAATTTTAGGTCGAATTCCAGCAAGTTTTTGAGCGGGCCAGGGATGGTTTTATGGGCTGGACTTGCTCAGGAGGGTTCCTAGATGGGTTGGCTAGGTTTTGGTTCAAGGTGGCTCGGGCGTGGCTCGGGTAAATTAGGAGATGGCTCGGTGTGTTCGTCGAAGGGTCAAAAACGAGACTAATTAAGCCAAAATTGATTCCATGGGTCCACGGGGATGGCTCATGACATGGAATGGTAGAATAAATAATTAAAAGGCTATGTTAAAAATTTGGGATCAAAATAACGAGTTTTGTATTTATTCGGGATTTAATCGCCACATGAAACGCTAATTAAATAACTAATTGAAACACCTAGTTTTATGCCTTATAAAATTATGAAAAATTAGGGTTAAGCTTAAATAATTATTAGAAGTCCAAGTTTTTAATTTGGGAATTTTATGTTAAGGTTTGGTTTAATTCGGGATTAAAACGTGTTAATACATCTTAATTAAAGATTATATTAAAAGTCATAGATTTAAGCCAAATAAAATTATGGGAAAATTAATGTAAGCTTAAATAATTATTTGGGACATGTTATAGTCAATGAAATTAAGAAAAAGTCAAAAACGTGGAATTTTACGTCTAGGGGTAAAACGGTCTTTTTACACCTAGAAATTAGTAAACGTCATGGCAGTGTCCTGAATGCTGTTTTATATGTTAACATGATTATTTACAATGATTATGGATGTTTATATGTTAATATGTCAACTTTAAATGTTTATGGATTTTTAAGACGTTAATATGTTTAATGTTTTATGATTTAATATGCTAAAACGTTTATTTTAAATGTTTATGATCTAAATGTTTATTTTAAACATTTATAAAATTAAAATGTTTATTTTAAAACTGTTCATAGACGTTTATGATTTTTAATATGCTAAGTTATGATTTTTAAATGTCTATGATTTTTATGATTTAAATATGGGCATTTAAAAAACATGTTGCATGCTTGGTTTCAAAATAAAAATGATATTATATGCATTTTTTTATTAAGTGATGATAACATGTTGAAGGACGTGAAGGGATTGTGACTACTACATGTTGGAAATGTCGTGAGGGTTATGGTCCCAGTGGGAGCCCGACGATCGTGTTTCCTTGGATACAGATACGAATACGAATATGATGAATATGATTGGAGATGTCGTGAGGGGAGAAGGCCCCAGAGGGAGCCTATTTATGGGAAAAGGCCCCAGAGGGAGCCCCGACGATCGTATTTCCAATGCCTTGATATGTTAATACGTAAGGCCAAGGCCCAGTTGACCGGTAAGAGTGTTGCTGGTGTCCCCGCTGCCCAGTACTGTGGTTTCTTTAGATGGATCCTGTAACGTCTACCGTTTAAAAGTGCGGAAATATTTTTTTTTTAAAGCTCGCAATAACAAAATAACATTTAAAATAATCGTATTTATCTTGCCAATAAGAATAACGCAATTTAAAAATAACTAACGTCAACCAAAATCAACGAAAACGTAAACGTGTAAAAATCGTAATATCATCAACATATAAAAATGTGCAACTCCTCTCAAAACACGTGAATCAATATGCGAAAAAAATAATGGTCCTCGGGTCATGTCACCGCACATTCCGCCTGCCTACTCAGTCTTCGGCACCTCCGGTCCCCTGATCAAAATGCTCACCTGCATCACACACGCCTAGTGAGTCTAAAGACTCAACACACCTGTACCAGTAATAACAAGTACATATACGTAGCACACAGCAGTGAAAAATAGCATAATCAACATACATTTCATGAGCTTAAAAACATGAACATAAGCGTGTCGTGTAAAATCGTAACGTGTCAAAACATGTCTCATCATGTTATCATATCGTATGCGTAACCGTGACCTGTCAAAACATGGTAATAGCATGTATCATCGTATTAGCATATACGTGTTAAAATCTTAATTTGAATTCCGTTCATTAGCTGTGACTTTCGTATCATCATGTCATCATGTCAGTCGATGGATCCATCTACGTGTAACCGCGGTACCCGGCGGCGGGGGACATCAGCGACACTCTCACCCGTCAACTGAGCCCGAGCCTATCATGTCATCATATCATGTCAATGGAAATACGATCGTCGGGCTCCCTCTGGGCTTTCTCCCGTAAACGGGCTCCCTCTAGGGCCTTTTCCCTCACGATATCTCCAATCATATTATCGTGTCATCGTGTTAGTCACAACTAAATCACTTCCTTCAAAACATGTCATCATATTCATCACTTAATAAAAGTATGCATATACATAATTTTTCTTTTAAACCAAGCATGCACCGTATTTATCATAATTTCGTAAAAATCATAAACGTGATGCATGAACATTTAAAAATATCATAATTTGTGCTCAGGGCGCTGCCAGGACCAAAACCTCCTCCCGGATGCAAAATGACCATTTTGCCCCTGTCAACCCAAAAATTATCGTTTCATCCCTGGACCTCTAAAATTGACCCGAAGCTTACCAAACTCCTTACAATATCCCAATACATATTTAAAAGTATTCCTAGACGTAATACCCGAGCCAAAATCAGAACTTAACTGATTCATTTTAAAACTTGGACCGGAGTCCCGGTTTTAACCTGAATCGACTCGAAATTAAACCAAAACTTTCTCAGATTTTTACCACACCTACTAGGCACTTAAGAGTCCTAAACCCCAGCAATTCCAGCCCCTAAACTACTCACGAGACAAACCTCTAACAGTTGCTGGAAACTTGCTGAAAAATCGCAACTTCCCTACTCCAAACCCGAAATGACCCCATCGCATCTTAGCGCTTCCCTGCTCGCACCAGCTCGCACCAGCCACAACCCAACCTAGTAGGGACCAAGACAAGGACCCTAATGGACCTACCAGACCCACGCCCCAGGCCCCATGCAAGCCGCTAACCTCTATGAACCGTGAATCACCAAGGATCTCCTACCGCGACTAACCCATCTCGCCCTTGCTCGGTTGTTCGTTCCCTCCTTTCCAGCGTGGCTCGAGCCATTTCAGACCCTGATTCAGACCCACCAGGGTCTGGTCCAGGGCTGGAGAAAGCCCTCGCTCAGCTGGCGTGGCAGAAAGAAGGACCGAACCCCTGCACTAACCTCCCGATCTGCACAGCCCTTAACGCTTCCAACCAAACCCGATCACTTCCCATTCCAGCGCCTACACCTCACACTCCCGCTCTGTACAGAATCTTGACAGCCTCATACAACAGCCCCTTGCACCACATAACAGAAATCGTGAGTAGCAATTAAGAGAAATGCATGGCAAAAGATGAAAAACTGAAAAGAATTCTTCCTACTCAAGGACCGATCAAATAGTTTCATACATCAGGTATATATATACGTGAATGATGCAGCAAAGGGGATACAAAGCATGCCTTAAATGATGCACACACGCGAGGGACCCGAGATGATGGCTGGAGGAAATTCTTTGCAAGAACAAGTGGAAAAACGATGGGGCCTCTAGCTATAATTGATGAAAACGAGAGGGAGATGGTGCTCTGAATGGGGTGTCGGCTGGTACAAAGTTTAGGTTTAGGGTAAATGGTGTTTAAGGGTTAATTATATAGATAAAATATTAGTTAATGGGCCTCAATTGTTTAATTAAAGATTAAAAAGATAATTAAGCCCTATAAACTCAAAGGTAGGCCCATTAAGCTCAAACTCACTCCCAAAAAAATATTTCGTGTTGAAAATATTAGCCAAACCCTTAAAAAGTCTCCCGAATCGATAAAGTTTGCATACTGTTGAAAATAAAGTCATGCGGGTAAAAATATCCAATAAAATCTTATTTTCGAAAAATACAGTTAAAAACGCTTTAAATTAATTTATAAAAATAATTCGTGTAATAAAAATAATTTCTCTGAAAATTCTCTCGTCTCCGATCCTCGTTCAAACGTGAAATGCACCTAGAAACCCTAACGCGTGAACTTTTAAAATTTCATGAAGTAAATCATATCATGCATGAATTATGCATAGAATGCATAAAATAATTTAAATCCATAATTTAAATAAAAATCCTAGATTGCATGAAGTTTAAATAAACAATGTGTTAAAACACAATTAACGAAATAAACATGCATTTAAATCTTTAAAACAATTTAATAAAATAACAAAGAAATTTAATAACTTGCATGCATGTGGTTTACGTGGACCATCAAATTTTCGGGACTGTTACAGATCCATCGCCCAATACGATCAAGAATACGAGTCACAATCACGATCTGAATTCAACAAACACGAACATGAACATGAATATGAATATGAATATGGACACGAATATGGATATGAATATGAATATGTTTATGTGATATGTTTATGTTTATATGAAAACGTTTTTATGAAAATGTTATTATGCATCATGAAAATGTTTACGAAAATGTTTATGTTTATGCATCTTCATGAAAACGATATTTTAAGTACAAATATTTTTCACCGTTATATGTTGACTGTATTACGTATTACTCGTTATAAAGATTATGGTGTGTTGAGTCTTTAGACTCACTAGGTGTGATGGATGCAGGTGGTATTGAGGGAGGACTTGATGAGTGATTTGACTGGACTGAAGGCGCACACAACCCGATGACCAGCGCTTCTACTTTTTCCGCATTATGAATTTTGACTCATGCTTTACGATTAAAGATTTTTAAGTTTATTTATTTAAGCATTTGAGAGATTTTTGAGAGGTTTAGTATGGGCTATTCTTTTCAAATTATTGCTTTTTAGGTTGGTAAAATGTTTGACGATTTTATGCTTTAAAATATTTTCCTTTGGATTTTTAAATAGCAGTTGAATGGTTATTTTTAAAATGATGTCAAAAATATTTTATGGTTCGGCCGATGCTATGTGAGGTTTAAAAAAAAAATTCTAGTACTTTTAAAGCAATAAAAAGGGCAGGACGTTTCACTGGACATGGTGGTTAAGGGCTGGAGGCGAAGCTAGCCTAGGTTCGAATCATATTAGGACTATAACTCTTGTGCAGAAAAATTCAATAGCTTCCTAGGCATGTTCAAGGGACTTAATGGGCTGGAATTTTGTTGTGTATGGGTTATTAGGTGTTATTAAGCTTTGGTCCAAGTTTGGCAAGTTTTGATTAAGTTTCGAGTCTACACGAGTCAAAACCGAGGTGTACATCTTATTTTAAAAACGAATCGATAAATTTAACGAAAAGCAAAATTTTAAGCTTAAGGATTAATTATGGGTATGTTTTAAGGTTATATGTTAATGTTTGGAATGATTTAGGATGTCGTTTCGAGGTCTAAGGATAAATACGAAAAATTATGCTGCTAGGGTAAAACGGTCATTTTACACCCGAAAATCAGTAAACTTCATGGCAGTGTCCTTAATGTTGTTTTATATGCTACTATGATTATTTGTAATGTTTATGGATTTAATATGTCGAAATGTTATTTTTAATGTTTGTGGATTTAATATGTCAAAATGTTATTTAAAATGTTTATGATTTAATATGTCAAAGTTTTATTTTAAATGTTTATGATTTAATATGTTAAAATGATTTTAAAACGTTTATGGATTTTATGATTTTTATATGTTAAAACGTTTATTTTCAATGTTTGCGGATTTTAATATGTTAAAATGATTATTTTAAAATGTTCATGGATGTTTATGATTTTTAATATGTTAAATTATGATTTTTAAATGTTTACGAATTTATATGATTTAATATTGAAATTTAAAAGATATGTTGCATGCTTGGTTTAAAAGAAAAACGTTATATGCATGTTTAATTTTTATTAAGTGATGAGAATACGAAATGTTGAAGGAAGTGAAGTAATTGTGACTAAATATCTTGGAGATGTCGTGAGGGTGAAGGTCTCAGTGGGAGACCGATGATCGTATTTCCATTGATACGAATACAAATGCGAATACGAATACGTTAATATGTTAATACGTTGGCGAAGGCTCAGTTGACCGGTGAGAGTGTTGCTGATGTCCTCATCGCCCATTACTGTGGTTTTATGTAGATGGATCCATCACCCAATAGGAATACAAATACGAGTAACAATTATCGATCTGAATTCATCGAAATGAATATGAATATGAATATATTGATACAGATATGAATATGAATACGAATATGAACATAGAAATGGATATGAATATGAATATGTTTATGTTGATATGAAATTGTTTATGAAAAGGTTATGAAAATGTTTATGTTTAAAGTTGATGCATCATTATGAAAATATTTTTGTTTAGAGTTTGTGCATAATGAAAATTTTTACGAAAATGTCCATGTTTAAAGTTTATGCATCTTTATGAAAACAATATTTTAAGTACAAGTATTTTGCAATGTTGCATGTGATCTGTATATGTATTACTTGTTATCAAGATTATGGTGTGTTGAGTCTTTAGACTCACTATGTTTGATTGATACAGGTGAGTTTGATGTTAATGATAATGGAGGTCTTGATGATTGACTTTGCTGGACTGAAGGTGCACGCACATGACCTGAGGACCGACGCTAGTTTTCTGCACTAGTTATGATTTATGATTTTAAGTTATGTTAAAGATATTTTATGACTTTTATTTTTGTTATGAGAGATTTTTGATATGTCATAGTATGGGCTATACCTTTCAAATAATGTTTTTTAGGTTTGGTAAAATGTGGGATGATTTGATGCTTTAAACTATTTCCTTTGGATTTTTAAATGTTAGATGGTTGTTTTATTTTCAAAATGGCGTCAAGGTATTTTAAAGTATATATATATGTATATTTTGAATATTGGAGATTAAGGAGGAAAAGGAAAAAAAAAATTTCTAGCACGTTAAGCGAAACGAGTAGCAGACATTTCTAGAGACCTACTCTAATTTTAATGACATAAAACAGTATCTAATTTTTATAGGATCCAGATGCCATTTTATGTAGTTATAGGTGTGAGTTCAAAGTTGCATTGCTATCTCGCACCTCATTCTTCAATTTGGATATATAAGTTCTGGTTGTTGCAAAGGTTTTGTGCAATTGGTTATCTAGCTTGACTTCACAATGTTCAAAACAATCCAACCTACCAAGCCATTATTCTCACACAATCGTTTTTACCAATCATGCACAAGATACAAGATTATCAAAAGGTCAGAATGAATCCCAATAAGACAGAGAACTGTTGCATTTTTCTCTCAGTTCAAATCAACTTTTCAAAGTGGTTTCTTTTCATAGGAAAGTCTCCAATATTTATTTAATGCAGTAAAATTTCTTTTGCATAAGGAAAAACAAAAGTTGAACGATGATAGGGATTTGAACATTAGGGACATTTCAGCTATAAAAGATAGTGATTTTTGTAGCTTTCAATACAAGCAAAAATTTATCCAGATTACTCTAAGAAAGAATCATCTTAAACTCTCAAGCATTCTCCTTAATAAGATTTCGGAGCACACTGATTTGATATATCATCAAGCCGCTCACAAACACTAGTTTTCAGGTTTCATCAGATTTTTTAGAATCAACCAAGAATACTAAAAAATTCTCAATTCGTTCTTTGAAGGGTAACTTCCAATATTTGTTAAATTGTTGAATCAAAGGATTCATACAATTAGAGTTTGTATTATTTGTTGATTGGTACTTTGAGTTTCAATTTAGGAGAGGTATAAGTCCTCAATTGAAATAGTTTGTTACAAAATAGTGTAAAACTAAAGTCTTCTAGTAAATTTCTTCATAAGTAGAAGGAAGAGGGACATAGAAAGGTTAAGCCTTTGAACTTCAATAAAAACATTTGTGTTATTTCTTTTCTGCATTTTATACCTTTCCGGTCGAACTTATTTTTAACTTATGTTACTTGAATTAATTTACCACTAGATCCAATCGAACTCTTTTGCACTTTGAAAAACCTTTAAAGCAGTCCAGCCGCATCCAGCCAGTTGAGAAAAAGACATACAACAAAGAACTATTAAGTTCGGCTTGAGAACCATCTATAGTTTAGAAAGCTCTAAAAGAGTTCATTCACCCCCCTATAAACTCTAAACTTGATCCTAGCAAATGGTATCGGTCCAGGTTTTTATCGACCTTTGAAATATATTCAAATGACTTCATTTAACAAGATCCCTTTATTTTCCAAAGAAGCTTATGATGATTGAAAAATATCTATGCAGATGCATATCTCTGCTCAGGATTATGACATGTGGTATGTCACCACAGATGGTCCTATGAATATCCTCAAACAATTATTGATATTGCTATCACGGAAGGTAGAACTTAGATGGTGTATAAGCATGGGTCTAAGTGGAATACCGAGGAAAAGAAGAATATGAATCTATACAGCATGTCAAAGGACATCTTTTACATGACACTAAACAAGAACACGTTCATCAAAATGAAGATGTGATCCACGTCCCAAGAAATTTTGGAGAAATTGACTAGTTGTGCGAAAGAAATCACCAAGCAAATGAAAGAAACTCATAGTTTCCATGCAAAACTTTGACAACACCAAAATAAAACAAGGGGAAACTTTAAATGCATTTGATAGATTATTTAGCAGCATTGTTAATGAACTTACCGCTCTTGTAAAATAATACTCTAATCGTGAGCTTGCTTTGAAGGTAATGTGAGCTATGTCCATACAGCGGAATGCATACGGTGGCCATGAGAAAATCAAAAGACCTCAACAAGCTTGAGCTGAATGATTTCTTTGCAGATCTCAATGCCTGAGTTCGAGTTGGGCATCCGAATTGAAGAAGAGTCATCCATATCACTACCAACCAAGGCTGTAACTTTCCCACCGGTCAATGAAGATCCTCCACGCAAGAAGTATGCATAACATATTAAAAATGAGGCCATGTCACTTTTCGTTAAAATGTTTTGTAAATTTATGCATAAGAATCAATCTAAAATTATTAAATCTCACCATAAAAAGAACAAAACATATGATGATTAAGCATGCTTGAACTATAGCAAGAAAGACTATTTTATTGCTAAGTGTAACAATTTTATGAAGGTGTAGAAGAAGTTTTTGAGAAAACGAGGTTCAGAGATGACAAGAAGTTATATAAGAAGAAGAGAGACTAGAAAGATCTTTTTGCCGAGGAAATAAAAAGAAAGTAGGCTGACTCAGATTCAGAGGCATCTAGCTCAGAGGCTTCATCCAGTGAGTGATGAAGAGTCGTTTCAGTGCTTGATGGCTAATACAGAGTTGGATACTACAAATGTTGAGATATTTAATTTTAGTTTTGATGAATGCACATGAGATTATCACGAACGACTTAATCACTCAAATTTCAAGTCTATTTCCGGTTTGAGCAAGCAAGAGTTGGTAACTGGACTTCCCAAATTTGATTTTACCAAAAATAATAATTTCACTGCATGTCAGTTAGGAAAAAAAGTTAGATCTAAATTCAAAATTAAAGGGTGTAACTTCTCCACGAATGCTTGGATTTGTTGCCATGAATCTATTTGGTCCCATATCAGTGAAGAGCTTGGGGGTGATAAGGTACATTCTAGTGATAGTAGATGATTTTTCAGGTATACATTGGTGATCTTTCTACCATCCGAAGACCAGACAAGTTTCCAGCTGGTTAAGATTTTAAAAAATTTGAAAAATGAGAAATCTCTTGTGATAGATAGGAAAATAAGTGACAGTGACACTGAATTTACAAACAATATCTTCTCATCCTATCTAGATTATCAAGTAATCAAGCATGAGTTCTCTGCCTCTAGGTCATCTCCACAAAATTGCCCTCGTTCGTCATTAGAAACTTGTCAAATTTCTGCACAAACAATGACATTATGTCCTTGCTTAACTGCTCTGTTGACTTTTCTTTCGAGATAGATTGTTCACTTGAGGTAGTCAGAGATTTCGTCAGTTTGGCTGTTGATTCACCATCAATTCTTGTTTCATGTTCAAATTCATATGTCTTACGGTCTATAAAAAGATCATGTAACTAAAGATGGTTAAGGTCTTTAGATTCACGCGTAGCCATAGTTGTGATCTTTCATTTTCTTGGGAGTGCCCTCATTACTTTCAAGGCTATTTTTCAATTGTCATATTCCTTGCCAAGAGCATCCAATTCAATAATTATGATGCTAACTCTCATCGAAGTCCGACATATACTCCCCAACTTTCATCTTTATACGGTTAAATTTTTAAAAGCAACCGACATTTGTTTTCTTATGTTTGATCGTTTCATTCACATAGTTGTAACAATTTCTCCCAGATATCTTAACACATCTTGATTTTTCTTAATGTATTCTTATCTAGTGTTTTATACAAGATCTTTGAAAACATTATCCAGATTTTCCTTTTTCTTGTCTTCACCGATCCTCTCAATTCTTGGCTTTTCAATCATCAAAGTCTTCCTCGGAAAAATTTGGGAATTTACACAATGAATCCATTTTGAATTTAGTGTTCAGAGACAAAATTATCTCGCTCTATACCACTTGATAAGATTAGAGATTGATTTAAAGAGGGTTGAATAAATAATCTCAACAAATTTTAAATATATTTCGGTTGGGTTAGCAACACTGAAATGAAATTCTTGTCAGTTGAGTATCAATGAGCCAGAAGTTTGTCACTGCGTGGACTAGGCTGACTGATGAAGTTTGAACGCGAAAAAAGCTTAAGGCAAAAAAATCAGTTGGACTATCTGAATTAAATGACAAAATTTTGTTTAAGGATGTTCGGAAACTTTAATACTCATACGTCACTCTTTCTTCCTTTCGAAAAGATTCCATTAAAAAACTTTGACAATTACAATACTTGCAGTTGCCCACTTTAGTAGCACTTACCACACAGCCTAACTGAAACTCTTAATATTTCCTCAACAAAACATATCAATAATCTTACTTTCAGATTACAAATATTTCATGAATATAATTCTAAGCACAAAAGATCATCAATGATCTGATTAAAACACTAAATTATGTGCTATTAAACTTATATCAGTTGGACACTTGAAAGCTTGAGAACGCGTGAATTTTTTCAAAGAAGAGAGACAGTAATTACCAGCCAGACTGACTAAAGTCTTCCTCTATTTATAGCATTTGATCCAACGATCGGTAAAATCAAATCAAATATCCTTTCCAAATGAAGTGTCGTTGGTCACATCGTTGTCCACGTCATTGTCCTTTCCAACAATAGTAAACTTAGAGTAGTGCTTGTGGATTTCTGACAGCTGTTGGGAATCAAAGATCGTTAGTACATTTATCCGATAATTCAGCTGAGCTCTAATCCTTAATACCAAGTAAACTGAAGAATTACCGAGAATGTTTGTTGACTTGGACTGAATGGTCGACTGAGATAAAACTACTCCATCAGTTGTCATTTGATCAGTTTGGCTATCAGTCACCTTTTTAATAGTAAACTATCAGTTTGGCTTAAGCAATCTATTGAGCTCTGATTAGCTATGGAAACTTATGTGCAGGAATAGTCAGTTTCCTTCTTGAGTTCAATACAACTAGGCTTTATAATTATATATTGGATCAGTAGCCTTGTTAAATCACCGAAACATCAATGTTCTAACAACTTCTGTTTCTTCCCCCTTAATGTTCGAAACATTGTTTTACAAGAATAAGAAACGAGAAATTGCGTCATAAAAATCTCATTGTTATTAATTCTAAATACTTGATCATAAAATTAAAAAGAATTTTAAACATATTCGCAATTAAGGATGGCAATGACTAGAGTTAAAACCTGATTAAACGGGTTACAAGGCGGGTTGGTCCGAGTCAATGGGTCCAATGACATGTTCGGGGCGGGTCCGCCATGAGTTTGCCCAAACACATCCCGTTGTTATCCATATTCGCAATCTCTTATAGAGATTCATTGTAATGAATATGCCGTATAACCAATAACTTTGACTTTGGCTTCAAACAAAAAACCAATAGTAAATAAGATAATTCATCATAATCAGTTAACATAATACTTACAATATATGTTTCAGATATTGTCAAAATATGATGCATGTATTCTCAAAATTAATGGTTTAATAATTTATTGAAGTCAAATAAATCAACTAAACCAATATATTTATAATAATAAAATTTTGATATTCAATAATGCTTGTCTTCATTGTATATTCTGAAAAAAATTTCTCAATACATATTTTCGTAAATATCTAAGTTGTGATTTGTAGGCCGATATTTATTGTTATTTAATCACATAATAAGGAGATTTTCTACCAATTTGTATTAATTATAGTGATATCAAATTTAATATACCAGAAAATAAGAATTCTTAAAATCTTAAAATATTATTGACATTTGATTAAAAAATCTTCATATTTATAGATCCAATAACTTATGGCTCCTTTATTAATGATTTATAACATATTATCAACATAATGATGTAACTAATTAAGAATGAAAATAAACATCATTTTTTTTATTCTCACAATGTTGTCAATACTCAATTTTATAGCACATTGGTTATCGCTTCACAAGTTGCACAATTATAATTATCAATAAATTGGTACTCATGAAGCATGTTCATAGCTCTAAAGTATCACAACATGATTTTATTTTGAAAATCTAAAAAACTCATGATTAAGATATAATATATTGAGAATCTAATTAAAGTATATTCAATTCAGATTTTTAATGACTTTTTTGAATTATAAACTTTTGTGGATTTGATATATTTTTATTGACATTTGTAAGACCTCACAGATTTCGATGGATTCCTGAAGACATTTTTGCAAAAAAAAAATTAATTAATAGAGTTCTATAAATATTGTACCTAATTATAGAATGTTATTATTTATTAGTTTTTTTGAACCAATAATTAATTGATATAGATAACATATTCAGTTTGAAATAGTTTTTTAACATTTATATTAGTAAAAAATTTTCTTATTTAAAGGTTAAATTATTTAAAAGTTGCATGTATATGTGTATATATATGGGTTTGTATGTATGTTTGTAAATTTTAAAAATGTATTAATTTGAAATCTTATGTGGGGACCCGGACGCTAATCATGTTCTGAATCGTCATTGGGACTATTTAATCAATTATAATAAACAGGGTCTAATTTTTTTTTTAATTGCGGAACGTAATGGAATAAAACTTATATACATCTCAGTATAAAATGAAGTACAAGTCCTGTACCGTCTACAAATCAGTAAAAACTAAGGTTCAACATCTAATTATCAAGTGTCAAAACCCTATATACATCAAAGTCCGAAGTCTCCACTCTATCACGATCTCTCCTCATCTCCTGGACCCTGATCATGTCCCACCTGTTGTCATTTACACATACAAACAAGACAACAGCTGGAGAATTTCGGTGAGAAATACATCCCAGTATAAATCAACGAACATGCAATCATATAATCAATAAAAAAGCATGTAACAGATAACAATAATATATATCAAAGTCTGAAAACATAATCAATATAAAACTGTCGATCGTACTCATGACTCCACGACTCAGACTAGACTCAATCCTAGTCTAGGGATCCCGGTTTCCAGATGTGGTATTCCTATATCGACCAACAGTAATAGAAGAAACTCGGATTCTATCCACGTCGATATAACCAAACATCCAGTGTCTTGACCTAACCGTCACCGACTTTGGCGTTTTCACCAATTTCCTATCTTGTGACATCGTGCAATGTGCCCGTGGCGATCCCACCACTATCAGGCGCTTCTGTCACAAGATCACTCGTCTAATACTCGTCGAATACATGCTTCCTATAAATCAATAGAACAAGCATATCAAATCAAATCAACAAACACAATCATAATAATAAGTATGTGATTTAGGGAAACTCAAGTATATCAAACTATACTCGAGTCGATCTCCCGGTACCACATTGACTTATACCTTTCGTCTGTAGTCTTGGGCTGAAGCAATATCAGTTCTGAACTCAAGACTATCTTTGTAAATCTGAAATGACATATCGAGAATCATAATATCAATGTTCTATCGGATTTAAGTCAAATCAACAACATAACGGCACAATCTCAGTATCCCCGTCAATACCAAATCAACAGACATCAATTACAAATCATAACTCATATCCGATACCATCTGTAATTCATTCACAATCCAAATCTGTCCGATTTCAAATCAATATAATCAGAAAATCATAAAAATTCCATAATCAGTCTGTTTTTCAATCTGACTTCGATTCTACGATGTCTAACATGTCAAGAACATCATATATGAATCATATCAAATTCCTACAACATCATATTTTCAAATGATACCAAAACTCAATAAAACTTACGTCCAGTTGTAGCCTGCGTCGATAGGAACGCAGTACTGAAGTCGGATTTAAACTCGAGCGGACGGATTTCTCGTAAATCGAATTCTAAAATCAAAATCTAAAGTTGGCCTCGTTTTTCCCTTGTTTTTCATTCTGAAGATTTGGGCAAGAAGGTGATATATATTGCATGATTTCGACTAGGTGGCTCATCCCTTGAAGCAACACGTCACGCGCATATGCGCGACATCACTCGGCGCATATGCGCGAGACCATATGTCTCGGCGCGTAGCTCGCACAGCACCTCGCGCATATGCAGGCCTTTACTCGGCGCATATGCGCGAGGCCCTTGTTCATTTTTCCCAACTCTCGGGTACCCTCGCGCATGTGCGCGAATACACGTCGCGCATGTGCGCGAGGTTTTCTGGACATCTCGCGCATGTGCGCGCTCCCCGTCGCGCATGTGCGCCCACTTCTCTGGAGTTGACTTTGAACCCTCGCATAACTCGTGCATATGCGCGCACACCCACCGCGCATATGCGCGAGACCCTCTGCCCGTTTCGTGCATGTGCGCGTCTCATGTCGCGCATGGGCGCGAAAGGCACTGTCCTCGCACTTACATCTTTTCATGCTGAATCAAATCGTGTCCCGATTAATCCTCTCATAATCATATCAAATTATAAATCAATAATTACAGATTACTAGGATTAAATTCTCGGGCATTACATTTCTCCCCCCCTAAGATACGATTTCGTCCTCGAAATCACAGGCAATCAATCATATCAATAAGAAGGAATGTAATAGAAACGGAATAGAAACTTACATCAGTGAAACAATGCTGGGAATTCCTGTCTCATGTCTGATTCAGTTTCCCAGGTGGCTTCTTCAATGCCATGACGAGTCCATTGAACTTTCACAAGCGGAATTGTCTTTGTTCTGAGCTGTTTTTCTTTACGATCGATAATCCGAATCGGTTTCTCGACATAACTCAATGTCTCATCCAGCTCGGTCTCGTCTGGCTGCATAATATGAGATTCATCGGGGAGATACTTCCGCAGCATAGATACATGGAAGACGTTATGTATCCCTGATAATGAAGGCGGTAATGCGAGTTGATAGGCACGATCTCCTATCTTTTCGAAAATTTCATATGGACCAACATATCGTGGAGACAATTTCCCTTTCTTGCCAAATCTGACCACTCCTCGGAAAGGTGAAATCTTCAAAAATACTCGATCTCCAGTCTCAAATACCAACGGTCGTCGTCTGATGTAGGCATATTTGGCTTGTCGGTCCTGAGCTGCCTTCATTCTTTTCTGAATCAGTTTCACTTTTTCAGTCATATCTCTGATCATATCAGGTCCAGTCTCGGGAACCTCAGAGATATCATCCCAAAACAGAGGGGATCGACATTTCTTTCCGTACAACGCTTCAAATGGAGCCATCTCAATACTCGTTTGATAGCTATTGTTGTACGAAAACTCGCAAAGTGGCAATGCATCTTGCCAATTAGTGCTATAGTCAAGCACTACCGCTCTCAGCATATCCTCCAATGTCTGAATCGTTCGTTCTGACTGTCCGTCAGTCTGGGGGTCATATGCGATACTCAGATGTAACTTCGTACCTAGAGCCTGCTGCAAACTCTGCCAGAAGTGCGAAGTAAACCGAGGATCACGGTCTGAAACAATCGACTTCGGCACTCCATGCAATCTAACCACTTCTCGGACATAAATATCGGCCATCTGGTCATATCTGTATGTCATTTTGTATGGAATAAAACATGCAGATTTGGTCAATCGATCACTCACGACCCAAATCGCATCACAACCTCTGGAGGATCTCGGTAATTGCGTCACAAAATCCATGGAAATGTGATCCCATTTCCATTCAGGAATGGACAAACTGTGCAGTAGACCTCCTGATTTCTTTCTTTCAGCCTTTACCTGTTGGCAATTCAGACATTTTTGACACAGATTCTGTGACATCAGATTTCATTTGCTTCCACCAAAACTGTGTCTTCAAGTCATTATACATCTTTCTGCCACCAGGATGGATACTAATCGACTGCTGTGCGCTTCAGTCAGTATTCGTTGTCTCAATTCTGAAACATTTGGCACAACAATACGATTATTCACATACAGTACATCCTCACGTACCTGAAACTCTGATTGATGACCTGATCTGACCATCTCAATCGATTTCTGAACTTTCTGATCAACTTTCTGAGCCGCTTTAATCTTCAAAATCAGCTCTGGTTCAGCTTGTATAGCATACAATCTCAACGTTCTACAATCTGTCTCAAATACCAATCCAAACAAACAACAGTCTTCAATCAAATTCGAAACACCTATTGTCGATAAGGATAAGGAACATACCTTTCGACTCAGTGCATCTGCTGCTGCATTAGACTTTCCTGGGTAATATTTGATTTCACAATCAAAATCCTTCAATAAATCGAGCCATCTTCGTTGCCTCATATTCAGCTCGGACTGTGAAAACAGATACTTTAGGCTCTTGTGATCAGAATAGATCTCAAACTTTTCACCGTACAGATAATGTCGCCATATCTTCAAAGCAAAGACAATGGCCGCCAATTCAAGATCATGAATTGGGTAACGAGTCTCATGTGGTTTCAGCTGTCTCGAGGCATAGGCAATAACATGCCCTCGTTGCATCAGAATACAACCTAATCCTCGATGAGATGCATCACAATAAACCACAAAATCACCAGTACCTGAGGGAATAGTCAATATCGGTGCGCTGGTCAGTCTTTTCTTTAATTCAAGAAAACTGGTCTCACATTCCTCAGACCAAACGAATGGAGCATTCTTCTGAGTAAATTGTGTAATCGGTTTGGCAATACTAGAAAAATCTTTGATGAATCGACGATAATATCCTGCCAAACCAATAAAACTGCGAATCTCGGGCACTGATGTCGGTCTCGGCCAAGAAATCACTGCCTCAACCTTACTGGGATCAACTGATATACCGTCTCCGGATATAATATGCCCCAGAAATACTACATGTCTCAACCAAAACTCACATTTTGACAGTTTAGCATATAACTTCTCAGCCCTCAAAATTTTCAACACAGTTCTCAGATGATTAGCATGCTCAATCATATTCTTTGAATAAATCAAGATATCATCAATGAATATGATAACAAAATCATCCAGATATCTCTGAAATATGCGGTTCATCAACCCCATAAATACCGCTGGTGCATTCGTCAAACCAAATGGCATGACAATAAATTCATAGTGTCCATACCTGGTTCTGAATGCTGTCTTCGAAATATCAGAATCCCTGACTCTCAGCTGATGGTATCCAGATCTCAGATCGATCTTGGAATATACGGATGAACCCTGCAACTGATCAAACAAATCATCAATGCGAGGCAAGGGATATTTATTCTTTACCGTTGCTTTGTTCAGTTGCCGGTAATCGATACAAAGTCTCATTGAACCGTCTTTCTTTCGAACAAACAGTACTGGAGCACCCCAGGGAGACACACTCGGTCTGATATACCCCTTGGCCAGTAAATCCTCCAAATGTTCTTTCAACTCTTTCAACTCAATCGGTGCCATTCTGTACGGAGCCCTCGAAATCGGAACTGTACCTGGCATCAACTCAATGCTGAAGTCTATCTTTCGAATCGGAGGCAAACCAGGAATCTCATCTGGAAAGACATCAGCAAACTCACACACCATTGGCAAATCCGCCAATGATGGACTCGATTTCAGTAAATCAACTGAATAGACAAGGAATCCATCAGCTCCTTTCTCTAACAATCGAGTCATAGACAATAGGATATCAAAGGAATTCTAGATCGAGAACCCTTACCGTAGAATTTCCACTCATCAGCCATCTCAGGTCTGAATCTCACAATCTTGTGGAAACAATCGACGGTAGCTCTGTACTTGGTCAACATATCGATACCGATAATACAGTCAAAATCAGACAACCCAAGTACAATACAGTCTAACTCAATTTCATGCCCATCATACTGCAGTATACAATGTTTAACAGACTTCACTGATATCAAACATGTCCCCAACGGAGAAGAGACAGACACTACCGCAGACAATGACTCAATAGGCAAAGAATGCATCAAACCAAATCGCTCAGATATAAATGTATGTGATGCACCAGTATCTATCAATACATATGCAGGATAACCAAAAATAAAATAGTTACCTGCAACAACATCGTCAGGTGCATCTTGAGCCTGCTCCTCTGTCAAAGCAAATACTCGGGCCTGCTGTCTAGGAGGCTGGCTCACTGTCTGGCTTCCTCCTGGCCTCTGCTGTGACTGAGTAGACGGTGCTGGTTGGAAAGAATGAACAGCAGATGGTCGTCTCCCGGTCTGAGCCACTAATCCAGATGACTCTGCTGCCTGGGATCCCTGTGCACCTCTCTGGGGACATACTCGGGCAAAATGTCCCTGCTGTCGACATATACGACAAGAGCCAAACACTCCTCGGCACTGCTCTGTGGAATGCTTCCCTCCACAAGTGCTGCAATATGATCCTGTATAACTTTGGCTCTGTCGAGGACTCCCAGAGCTAGAAGAACTACTTCCTAACTTCTTGAATTGCTTCCCTCTAGCTTTCAAGAAATCCTTCTTTCCGCCACTACTGCTGCCACTTTCAAATCGAGGAGGTGGTTGCTGTGGTCTCGGTGCTTGTGGCACAAATGAAGCTCCTTTCTGTCTCATCAGACCGGCTTCTGTTCCCTTGACTCGGTTCAGGGCATCAATAAAATTATTCTGTCGCCCTATGTTCACCAATGTAAAAATCTCGGGATTCAAACAATTGATAAACTGATCTGCAATAGCTTCCTCGCTCTCAGCAACATGTGGGGCAAATCTCAACAAAGTAGAGAACTTGGTCACATACTCCTCAATATTCAACTGACCCTGTCTCAAATTGGCAAATTCGGCCCCCTTGTCTTTCCTGTACGATACTGGGAAAAATCTCTGATAAAATTCAGTTCTAAATACATTCCAGGTAATAGTCGTACCTCGATGCTCCAATGCTCTTTTTGTCGTAATCCACCAGTTCTTTGCAACATCCTGCAATTGGTACGGGGACCCGGAAAGAAAACTCAATCTACCCCGCTCACTAGCTCCTATCTCAATCTAAGGATCTATTGCTCTGATACCACCTGTTGTGGGGACCCGGACGCTAATCATGTTCTTAATCGTCATTGGGACTATTTAATCAATTATAATAAAAAGGGTATAAATTTTTTTTTTAATTGCGGAACGTAATGGAATAAAACTTATATACATCTCAGTATAAAATGAAGTACAAGTCCTGTACCGTCTACAAATCAGTAAAAACTAAGGTTTAACATCTAATTATCAAGTGTCAAAACCCTATATACATCAAATTCCGAAGTCTCCACTCTATCACGATCTCTCCTCATCCCCTGGACCCTGATCCTGTCCCACCTGTTGTCATTTACACATACAAACAAGACAACATCCAGAGAATTCCGGTGAAAAATACATCCCAGTATAAATCAACGAACATGCAATCATATAATCAATAAGAAAGCATGTAACAGATAACAGTAATATATATCAAAGTCTGAAAACATAATCAATATAAAACTGTCAATCGTACTCGTGACTCCATGACTCAGACTAGACTCAATCCTAGTCTAGGGATCCCGGTTTCCAGATGTGGTATTCCTATATCGACCAACAGTAATAGAAGAAACTCTGATTCTATCCACGTCGATATAACCAAACATCCAGTGTCTTGACCTAACCGTCACCGACTTTGGCGTTTTCACCAATTTCCTATCTTGTGACATCGTGCAATGTGCCCGTGGCGATCCCACCACTATCAGGCGCTTCTGTCACAAGATCACTCGTCTAATACTCGTCGAATACATGCTTCCTATAAATCAATAGAACAAGCATATCAAATCAAATCAACAAACACAATCATAATATTAAGTATGTGATTTAGGGAAACTCAAGTATATCAAACTATACTCGAGTCGATCTCCCGGTACCACATTGACTTATACCTTTCGTCTGTAGTCTTGGGCTGAAGCAATATCAGTTCTGAACTCAAGACTATCTCTGTAAATCTGAAACGACATATCGAGAATCATAATATCAATGTTCTATTCTCAATTCAATACTGAATCTGATTAATCTGGATTTAAGTCAAATCAACAACATAACGGCACAATCTCAGTATCCCCGTCAATACCAAATCAACAGACATCAATTACAAATCATAACTCATATCCGATACAATCTGTAATTCATTCATAATCCAAATCTGTCCGATTTCAAATCAATATAATCAGAAAATCATAACAATTCCATAATCAGTCTGTTTCTCAATCGAACTTCGATTCTACGATGTCTAACATGTCAAGAACATCATATATGAATCATATCAAATTCCTACAACATCATATTTTCAAGTGATGATAGAACTCAGTAAAACTTACGTCCAGTTGTAGCCTGCGTTGATAGGAACACAGTACTGAAGTCGGATTCTAATTCGAACGGACGGATTTCTCATAAACTGAATTCTAAATCATGAATTGGAAATCTTCTTCGAAGCTCTCGTTTTCCTCTTGTTTTTCATTCTGAAGATTTGGGCAAGAAGGTGATATATATTGCATGATTTCGACTAGGTGGCTCATCCCTTGAAGCAACACGTCTCGCGCATATGCGCGACATCACTCGGCGCATATGTGCGAGACCATATGTCTCGGCGCGTAGCTCGCACAGCACCTCGCGCATATGCGCGCCCTTACTCGGCGCATATGCGCGAGGCCCTTGTTCATTTTGCCCAACTCTCAGGTACCCTCGCGCATGTGCGGGGATACACGTCGCGCATGTGCGCGAGGTTCTCTGGACATCTCGCGCATGTGCGCGCTCCCCGTCGCGCATGTGCGCCCACTTCTCTGGAGTTGACTTTGAACCCTCGCATAGCTCGCGCATATGCGCGCACACCCACCGCGCATATGCGCGAGACCCTCTGCCCGTTTCGCGCATGAGCGCGTCTCATGTCGCGCATGTGCGCGAAAGGCACTGTCCTCGCACTTACATCTTTTCATGCTGAATCAAATCGTGTCCCGATTAATCCTCTCATAATCATATCAAATTATAAATCAATAATTACAGATTGCTATGATTAAATTCTCGGGCATTACATCTTATGTTTAAATTGATAATATGTGTGTGTAAAAAGAATATTATTTATCATTGTGTATATATAGTTTTTATAAAAGTATGATATTTTCATAATAATTAAAAAACCCAAAAAATAAAAAAAATAAAAATCAAATTTTTAGTCAAAAAGTTAGTAAAAATTTTAATTTAATTTATTAAAAAATTACTGTTATTTTTAATGATATGAGCTAATAAAATTTTAAGATTTTCTTATATATAGTGTAATAATTTTATTAAAAAATTAATAATTCTAATTTTAAACTATGTAGAATTTCAAGTTTAGAAGTCATTAAAAAACTAAATAAATAAAATAATAAAGAAAAAAATATTTTATGAATTATATCATAAAATTTCTTTTTAAAGTATAGCTTAAAATCTTTATTTTATTTTATTTCTTTATTATGCTTGTTACGAGACTATTCAACTATTAAAAATTAAATGATGTTATTTTTTGTATCAATTTTTATTATTATTGAATATTGCATTTATTTGTATATATTTTTTTTATTTTAACATCATAGGAGATTTTGAAATCTAGAATTTATTTTTTGCTTTTTAAATGAATAGTCTGCCAAAAAATGAAAAATCCGAAAAAGAAATAAAATATAGAAATGCATTGAAAATTAGAGAAAGCAGTAGAGACAGACGAGATGAGAGAAGATGAAAAGAGAGATGATGTGAAGTGATAGATAAAGAAAGAAAGAGCTTATGTATGAGTTAGAAGTTTTAAAAACTCTTCCAAATCTTAGGGTTGAACCAAAGATAATTTTTTACAATTTATAGTTGTACTTTAGGCTTTAATGTTTATATATTAATGAATTTCATGAAGTTATTAAATGTCTATTGAAAATTTGAATATCTTAGACTTTTATAGAATTTCAAAAGTCAATGTTGAATATCAGTTGAAATTTTAAAACTCTACACACTTTATTTTGAATATCATTAAACTTCTATAGAGCATGCAAAAATTTTGATTGAATACTTCTAAACTTCTAAAATATAAAAAAGTCATTAAAAGTCAATAAATCTCTTATATTGAATACACTCACCTAAAGAGTATCATAGAAAGATTTCTAGGAGAGTGAAATTTTCATTAAACTCAGTCACACAATTTATAGGGAATAATACAAATATTTACATGTATTATCTTTTCATATTTATCTTAATCGCGAATCTAACTAAATAAGGATAATTATCAACAACAAAAATTATCTATAACAATTTGTAATTTGTATAAATAACATGTGAATTTCTAAATTATAAAAAGTGGATGAAATATGGTAATATAAATTATAAATAAATTATAATTACTAAAAATAAGTTTTTATATATTTTTATTCAATTAATATCATAAAATCGAACTATTGAGGATGTCAAGCTTCCACATATTCAGGGATATAAATGACCGTTTGTGAGTTATTCGAAACTCGATTCAATAAAAGTTCTTTTGAGCTTGTTCAATAAGGCTCGTTAAGATAAACAAATCAAACTCAAGCTTATAATATTCGGCTCGTTAGCTCGTGAACATGTATTGGGGTTCGATAAGGAGTTTAGAGGGGCGTGAATAAACTATTTCCTTTGTTGGATGATTTTGCAAAGGGTGCTAGAATCCTGTTAGAGATTATAGCTGATCTTGTTCGAATGTAAATCCAGCAGATCACAATAATAAGTGTGGAAACGATCCAATAGAGTACGGTGAGAAATAATAAAAATAGTAGGCAGTTGAACAGTAGTTGTTTCTGGAAGTTCGAAGATAAAATTTTCTACGTCTCCCCTTCTTCTATTTCCAGAAGGTATCACTAAAAGACTTTGGATATTACAGTACAACACTTGTACACACCCACTTCAGTAGGACTTACCCTTAGCCTACTGAAACTCTTAGTTACACAACTCGGTAAAACGAATACAACAAAGTTCTGGAATAGACTCTTTTTCATATTACAAACTCTTCTCAATAAAACATAGTAAAGTGTTTAGCTTGAAGAGATTTACGAAACATTAAGCACAAAGTGATCTCAGAAGATCGGATATAGATAATGAAGCGTGTGCTGCTTTGGTGTATGTTGAGCTTGAAGATAAGTAGTCGATGATAGCTCAAAACTCACGTTGGAATAATCGTTGCGTTGATAATAATAACAACATCGTTTTCTTTAAATGATTGACCTCTATATATATAGAAAACTTTGAGTCCAACGTCTATAATCAAAAACACCTTCTATGACTAGTGAGTAAGATCAGCTTTAATACCTAAAAAAGTCCTGCAGAAAGCTTCAGAAGTAATCAGTCTTGTTACATACCAAAACTAGTAAGGAGCGTTAAATGTCTTTGTACAGCATTAATGGTGCAATTAATGCTAGTACTAGGTAAAGTAACAGTAACATTAAAGATTGTAACGATCAAGTAAAAGACGTTAAGTTACTTCTTCTTAAGATAAGTTTTGCTTTTAAAGCTAAGTGTTGCTTCTCATTTTCTAAGCCGTTTAAGTGCTCGAAGAGTACTGTTTTTGATAATTCGATATGAGATTCTGCTTTTATACTGTCTTCTGATTATAGGTATCGCGACCTACTGATTTTGACTCTCATCATCACAATAAAATTAAGTCTAACAATTTCTCCATTTGTGGTGATGCCAAAACCTAGAAGTTAGTAAACAACAATTGTAACAATAAGCATATAGCAATTGATAGCAAAATAATCGATAAAAAAATAAGTAGTAAAACATAGTTCAAAAGAGTTTAATCATCAGTGCCGATTTCTCTGAACATCGTTTCCTCATCCTGAGGATCTTGATTCCTGTAGGAAGATTCTGCATAATGACCTCCAAATCTGACTTCTTCTAACATGCCTTCTGCTTCCCCTTTTTTGGCATAATTGGCTTGAACTCGAGTGAGTAAGTCATCCACTCGGCCAGTAAGAGTAAGAATGCCATTATTCAGCATCTCCAGAAATGGTGCTTGATTCGAAACTCGTTCATTTAGATCATGAATAGATTGAGATTGAGACTCAATCTTGGCATCAATAGTTTCAAGTTTCGAGTCCAAAGCTCCAACTTTGGTGGAGACTTATTGAATAGCTGAATCATGATCAGAGACAGTTTTAATGATGTCGGCCTGTCCAAGCAAGATGTTGGCATGACTTGAGACAACATTTTGTCTGAAAAGGCTGGCTTATACATGCAGTTTGGCCAATGATTCTGCCGTGCGAGAGACTTCTTTTGAGATGCGGTCTGGGAAGAATCTGGTGGCCCTAACTTCACCAGCATGTTCAAAAGACAACTGCTTAACAATCTCTGACTTATTATCAAGATTTCTTCTCAGAATATCTATCTCGAATTCAAGATCAAATGTTGCTTCTACTGGGGACGGTGTTCTTTCGAGCATACGCTGTCTGATCTCTTCAAGTTGAGCAATATGAGCAGGTGATCTTGAAGGAGGGATAATCAAAGCAGTAGAAGGGGCATCTTCTGGTGGAGCAATACGTAGGGCAGTAGTCTGTTCTGCAGAAGTTCTTCCAACAACAGTATTTTGTTCTGGAGCTGCATTCTCTTCTGGTTGAGCAGCTTCAGTGGTTTCCTGTTGCTCAGCGGCTGGAATGGATTCAGATGAAATATTCAAAATAGCTTTCATTTCCGCTTGATGTTCAGCAGAAAATATCTCCAGATTTGGCAGTGATTGAGATGGAACAGCATCTGATTCTGCCATTGGTTGTTCTGCTGGTTGAGCTTCTTGTTGGCCACATCATCAACCTGAGCTGTTTCTGTTGCAATAGAAGCAACAAGAACAATAGATTGAATGACTTCATCAACTGAAGCCAATTCACAAACGGAAATCAGAGATGAGGATTGAGTAGGCATCGTTAGGGATGTAGGAGTACTGGAGACCTTAGTTTCTGATGGAGCTGTGGTCCTTTTCTCAAGTGGCTTATTCTGAAGAAAGTCTGGAATGAAGCCTACTTGGTACTGCACAGGCTCTCCAAAGGCATGTTATTGAGCAAGAAGTTGCTCATTCATCAATGCCATTTGATCAGTCAAAAGTTGGATCACATTCTGATCCTGAGAAGCAGTGGGAATCATAGAGTCAAAATTTGACAAGTGTCTATAAAACAGATTTCAGCTTCTGGAATTTCAGCTGCTTGAGAATGTAGCTTCTTTTGTTCATTGCCTCGATCACATTTTTGGTCTTGGCAGATTCAAAGACCTTCTTTTCATTCTTCACCATTTTCGCATATACACCTGGTGTTTTCAAATGAGTGCTTGGGTGGAAAATTATGACTTTCAACCAATCATCAAAGAAATTCATGTCTTCACTGGCAGATTTTTCAATCTCCTCCATGTGAAGATCAATAGCAGTGAGAACAGATGACTTGGCGCCATGATTTTGAGGTTCTGCAACAAGTTTTCCCTTGCCTTTATTTGAAAGAGAGGCAATCAGCACGGGTCTAAAGGCAGAAGACACTGCAGTGGATTATCTAATAACGACTCCAGATGTGGGTCTTAAAGTCGGAACAGAAGTTGAGGTGGTTGCAGTAGAGATGGCTACTGGTTTGGAGACGAGGAGAGATTCTGGTTTAGTTGATGTAGCTTCTGGAAACACTTGTCTCAGAGGGACAATGTTTAAATCAGCAACAGCTGCTGTTTTCTTGAGGCGGAGGGTTGTGCGGGCTTTCTTCTTGTTTAGGGTGGCTGTGAGTGAGGCTTTGGTTGGAGCAGCAGATTCCTCAGATACTGTTTTATCTGAATCAGTAGAAACAACCAATCTTTTCCTCTTGATTTTCTTTTGAGGTCCTTGAGCCTCAGTCTGAGTGTCGTCGATCTCCTTTTTCAAGGCAACAAATTTAGCTACAATTGGCTTAGGCCTTAGAGCAAGTACATTATCAGAATCGGCCATAGTAACAGATGAAACTGTCCTGTTCAGAAGTAAGAGGAAAACCAGCATCCTTCAACATCATGCTGATCTGAACAGAAAAGCCATTACCTTTCCTTACAATCATGTCCTTCATGATTATGAACAAAAATCAACTCCAGTCCACTTTAATATCAGAAGTGATAGCTACTATCACTTGAACTTTTTCTTTGGTCAGCTTATCAAAAGTACCAGCTTTGACCAAAAGAGTCTTTACCACGATGTCGGCAAGCACTTGATATTCCATCTTAAGAAGCTTCTTGAAGCAAGAGGGAGAGAGTACCTCTCCAGAAGCTGAGAAGGCGGTAAGGGCAGTAAACATCTCCTCCTTAGAAATATCAAAAAAGTCAGAGGTACCTGAGAGTGGGAGAAAAAAGTCGATCCCAAAAGTGCACCATCGATGGAGATGGATGCAACTCCCTGGGAGTAAATGATTTTCCCATCCTCGACGGTTGCTTTCGCATAGAAGTCCAGGAGGGTAGTCTTGTATATAATAGCAGGTACTTCAAGAAATCTTCTAAGACCAGATTTTTCAATGGTCTTGAACATCTTGACAAGATTGTCATCCTTGATTGTCAGAACTGATGCAAAGTTGATTTGGTAAGCATTTATTGTATAAGGTCCAGCCATTTCTGCAAATAAAATGAATTCGAAGTAGATTCTGTAGTATAGATGATTGCGAGAGAAAACAGTAGCTAGTATGCAATATTCTGAAATCGTAAAAGATGAAATGAGAAGGAAGAGGCGGTTAATATTCAAAATGTACAGCCGTCAAAGAAAACATAAGGACAGATGTCAGTATGTTTGCGGTTAAGTTTTTGAAAAGTTAAAAGTTGGGTGTCAGGTACGCCAAAATTTTAAAATATAATGAAAGAGACGGGCTGTCCAAGCGGTTATTAAAGAAAAACAGAAGAGGATTTGTCGTCTTATGATAATATCTACTGGAAGTCAAAAAGTTCTGAAATATATCCAGTACTTTTATAAAGACCAGTAGACACATTGTTTTTTCGAAAAGACAAATCTTCTTCTGCTTATGACATGGCACGGAAATATCAGTCACAATAAAAATTATTCCCCTGAATAAATGCAAATAATAAATAAATATTAGAAGCGAAGATTCGAGATCCGAAGGAAAGACAGATGACTCTTGATATTCGTGCATGAGATGAACAGTCAAGTGGCTCTTTAGCTTCCCCGAGGCTTAATATAAATACCTGCACACACACAAAATAAGTCATTTAAACATTTATCAAATAAAATCAAATGGATG
Organism: Primulina tabacum; assembly: GCF_025594145.1. Lineage (NCBI taxonomy): Eukaryota > Viridiplantae > Streptophyta > Magnoliopsida > Lamiales > Gesneriaceae > Primulina > Primulina tabacum. The sequence goes on along the minus strand of NC_134556.1, from coordinate 24,237,109 downwards.
GTGCAAGAATTCACTTGGAGTCTTCTCCAGAGACAGATTCAGCAGATGGGTTTCAAAGGCGACTTTCAGCTTCTCGTAAGATGATGTTTGAAGACATCATCTTCCAAGAGATTAAGACTTGGAAGAAATTCCTTGACCTATAATCTGAATAATCAATTAGATTATTCTAAATTATGTTAGAAGCTGTGGAATAATCCTTTTCAAAAACCATGATAATGCGAAGAGAGGGGGGTTATTCCATAGTATAGAAGGGTTAAGCTGCGGAATCATCCCTTTCACAAACCACGATCATGCAAAGAGAGGGGGGGTGATTCCAGTAGCTTCTAGTTATATTCCTGCTGAGAGTCTCAGTACTGCTGATATCAACAATTGTAATAGCTTAGACAATGTAATGCATCTGGTTTTATGAATAAAATGTTTCATTTTGTCATATCTTTTGTTTATCTACTGCTTTTACTTACTTCATAAAAGATAAAAGAGAAGATAATAAACAGTAATTAAGACAAATCAATTAAACCAAGAACATTACGAAAATAAGAAAACTTATTCTTTGGCAAAGGCTTAGTAAAGATATCTGCTGCTTGTTAATCAGTAGAAACATATTCTAGACGAATGTCCTTCTTCTGCACATGATCTCTAATAAAATGATGTCTGATGTCAATGTGCTTCGTTCTGGAATGAAGTACTGGATTGTGCTTAATTGCTATAGCACCGGTACTGTCACAGAATATAGGTGATTCAGAAGCTTGAACTCCATAGTCCTTGAGTTGTTGTTGCATCCACAGTATTTGAGAGCAGCAGCTTCCGGCAGCAAGGTATTCTGCTTCTGCAGTAGACTGTAGCCATGAAAGTCTGCTTTTTACTGAACTAGGAGAGCAACCTATCACCAAGAAATTGACAAAAACCACTTGTGCTTTTTCTATCCAATTTGCAACCTGCATAGTCAGCATCTGAATATCCAATAAGATTGAAAGAAGAATCATTGGAATATCATAGGCCTATATTTTGAGTATCCTTTAAGTATTTCAGAATACGTTTAGCAGCAATATAATGTGATTGCTTAGGGTTAGATTGAAATCTAGCCCAAATACAAACAGCAAACATAATATCAGGTCTACTGACAGTAAGGTACAACAAAGAACCAATTAGACCACGATACTGAGTTACCTCTACTGAAATTCCATTTTCATCTTTATCAAGTTTAGTAGATGAGCTCATTGGAGTGGAAGCAGCAGAGCATGTTTCCATGCCAAACTTTTTCAGTAGTTCATTAGTGTACTTAGCCTGATTTATGAAGATTCCGGTATCAAGTTGTTTGATCTGCAGTCCTAGGAAGAATGTCAATTCTTACATCATGCTCATTTCAAATTGTTCCTCCATTAATTTAGAAAACTTTGCACACAATTTCGGGTTAGTTGACCCAAAGATAATGTCATCAACATAAATCTGTACTAACAGAATGTGCTTATTCTTAACTAAAGTGAACAAGGCCTTGTCTACTATGCCGATTGTAAAATCATGATTGACAAGAAATTGTGAGAGCGTGTCATACCAAGCTCGAGGTGCATGTTTTAAACCATATAGAGCTTTGTGTAATTTAAATACATGATGCGGTAAGAAATGATCAATAAAACCTGGAGGTTGTTCAACGTAGACCACTTCTTGCAATAGACCATTTAGGAAGGCACTTTTCACATCCATCTGATAAACTTTGAAGTTTTTGAAAGCAGCAAAGGCTAAGAATATTTTGATAGCTTCAAGTCTTGCTACTGGTGCATAGGTCTCATCATAGTTTATTCATTCTTCTTGTCTGAAACCTTGAGCCACCAGTCTTACTTTATTTCTGACAACAGTACCTTCTTCATTTAGCTTGTTTTTAAATACCCACTGGGTTCCAATAACATCTTGATGAGATGGTCTAGGTACAAAAAACCAAACTTCATTTCTTTTAAATTGATTCAGCTCTTCTTGCATAGCTTCAATCCAACTGGGATCCAGAAGAGCTTCTTCAATCTTCTTTGGTTCATCCTGAGAGATAAAAGTAGCATGCATATATTCATTAATCTTTTTCCTTCTGGTTCTTAATGGAGCTGCTGGATTACCAATAACTAAAGATGGAAGGTGAGATTTTATCCAGACAAAAGAGTTTAAAGAAATTTCTTCCTGGTTTGATGGATTCGAATCATGCTCAACTAAAGAAGTAGCAGGTTCTGGAATGTCAACTTCTGGTTCTGGTATGTCCTGTGTTTGAACAACTGGTTCTACCAGATGAATGTCTGGTTCTGGATTTTGAGCATCTTTGACACTTGGTTCTACATCATCTTCACTATCTAGTTCCAGATGAATCATGTCTAATCTGTTACTTAGATTTGACACGTTGGAAATTCAAGGAGCACTGATATCTTCATAAAAAACAACATGAATAGATTCTTCAACATTAAGGGTTCTATTATTGAAAATTTTGAATGCTTTGCTTACTGCTGAATATCCAAGAAATAATCCAGTATCTGATTTTGAATCAAATGCAGACAAATGATTTTTCCTATTATTGTGCACAAATCATTTGCAACCAAATACATGAAAATAAGAAACATTAGGTTTACTCCCTTTTCATATCTCATATGGGGTCTGATTGTGTCTCTTGTTGATCATGGTTTTGTTTTGTGTGAAACACGCTGTATTGATTGCTTCTGCCCAGAAGCGCTGAGAGATGTATGCATCTTGTATCATTGTTCTAGCAGCTTCTTTAAGAGTTCTGTTTCTCCAGTCAGCTACTCCATTTTGTTGAGGCGTTCTGGCAGCTGAATATTCATGATGAATACCCTATTCATCCAAATATAACTCAAGAATCTTGTTAGTAAATTCAGTACCCCGATCACTTTTGATTTTGATGACAGAAACTGATTTTTCATTTTGAATCTTTTTCAGAAACTTAATCAGGAGGCTACTGGTTTGATCTTTTCCAGCAAGAAATATCACCCAAGTAAATCTAGAAAAGTAATCAACAACAACAAGTGTATACTTCATTCCTCCAAAGCTCATGATAGGGATTGGACCAAATAACTCAATATGCAATAATTCTAAACACCTTGAAGTTGATTTACTACCTTTATTCTTGAAGCTAGATCTTACTTGTTTGCGAAGTTGACATGCAGAACATACATGATTTTTAAAGAAATTAATATCAGACAAACCATCAACTATGTTCTGCTTTTTGAGATAATTAATTGACTTGAAGTTCAGGTGATTCAATCTCTTGTGCCATAGCCAATGTTTATCACTTAGGGAGGCAACTAAACATGTAGGAACATTTATATGATCTATGTTCCAAGATACTTTGTAAGTATTGCCTTCTCTTTTTCCCGTTAATACAGTAGATTCATCAGTATCTTTAACTGTGCATGTGTGCTTCTGAAAAGCTACTGAATAATCATTATCACATAGTTGACTAATACTGATTAAATTATAACAACTATTTTCAACCAAGAGCACGTCATTTATAGTAATGTTACCATGGATAATCTTACACTTACCCACGGTTTTACTTTTTGAGTTGTCCCCAAAAGTTATCTTTGGTCCAGTACAACTCATTATTTCTGAGAGTAGACTCTTTTGTCCAGTCATATGTCTGGAACATCCACTGTCCAGATACCATGTGGAGCTGCTGATCTTGGCTTTCCTCTCCTGTTCCTGCAAGCACAAGTTTTAGTAACTGGTACCCAATCTATTTGGGTCCGAGCCTTATCAGTCCTTTAAGAATCCACGTTTGTACAATTCTAGGTGACCTTGTACTTCGGGTATCCATAGAGGTGTGCGCAACAGAAGGTCTGTTATCTCTAACAGAATGCATCTTAGAATGTTGTTCTTCCCTTCTATTTTTGTTGTCTGGCCTATATCTCTTCTAAACAGGTCTAGAATTATAGTACTGGTTGTTTCTAACCTTCATAGAGGGTTGTCTTCCTGAGTTGAATCCTCTACTGGATCCAGAACTCTGGTGGACTCTTCCCTTAGGTTCAACGTAACACAAACCATAATGCTTTCTTCTATTCGTCTGATCTACAAATCTTTCAACTCGAACAGTTGGTACTACTGGTTCATATACCACACTGGATTTAACAAAATGAATGTATTTTCTTTTGCTTGTATCCAGTTCTGGCTTAGTACTTGTTTCAGAAGTGCTTTCATTATTATTGAATCCGAGACCACTCTTGTCTCCAAATTGCTTCTGCAATTCTTGCATCTTCTCTATTGAAACAGAAGTCTTGTTCCATGCATTTACTAGAACCGATAGCTTCTAATTCTCGGACCTCATTGTCTGGTAATCTGCATTTCATCTGTCATTCTCAGTTTTCAACTTACTTATCTCAACTTTTAGATCACTACAGATGTTTTATTGCAAGCAAGTAAACTTATTGATTTGATCTCTAAAGTTTTGATTTTCAGTTTTAACTTCCTCGAATGATTGAGAAAGTCTTGAGTACTCTTCTACCATGCCATGCAGTGCTTTAACCAAATCAGTTCGTGTAAATTCATTAGAGTCAAAGTCAAATACCTCTCCGAATGTCGAGGTTGATTCACTGTCTGCTATGAGACATTTGATCTCTTCTGCATCGCTATCACTGGAATGACTTTCTGAGTCAGAAGACTCAGAACTAGAATCCGCCCATTTTGATTTGCTTTCTTCTGTAATTATCGCCTTGCGGTCTCTTTTGGATTTCTTGTCATTCCTCCTGTATTCTTTTTTCTTTTGATCATCCTTCTTTGGCTTAGGGCAATCAGCAATGAAATGCCCGAACTTTTCCACAGTTGAAACACGTCATGTCACCAGGTGATGAATCCTTCTTAAAGTTTCGGTTAGGATCCTGGTAAACTCGATGATTCTTCTTCATGAATCTGGAAAATTTCTTAACAAATAAAGACATTGCATCGTTGCTGATCTGTTCAACAGTCTTTTCAGATATGCTTTCAATGACAATAGAATGTGATGCACTTGGAACAACTGCAGCAGTAGCAGTAGCAGTAAGAGCCTTGGTAGGTGGATTTGATGAGGGCTCTTCTCAACTTCTCACTTCCAGTTCAAACTCATAGGCTTTTAAGTCTGCAAACAAGTCGTGTAGTTCTAACTTGTTCAGATCTTTAGATACTCTCATAGCCATAGTTTTTACATCTCATTCTCTGGGTAAAGCTCTCATAACTTTGAGTGCTATTTCTCTGTTGCCATATTCTTTCCCCAGAGCTGCTAGCTCATTAACTAAACTGCTGAAACGTTCATCAAACTCATTCAGAGTTTCTCCAACTTTCATTTTGAGATTTTCAAATTTTTGCATTGCTACAGACAACTTATTCTCCTTCGTCTGTTCATTTCCTTAACAGATTTGGATGAGTTTTTCCCAACTCTTTTGCAGTAGAACACATCTTGATCTTGCTGAAGGTGTTCTTATCAAGCGTTTTGTAGAGAATGTCCTTCGCAAGATTGTCTAGATTGACTTTATTTTTGTCCTCGCAAGTCAATTCACTTCTGTGCTTCGCAACCATCTGAGGTGCGGCCTCAGTAACAACAATAGCAGTGTTAGGCTTTAAAATCTTCAGTAGACCATCTGTGATAACAAACCACGTGTCATCGTCTTGAGCTGCAAGATAAGCTTGCATCCGAATCTTCTAGTCATCGGAATCTTCTTTTGAGAAAATGGATACTTTGCTGAAGTGTGTCATATCTGTTGTAAATATTTAGAACAAGAAAAATCTGCTATGATACCACTTGTTGGGGATCGATAAGGAGTTTAGTGGGGGGTGAATAAACTCTTTCCTTGGTTGGATGATTTTGCAAAAGGTGCTAGAATCCTGTTAGAGATTATAGCTGGTCTTGTTCGAATGTAAATCCAGTAGATCACAATAACAAATGTGAAAACGTTCCAATGGAGTACGATAAGAAATAATAAAAACAGTAGGCAGTTGAACAGTGGTTGTTTCTGGAAGTTCGAAGATAAAATTTTCTACGTCTCCCCTTCTTCTGTTTCCAGAAGGTATCACTAAAAGACTTTGGATATTACAGTACAACACTTGTACACACCCCTAAGCCTACTGAAACTCTTAGATACTCAACTCGATAAAATGAATACAAAAAAGTTGTGGAATAGACTCTTTTCCAGATTACAAACTCTTCTCAATAAAATATAATAAAGTTTTAGCTTGAAGAGATTTACAAAACAGTCAGCACAAGGTGATCTCAGAAGATCGGATATAGATAATGAAGCGTGTGCTGCTTTTCTGTATGTTGAGCTTGAAGATAAGTAGTTGATGATAGCTCAAAACTCACGTTGGAATAATCATTGCGTTGATAATAATAATAACGTTTTTCTATAAAGGATTGACCTCTATATATATAGAAAACTTTGAGTCTAACGTCTATAATCAAAAACAGCTTATGTGACTCCTGAGTAAGATCAGCTTTAATACCTAAAAAAGGTCCTGCAGAAAGCTTCAGAAGTAATCAGTCTTGTTACATATCAAAACTAGTAAGGAGCGTTAAATGTCTTTGTTGGAAACTAAATTCCGGCGTTTGACAAAATATGAACCAACTGATACGCGCAATTTAGCAACTGGACTTAACAACTGAAATCAGCTGATCTAATAAAGAAAACTGATCAGTTGGAAACCGATCAGTTGATACATACAGCCGTATGCTTCTAAGCTAAGCATCCTTCAACTAAACATGTCTCAGGAAAGAACAATCAACCGACAAAGAGACATAGAAGACTGCAACTGAATATGAAACGCCGCACTTCAATCAATACAGCTTAGAACAACGCATTTCGGCTAAAGCAGTTAAGACGCCGCATTACAATAAATGAAGCAAACAATGCCCAAGAAATAATGAAGTGGCAATCAACGGATACAAGGATTCAAATATATCTCAAGTTACCGTTGGAAGGGAAGCTTATAAATATGACAGAAGAACAGCTGAATAAAAGTGAAGATCACTCTACTCAAAGCTTGTTGTTACTCTGCCAAAATCTTAGCTCACTCTTACTTGGTTTATTCGTAGCAGTCAAGGCTACAATTTGAGCTCACTAGCACTTTGTAATAATCGTTAAATTCGATAGTGCTAAGATCAGTTACGCACTGAGAACATTTTGTAATATTAAGAGTTTCAGATTTTGGCAGTGATAAGTTCAAACTGAAGTGCGTCAGTACAAATCTTGTATTCGATCAAAGTCTTTTAGTGAAAATCCTATCCTTGAGATAGAAGGGGTGACGTAGGAGTAATTTAAATCTCCGAACATCCAGAAACAATCCTTGTGTATTCTATTTCAGTTTTGTATTCTATCTGTCAGTCAGTTAGTTTCCGCAACTACTTTAGTATAACTGATTGTCATTGACCAGCAAGTTTCCGAGAATCAGTTTGTCACCAAACTGAACTCAAAATTCGAAAAGATCAGTTTTAATTGTGAGTGTTTATTCAACCCCCCCTTCTAAATACTCTTGATACGTTAATCGATCCTATCAAGTGGTATCAGAGCGGTTGAATCTTGTTCTTGAATACTTTTGATCTATAAACTTTCTAGCATGACTTCATTCAACAAAATTCCTATGTTCTCCAGAGAAGAATTTGATGATTGAAAAATCAGAATGCAGGCTCATTTAGCTGCACAAGATGATGACATGTGGTATGTCATAACTGATGGACCCATGAAGATTCTAAAAACAAATACAGCAGTTGCCATAACAGAAGGGGCACCACAAAGAATAGAAAAGCCCAGAGATGAATGGACAACTGAAGATAAAAGAAAAAAAATCTTGATAATGTGGCTAAAGACATTCTGTACAAAACGCTGGACAAAGTAACCTTCAGCAAAATAAAGATGTGTAAGACAGCCAAAGAAATTTGGGAAAAGCTGATCCAGCTGTGTGAAGGAAATGATCAAACCAAAGAAAATAAACTTTCTGTTGCTGTTCAAAAGTTTGATAACATCAAAATGAAAGCAGGAGAATCAATGCAATAGTATGATGAAAGAGTAAGCAGTATCATCAAGGAGTTAAATGCACTTGGAAAAGTGTAAACCAACAAAGAGATTGCACTGAAGGTAATGAGAGGTCTTCCCAAGGAATGGGATTTCAAGACCATGGCAATGAGGGAGTCCAAAGATCTGAACCAGATTGAACTTCATGATCTGTTTGCTGATTTAAAGGCTTATGAATTTGAGCTGCAGACCAGAGAAGGAAAACCATCTACCCCTGCAGCCACAACTGCTCTAGCTGCTGTCAGAACAGAACCAATCAGTTCAGTCGAAAAATCTGTTGATAAGTTGAGCAGTGATGCTATGTCATTTTTCATCAAAAAATTTGGAAGGTTCATGAGAAAGAATCAAGGAAACTTCCAGAAGCCATACCAAACGAACAGCTCCAAAGATGAATCAAATGCCTGCTACAACTGTGGCAAATCAGGTCACTTCATTGCTGATTGTCCTAAAACCAACAAGGACAGTCAAGGCTCAACTGATAGAAGAAAGAAATCATATGAACACAAAAGAAGACCCAAGGAAGATAAGAAGTCCTTCAGAAAGAAACATGAGGTACTCTTAGCTGAAGAAAACAAATCTAAATGGGCAGAAACTAACAGTGAGGAGTCAGAACCAGAAAGCTCATGCAGCTCTAGTGATGATGAGGAAGTCAAGTGCTTGATGGCTAGTGATGCAGAAGAAGAATCATCTAGCCAACAGGTATTTGATTTAAGCTCAACTGATTTCACACGAGAAGAACTCATTCTAACACTAAATGACATGGTAAATGAGTATCAAAAGCTTGCATCATCATTTGAAAAAATCAAAGCAAAGCAAACTGATCCCACAGACAATAAAACCAAAACTGATGAATAAGTTGATGGGTTGAGTCTAAAAAGGGAAATTGCTGAGTTAAAAGCAGAGATAAACAAAAATCAGTCATTAATCCAGAAGTTGATTCTTGAAAACTCAAAAACAGACTGAGCTCATTCAGTCTTGGAACAAGTCATCAACTGCACTGAATGAGATGCAGAATTCACAAAAATCAGTTTCTGATAAAACTGGTTTAGGGTTCAACACTCAAGGAGAAATTTATCCAAATGATATTCAACCAAAGCTAAAAACAAACAAAGGGAAATACATTCACTTTGTCAAAACAATAGTGGTACAAGAAAAAATTGAGCCCAGTAAACTGATTGAGCAACCTACTGAGAATATGAACAAGGCTAGAAGATATGGGATTGGTTATAATAAAAAATTCTCAACTGATTCACAAAGTCAGTCATCAAAGAGGTTTCACAAGAACTATTCAAATAGCTATTTCAATTACTATAACTGCAAGCCAGTTCAGAAAAGATATAGACTGAACAATCAGTTGAATAAAGCTAAAACACATATTGTATCATCTGTACACTACACACCAAGCACACAAAAGCCGAGAAAAAACATTTGGAATACAGCTACTGGAAAGTCTGTTAGACTAATCCAAGTGTGGGTTCCTAAGGGACTAATCAGTTCAGGACCCAAATAGATATGGGTACCAAGTTATATTATGTGTGTGATTGCAGGTAACAGGTACAAACAAGAACTCAATATGGTATTTGGACAGTGGATGTTCGCGACAGATGACAGGAGATGCAAGTGCGTTATCTCAACTTATCAAATACAGTGGTCCAAACATCAGTTTCGGGGACAATTCAAAAGGTAGAACTGTGGGTAAGGGTAAGCTTATCCATGGTAACTTTACTTTTAAAGATGTTCTATTAGTAGAAAACCTGAAGTATAACTTGATTAGCATAAGTCAGTTATACGACAGTAGATTCTCAGTACAATTTGACAAAAACTCATGTTCAGTCAAAACTTCAACTAATGAAATCATACTAACTGGCAAACGTTGTGGAAACACATATAAAGTCAGTTGGAATGATCAAACTTATGCACCAGTTTGTTTTATTTCTTCCAAATCGTCTAAAAACTGCTTGTGGCATAAGAGACTAAATCATTTAAACTTTAAAACCATTGCCTATCTGAGTAAACATGAACTTGTAACTGGTTTGCCCAAAATAGACTTTTCAAAAGAAAAACTTGGCTCAGCATGTCAGTATGGTAAACAAGTATGATCCTCTTTTAAAAACAAGGGCTGTAAATCTTCATCCTGATGCTTAGAACTGTTGCACATGGATCTCTTTGGTCCTATACCAGTCATGAGCTTAGGAGGAATGAAATACACCTTGGTAGTCGTAGATGATTTTTCAAGATTTACTTGGGTTATTTTTCTCAAATCTAAAGACCATACTGCTTCGCAACTAATAAAGCTCTTCATAAGACTTTTAAATGAAAAATCAGTTGGAATTGATCGAATCAGATCTGATCGAGGAACTGAATTCATCAATCAAACTCTTTCAAATTTCCTAGAAAATGCTGGAATTAAGCATGAGATCTCATGCAGCCAGAACTCCTCAGCAAAATAATGTAGCTGAGAGGAGAAATCGGACCCTTAAAGAAGCTGCTAGAACGATGCTTGCTGATTCTGGTATTTCTCAAAGATTTTGGGCAGAGGCAGTAAACACTGCGTGTTACACTCAGAACAGATCAATGATTAATAAAAATCATATGAAAACACCATATGAGATCTGGCATGGAAGAAAAAGTATAATTACTTATTTCAAAATATTCGGCTGCAGATGTTTAATTCTTGATAATGGTAAAAATTATTTAAAAGCGTTTGATGCTAAATCTGCAGAAGGAATATTTCTTGGATACTCATCAGTTAGTATAGCTTATAGAGTCTTCAACAAGAAAACCCTAAATGTTGAAGAATCAGCTCATGTTGATTTCGATGAAACTGAACTAACTGATAAGCCAACTGATCAAGTTGAGCTAGTTGATCGATTTACAGATATCAGTTTGGAAGATGATGACAAAAATGAAAGTCATGGCAATCAAAACTTACTTCAAACACCTGAACCAGAAGTACTGGACCAATCAGATTTGCAGGAAGTCGTTACTAATGATCAATTGATAGAGCATAATGATAACATTCAAATACCAGTTGACGAAGCACCAACTGAGACTGAAAACTGTGTTCAGTTACCAACTGAAGAAATTGCTGATACAACAAATACTGAGTACATATGGAGAAAATCACATCCACCTGAACTGGTAATAGGAAATCCATCTGATCCAGTAAGAACTCGCAATCAAATGCTAAATTTATTTATCTATTCAGCTTTTGTTTCACAACTAGAACCGAAAAAAACGGATGAAGCTCTTGCTGATCCTAACTAGGCTAAATCAGTTCACTTATAACAATGTCTGGAACTTAGTTCCAAGACCAATTTCAAAAACTATTATAGTTACAAAATGGGTATACAGAAATAAACTGAACGAGGATGGTTCAGTTGGACGCAACAAAGCAAGATTAGTGGCACAAGGATACAGGCAAGAAGAAGGAATTGACTATGATGATAGGGTCCTAGATACTAAAACGAAGAGTCCATGCTTGGTAGGAGTTCTCGGCTGCAGCACATGGGGTGGCTAGCTTCGGTTCTGTGGCTGGGATCTGGTCTGTGGGTTCCTAGGGTTCTAGGAGAGTGTCCTAAGGGGTTGGTCAGGGTTTGGTCCAACATGGCTCGAGGATGGCTCAAGGAAATCGGACCATGGCTCGGGGTGAACTTTTATAGGTCAAGTTAGGGTTTTTATAGTTAAAATAAATCGAAACACGGCTCACGGGGGTCGAGTCATGGTTCACGAAACTAAAATAATATAAAAAGACTAATTTTTGAATTTAGGAATTTTATATTAAAGTTTAAAATTTTTCGGGAATAAAACGCCTTCAAAACGACTAATTACGAACTAATTAAAGAGTCTAGTATTTAAGCTAAATAAAATTTGGGAAATTTAATTTAGCCTTAAATAATTATTTGGGACATGTTAGATTCATTGAAATTAAGAAAAAGCCAAAAACGTGAAATTTTACGTCTAGGGGTAAAACGATCATTTTACACCCGAAAATTAGTAAACGTCATGGCAGTGTCCTAAATGCTGTTTTATATGATAATATGATTATTTTCAATGATTATGCATGTTTATGAATTTTTATATGTCAAACTACGATTTTTAAATGTTTATGATTTTTGTGATTTAATTATGGACATTTAAAAGAAATGTTGCATGCTTGGTTTAAAAATAAAACGATATTATGATGCATGTTTTTATTAAGTGATGCAAATACGACATGTTGAAGGACGTGAAAGGATTGTGACTAAATACGATGATATGTTGGAAATATCGTGAGGGTTATGGTCCCAGTGGGAGCCCGACGATCGTGTTTCCCTGGATACGGATACAAATAAGAATATGTTAATACATTGGCCAAGGCCCAGTTGACCGGTGAGAGTGTCGCTGGTGTCCCCGCCACCCAGTACTGTGGTTTTCTCTAGATGGATCCATCGCCCAATACGATTAAGAATACGAGTCACAATCACGATCTGAATTCAACAAACACGAATATGAAAATGTTGATATGAAAATGTTTACGAAAATGTTTATGTTTAAAGTTATACATTATCATGAAAATGTTATTTAAGTACAAGTAGTTTTCACTGTGGTATGTTATCATGAAAATGTTATTTAAGTACAAGTAGTTTTCACTGTTGTATGTGATCTGTATTACGTAATATTTGTTATCAATATTATGATGTTTTGAGTTTTTAGACTCACTAGGTTTGATTGATGCAGGTGACATTAATAATTTTGATATATGAGGTATTGATGGTTGACCTGACTGGATTGAAGGTAATCACAACCCGATGACGAACGCTTCTACTTTCCGCATTTAAGTTTATGATTTATATTAAAGATTTTACGACTATTTGTTTATGCTTTTGAGAGATTTTTGAGATGTTTAGTATGGGCTATACTTTTCATTAGTTATAGCTTTTTAGGTTGGTAAAACGTTTGACGATTTTACAATTTAAAATATTTTCCTTTCATTTTTAAATGTTAGTTAATTGTTTATTTTTAAAATGGTATAAGGTATTTTCAAAGTATTTATATATATATATGTAAGAGGAAAAAAAAATTCTTACACATTTTAAGCAAAACGAATAAGCAGACGTTTCACTGGACATGGTGGTTAAGGGCTGGAGGCGAAGCTAGCCTAGGTTCGAATCATATTAGGACTATAACTCTTGTGCAGAAAAATTCAATAGTTTCCTAGGCATGTTCAAGGGACTTAATGGGCTGGAATTTTGTTGTATATGGGTTATTAGGTGTTATTAAGCTTTGGTCCAAGTTTGGTAAGTTTTGGTTAAGTTTCGAGTCTACACGAGTCAAAACCGGGGTGTACATCTAATTTTAAAAAATAATCGATGAATTTAACGAAAAGCAAAATTTTAAGCTTAAGGATTAATTATGGGTACGTTTTAAGGTTATATGTTAAGTTTGGAATGATTTAGGATGTCGTTTCGAGGTCTAATGATAAATACGAAAAATTATGCTGCTAGGAGTAAAACGGTTATTTTACACCCGAAAATTAGTAAACTTAATGGCAGTGTCCTGAATGCTGTTTTATATGCTACTATGATTATTTTTAATGTTTATGGATTAAATATGTCAAAATGTTATTTTTTAATGTTTATGGATTTAATATGTCAAACTGTTGCACATGTATCTCTTTGGTCTTATAACAGTCATGAGCTTAGGAGGAATGAAATACACCTTGGTAGTCGTAGATGATTTTTCAAGATTTACTTGGGTTATTTTTCTCAAATCTAAAGACCATACTGCTTCGCAACTAATAAAGATCTTCATAAGACTTTTAAATGAAAAATCAGTTGGAATTGATCGAATCAGATCTGATCGAGGAACTGAATTCATCAATCAAACTCTTTCAAATTTCCTAGAAAATGCTGGAATTAAGCATGAGATCTCAGCAGCCAGAACTCCTCAGCAAAATGTTGTAGCTGAGAGGAGAAATCGGACCCTTAAAGAAGCTGCTAGAACGATGCTTGCTGATTCTGGTATTTCTCAAAGATTTTGGGCAGAGGCAGTAAACACTGCGTGTTACACTCAGAACAGATCAATGATTAATAAAAATCATATGAAAACACCATATGAGATCTGGCATGGAAGAAAAAGTATAATTACTTATTTCAAAATATTCGGCTGCAGATGTTTTATTCTTGATAATGGTAAAAATTATTTAAAAGCGTTTGATGCTAAATCTGTAAAAGGAATATTTCTTGGATACTCATCAGTTAGTATAGCTTATAGAGTCTTCAACAAGAAAACCCTAAATGTTGAAGAATCAGCTCATGTTGATTTCGATGAAACTGAACTAACTGATAAGCCAACTGATCAAGTTGAGCTAGTTGATCGATTTACAGATATCAGTTTGGAAGATGATGACAAAAATGAAAGTCATGGCAATCAAAACTTACTTCAAACACCTGAACCATAAGTACTGGATCAATCAGATGTGCAGGAAGTCGTTACTAATGATCAGTTGATAGAGCATAATGATAACATTCAAATACCAGTTGACGAAGCACCAACTGAGACTGAAAACTGTGTTCAGTTACCAACTGAAGAAATTGCTGATACAACAAATACTGAGTACAGATGGAGAAAATCACATCCACCTGAACTGGTAATAGGAAATCCATCTGATCCAGTAAGAACTCGCAATCAAATGCTAAATTTATTTATCTATTCAGCTTTTGTTTAACAACTAGTACCGAAAAAAACTGATGAAGCTCTTGATGATCCTAACTAGCTAAATCAGTTCACTTATAACAATGTCTGGAACTTAGTTCCAAGACCAATTTCAAAAACTATTATAGGTACAAAATGGGTATGCAGAAATAAACTGAACGTGGATGGTTCAGTTGGACGCAACAAAACAAGATTAGTGGCACAAGGATATAGGCAAGAAGAAGGAATTGACTATGATGATAGGGTCCTAGATACTAAAACGAAGAGTCCATGCTTGGTAGGAGTTCTCGGCTGCAGCACATGGGGTGGCTAGCTTCGGTTCTGTGTCTGGGATCTGGTCCGCGGGTTCCTAGGGTTCTAGGAGAGTGTCCTAAGGGGTTGGTCAGGGTTTGGTCCAACATGGCTCGAGGATGGCTCAAGGAAATCGGACCATGGCTCGGGGTGAACTTTTATGGGTCAAGTTAGGGTTTTTAAAGTTAAAATAAATTCGAAACGTGGCTCACGGGGGTCGAGTCATGGTTCACGAGAGCTAAAATAATATAAAAAGACTAATTTTTGAATTTAGAAATTTTATATTAAAGTTTAAAATTTTTCGGGAATAAAACGCCTTCAAAACGACTAATTACGAACTAATTAAAAAGTCTAGTATTTAAGCTAAATAAAATTTTGGGAAATTTAATTTAGCCTTAAATAATTATTTGGGACATGTTAGATTCATTGAAATTCAAGAAAAAGTCAAAAACATGAAATTTTACGTCTAGGGGTAAAACGATCATTTTACACTCGAAAATTAGTAAACGTCGTGGCTGTGTCCTAAATGCTGTTTTATATGATAATATGATTATTTTCAATGATTATGCATGTTTATGAATTTTATATGTCAAACTACGATTTTTAAATGTTTATGATTTTTGTGATTTAATTATGGACATTTAAAAGAAATGTTGCATGCTTGGTTTCAAAATAAAACGATATTATGATGCATGTTTTTATTAAGTGATGCAAATACGACATGTTGAAGGACGTGAAAGGATTGTGACTAAATACGATGATATGTTGGAAATATCGTGAGTGTTACGGTCCCAGTGAGAGCCCGACGATCGTGTTTCCCTGGATACGGATACAAATAAGAATATGTTAATACATTGGCCAAGGCCCAGTTGACCGGTGAGAGTGTCGCTGGTGTCCCCGCCACCCAGTACTGTGGTTTTCTCTAGATGGATCCATCGCCCAATACGATTAAGAATACGAGTCACAATCACGATCTGAATTCAACAAACACGAATATGAAAATGTTGATATGAAAATGTTTACGAAAATGTTTATGTTTAAAGTTATACATTATCATGAAAATGTTATTTAAGTACAAGTAGTTTTCACTGTGGTATGTTATCATGAAAATGTTATTTAAGTACAAGTAGTTTTCACTGTTGTATGTGATCTGTATTACGTATTATTTGTTATCAATATTATGATGTGTTGAGTTTTTAGACTCACTAGGTTTGATTGATGCAGGTGACATAAATAATTATGATATATGAGGTGTTGATGGTTGACCTGACTGGATTGAAGGTTAACACAACCCGATGACGAACGCTTCTACTTTCCGCATTTAAGTTTATGATTTATATTAAAGATTTTACGACTATTTGTTTATGCTTTTGAGAGATTTTTGAGATGTTTAGTATGGGCTATACTTTTCATAGTTATAGCTTTTTAGGTTGGTAAAACGTTTGACGATTTTACAATTTAAAATATTTTCCTTTCATTTTTAAATGTTAGTTAATTGTTTATTTTTAAAATGATATAAGGTATTTTCAAAGTATTTATATATATATATGTAAGAGGAAAAAAAAATTCTAACACATTTTAAGCAAAACGAATAAGCAGACGTTTCACTGAACATGGTGGTTAAGGGCTGGAGGCGAAGCTAGCCTAGGTTCGAATCATATTAGGACTATAACTCTTGTGCAGAAAAATTCAATAGCTTCCTAGGCATGTTCAAGGGGTTTAATGGGCTGGAATTTGGTTGTATATGGGTTATTAGGTGTTATTAAGCTTTGGTCCAAGTTTGGTAAGTTTTGGTTAAGTTTCGAGTCTACACGAGTCAAAACCGGGGTATACATCTAATTTTAAAAACGAATCGATGAATTTAACGAAAATAAAAATTTTAAGCTTAAGGATTAATTATGGGTATGTTTTAATGTTATATGTTAAGTTTGGAATGATTTAGGATGTCGTTTCGAGGTCTAAGGATAAATACGAAAAATTATGCTGCTAGGGGTAAAATAGTCATTTTACACTCGAAAATTAGTAAACTTCATGGCAGTGTCCTGAATGCTGTTTTATATGCTACTATGATTATTTTTAATGTTTATGGATTTAATATGTCAAAATGTTATTTTTAATGTTTATGGATTTAATATGTCAAAATGTTATTTAAAATGTTTATGATTTAATATGTCAAAGTTTTATTTTAAATGTTTATGATTTAATATGTTAAAATGATTTTAAAACGTTTATGGCTTTTATGATTTTTATATGTTAAAACGTTTCAATGTTTGCGGATTTTAATATGTTAAAATGATTATTTTAAAATGTTCATGGATGTTTATGATTTTTAATATGTTAAATTATGATTTTTAAATGTTTACGAATTTATATGATTTAATATTGAAATTTAAAAGATATGTTGCATGCTTGGTTTAAAAGAAAAACGTTATATGCATGTTTAATTTTTATTAAGTGATGAGAATACGAAATGTTGAAGGAAGTGAAGTAATTGTGACTAAATATCTTGGAGATATCGTGAGGGTGAAGGTCTCAGTAGGAGTCCGATGATCGTATTTCCATTGATACGAATACAAATGCGAATACGAATACATTAATATGTTAATACGTTGGCGAAGGCTCAGTTGACCGGTGAGAGTGTTGCTGATGTCCTCATCGCCCAGTACTGTGGTTTTATATAGATGGATCCATCACCCAATAGGAATACAAATACGAGTAACAATTATCGATTTGAATTCATCGAAATTAATATGAATATGAATATATTGATACAGATATGAATATGAATACGAATATGAACATAGATATGGATATGAATATGAATATGTTTATGTTGATATGAAATTGTTTATGAAAAGGTTATGAAAATGTTTATGTTTAAAGTTGATGCATCATTATGAAAATATATTTGTTTAGATTTGTGCATAATGAAAATTTTTACGAAAATGTCCATGTTTAAAGTTTATGCATCTTTATGAAAACAATATTTTAAGTACAAGTATTTTGCAATGTTGAATGTGATCTGTATATGTATTAATTGTTATCAAGATTATAGTGTGTTGAGTCTTTAGACTCACTATGTTTGATTGATGCATGTGAGTTTGATGTTAATGATAATGGAGGTGTTGATGATTGACTTTGCTGGACTGAAGGTGCACGCACATGACCTGAGGACCGACGCTAGTTTTCTGCACTAGTTATGATTTATGATTTTAAGTTATGTTAAAGATATTTTATGACTTTTATTTTTGTTATGAGAGATTTTTGATATGTCATAGTATGGGCTATACCTTTCAAATAATGTTTTTTAGGTTTGGTAAAATGTGGGATGATTTGATGCTTTAAACTATTTTCATTGGATTTTTAAATGTTAGATGGTTGTTTTATTTTCAAAATGGCGTCAAGGTATTTTAAAGTATATATATATGTATATTTTGAATATTGGAGATTAAGGAGGAAAAGGAAAAAAAAAATTTCTAGCACGTTAAGCGAAACGAGTAGCAGACGTTTCTAGAGACCTACTCTAATTTTAATGACATAAAACAGTATCTAATTTTTATAGGATCCAGATGCCATTTTATGTAGTTATAGGTGTGAGTTCAAAGTTGCATTGCTATCTCGCACCTCATTCTTCAATTTGGATATATAAGTTCTGGTTGTTGCAAAGGTTTTGTGCAATTGGTTATCTAGCTACTTCACAATGTTCAAAACAATCCAACCTACCAAGCCATTATTCTCACACAATCGTTTTTACCAATCATGCACAAGATACAAGATTATCAAAAGGTCAGAATGAATCCCAATAAGACAGAGAACTGTTGCATTTTTCTCTCAGTTCAAATCAACTTTTCAAAGTGGTTTCTTTTCATAGGAAAGTCTCCAATATTTATTTAATGCAGTAAAATTTCTTTTGCATCAGGAAAAACAAAAGTTGAACGATGATAGGGATTTGAACATTAGGGACATTTCAGCTATAAAAGATAGTGATTTTTGTAGCTTTCAATACAAGCAAAAATTTATCCAGATTACTCTAAGAAAGAATCATCTTAAACTCTCAAGCATTCTCCTTAATAAGATTTCGGAGCACACTGATTTGATATATCATCAAGCCGCTCACAAACCCTAGTTTTCAGGTTTCATCAGATTTTTTAGAATCAACCAAGAATACTAAAAAATTCTCAATTCGTTCTTTGAAGGGTAACTTCCAATATTTGTTAAATTGTTGAATCAAAGGATTCATACAATTAGAATTTGTATTATTTGTTGATTGGTACTTTGAGTTTCAATTTAGGAGAGGTATAAGTCCTCAATTGAAATAGTTTGTTACAAAATAGTGTAAAACTAAAGTCTTCTAGTAAATTTCTTCATAAGTAGAAGGAAGAGGGACATAGAAAGGTTAAGCCTTTGAACTTCAATAAAAACATTTGTGTTATTTCTTTTCTGCATTTTATACCTTTCCGGTCGAACTTATTTTTAACTTATGTTACTTGAATTAATTTACCACTAGATCCAATCGAACTCTTTTGCACTTTGAAAAACCTTTAAAGCAGTCCAGCCGCATCCAGCCAGTTGAGAAAAAGACATACAACAAAGAACTATTAAGTTCGGCTTGAGAACCATCTATAGTTTAGAAAGCTCTAAAAGAGTTCATTCACCCCCCTATAAACTCTAAACTTGATCCTAACAAATGGTATCGGTCCAGGATTTTATCGACCTTTGAAATATATTCAAATGACTTCATTTAACAAGATCCCTTTATTTTCCAAAGAAGCTTATGATGATTGAAAAATATCTATGCAGATGCATATCTCTGCTCAGGATTATGACATGTGGTATGTCACCACAGATGGTCCTATGAATATCCTCAAACAATTATTGATATTGCTATCACGGAAGGTAGAACTTAGATGGTGTATAAGCATGGGTCTAAGTGGAATACCGAGGAAAAGAAGAATATGAATCTATACAGCATGTCAAAGGACATCTTTTACATGACACTAAACAAGAACACGTTCATCAAAATGAAGATGTGATCCACGTCCCAAGAAATTTTGGAGAAATTGACCAGTTGTGCGAAAGAAATCACCAAGCAAATGAAAGAAACTCATAGTTTCCATGCAAAACTTTGACAACACCAAAATAAAACAAGGGGAAACTTTAAATGCATTTGATAGATTATTTAGCAGCATTGTTAATGAACTTACCGCTCTTGTAAAATAATACTCTAATCGTGAGCTTGCTTTGAAGGTAATGTGAGCTATGTCCATACAGCGGAATGCATACGGTGGCCATGAGGAAATCAAAAGACCTCAACAAGCTTGAGCTGAATGATTTCTTTGCAGATCTCAATGCCTGAGTTCGAGTTGGGCATCCGAATTGAAGAAGAGTCATCCATATCACTACCAACCAAGGCTGTAACTTTCCCACCGGTCAATGAAGATCCTCCACGCAAGAAGTATGCATAACATATTAAAAATGAGGCCATGTCACTTTTCGTTAAAATGTTTTGTAAATTTATGCATAAGAATCAATCTAAAATTATTAAATCTCACCATAAAAAGAACAAAACATATGATGATTAAGCATGCTTGAACTATAGCAAGAAAGACTATTTTATTGCTAAGTGTAACAATTTTATGAAGGTGTAGAAGAAGTTTCTGAGAAAACGAGGTTCACAGATGACAAGAAGTTATATAAGAAGAAGAGAGACTAGAAAGATCTTTTTGTCGAGGAAATAAAAAGAAAGTAGGCTGACTCAGATTCAGAGGCATCTAGCTCAGAGACTTCATCCAGTGAGTGATGAAGAGTCGTTTCAGTGCTTGATGGCTAATACAGAGTTGGATACTACAAATGTTGAGATATTTAATTTTAGTTTTGATGAATGCACATGAGATTATCACGAACGACTTAATCACTCAAATTTCAAGTCTATTTCCGGTTTGAGCAAGCAAGAGTTGGTAACTGGACTTCCCAAATTTGATTTTACCACAAATAATAATTTCACTGCATGTCAGTTAGGAAAGAAAGTTAGATCTAAATTTAAAATTAAAGGGTGTAACTTCTCCACGAATTGTTGTCATGAATCTATTTGGTCCCATATCAGTGAAGAGCTTGGGGGTGATAAGGTACATTCTAGTGATAGTAGATGATTTTTCAGGTATACATTGGTGATCTTTCTACCATCCGAAGACCAGACAAGTTTCCAGCTGGTTAAGATTTTAAAAAATTTGAAAAATGAGAAATCTCTTGTGATAGATAGGAAAATAAGTGACAGTGACACTGAATTTACAAACAATATCTTCTCATCCTATCTAGATTATCAAGTAATCAAGCATGAGTTCTCTGCCTCTAGGTCATCTCCACAAAATTGCCCTCGTTCGTCATTAGAAACTTGTCAAATTTCTGCACAAACAATGACATTATGTCTTTGCTTAACTGCTCTGTTGACTTTTCTTTCGAGATAGATTGTTCACTTGAGGTAGTCAGAGATTTCGTCAGTTTGGCTGTTGATTCACCATCAATTCTTGTTTCATGTTCAAATTCATATGTCTTACGGTCTATAAAAAGATCATGTAACTAAAGATGGTTAAGGTCTTTAGATTCACGCGTAGCCATAGTTGTGATCTTTCATTTTCTTGGGAGTGCCCTCATTACTTTCAAGGCTATTTTTCAATTGTCATATTCCTTGCCAAGAGCATCCAATTCAATAATTATGATGCTAACTCTCATCGAAGTCCGACATATACTCCCCAACTTTCATCTTTATACGGTTAAATTTTTAAAAGCAACCGACATTTTGTTTTCTTATGTTTGATCGTTTCATTCACATAGTTGTAACAGTTTCTCCCAGATATCTTAACACATCTTGATTTTTCTTAATGTATTCTTATCTAGTGTTTTATACAAGATCTTTGAAAACATTATCCAGATTTTCCTTTTTCTTGTCTTCACCGGTCCTCTCAATTCTTGGCTTTTCAATCATCAAAGTCTTTCTCGGAAAAATTTGGGAATTTACACAATGAATCCATTTTGAATTTAGTGTTCAGAGACAAAATTAACTCGCTCTATACCACTTGATAAGATTAGAGATTGATTTAAAGAGGGTTGAATAAATAATCTCAACAAATTTTAAATATATTTCGGTTGGGTTAGCAACACTGATATGAAATTCTTGTCAGTTGAGTATCAATGAGCCAGAAGTTTGTCACTGCGTGGACTAGGCTGACTGATGAAGTTTGAACGCGAAAAAAGCTTAAGGCAAAAAAATCAGTTGGACTAACTGAATTAAATGACAAAATTTTGTTTAAGGATGTTCGGAAACTTTAATACTCATACGTCACTCTTTCTTCCTTTCGAAAAGATTCCATTAAAAAACTTTGACAATTACAATACTTGCAGTTGCCCACTTTAGTAGCACTTACCACACAGCCTAACTAAAATTCTTAATATTTCCTCAACAAAACATATCAATAATCTTACTTTCAGATTACAAATATTTCATGAATATAATTCTAAGCACAAAAGATCATCAATGATCTGATTAAAACACTAAATTATGTGCTATTAAACTTATATCAGTTGGACACTTGAAAGCTTGAGAACGCGTGGATTTTTTCAAAGAAGAGAGACAGTAATTACCAGCCAGACTGACTAAAGTCTTCCTCTATTTATAGCATTTGATCCAACGATCGGTAAAATCAAATCAAATATCCTTTCCAAATGAAGTGTCGTTGGTCACATCGTTTTCCACGTCATTGTCCTTTCCAACAATAGTAAACTTAGAGTAGTGCATGTGGATTTCTGACAGCTGTTGGGAATCAAAGATCGTTAGTACATTTATCCGATAATTCAGCTGAGCTCTAATCCTTAATACCAAGTAAACTGAAGAATTACCGAGAATGTTTGTTGACTTGGACTGAATGGTCGACTGAGATAAAACTACTCCATCAGTTGTCATTTGATCAGTTTGGCTATCAGTCACCTTTTTACTAGTAAACTATCAGTTTGGCTTAAGCAATCTATTGAGCTCTGATTAGCTATGGAAACTTATATGCAGGAATAGTCAGTTTCCTTCTTGAGTTCAATACAACTAGGCTTTATAATTATATATTGGATCAGTAGCCTTGTTAAATCACCGAAACATCAATGTTCTAACAACTTCTGTTTCTTCCCCCTTAATGTTCGAAACATTGTTTTACAAGAATAAGAAACGAGAAATTGCGTCATAAAAATCTCATTGTTATTAATTCTAAATACTTGATCATAAAATTAAAAAGAATTTTAAACATATTCGCAATTAAGGATGGCAATGACTAGAGTTAAAACCTGATTAAACGGGTTACAAGGCGGGTTGGTCCGAGTCAATGGGTCCAATGACATGTTCGGGGCGGGTCCGCCATGAGTTTGCCCAAACACATCCCGTTGTTATCCATATTCGCAATCTCTTATAGAGATTCATTGTAATGAATATGCCGTATAACCAATAACTTTGACTTTGGCTTCAAACAAAAAACCAATAGTAAATAAGATAATTCATCATAATCAGTTAACATAATACTTACAATATATGTTTCAGATATTGTCAAAATATGATGCATGTATTCTCAAAATTAATGGTTTAATAATTTATTGAAGTCAAATAAATCAACTAAACCAATATATTTATAATAATAAAATTTTGATATTCAATAATGCTTGTCTTCATTGTATATTCTGGAAAAAATTTCTCAATACATATTTTCGTAAATATCTAAGTTGTGATTTGTAGGCCGATATTTATTGTTATTTAATCACATAATAAGGAGATTTTCTACCAATTTGTATTAATTATAGTGATATCAAATTTAATATACCAGAAAATAAGAATTCTTAAAATTTTAAAATATTATTGATATCTGATTAAAAAATCTTCATATTTATAGATCCAATAACTTATGGCTCCTTTATTAATGATTTATAACATATTATCAGCATAATGATGTAACTAATTAAGAATGAAAATAAACATCATTTTTTTTATGCTCACAATGTTGTCAATACTCAATTTTATAGCACATTGGTTAGCGCTTCACAAGTTGCACAATTATAATTATCAATAAATTGGTACTCATGAAGCATGTTCATAGCTCTAAAGTATCACAACATGATTTTATTTTGAAAATCTAAAAAACTCATGATTAAGATATAATATATTGAGAATCTAATTAAAGTATATTCAATTCAGATTTTTAATGACTTTTTTGAATGATAAACTTTTGTGGATTTGATATATTTTTATTGACATTTGCAGGATCTCACAGATTTCGATGGATTCCTGAAGACATTTTTGCAAAAAAAAAATTAATTAATAGAGTTCTATAAATATTGTACCTAATTATAGAATGTTATTATTTATTAGTTTTTTTGAAACCAATAATTAATTGATATAGATAACATATTCAGTTTGAAATAGTTTTTTAACATTTATATTAGTAAAAAATTTCTTATTTAAAGGTTAAATTATTTAAAATACATGTATATGTGTATATATATGGGTTTGTATGTATGTTTGTAAATTTTAAAAATGTATTAATTTGAAATCTTATGTGGGGACCCGGACGCTAATCATGTTCTTAATCGTCATTGGGACTATTTAATCAATTATAATAAACAGGGTCTAATTTTTTTTTAATTGCGGAACGTAATGGAATAAAACTTATATACATCTCAGTATAAAATGAAGTACAAGTCCTGTGCCGTCTACAAATCAGTAAAAACTAAGGTTCAACATCTAATTATCAAGTGTCAAAACCCTATATACATCAAAGTCCGAAGTCTCCACTCTATCACGATCTCTCCTCATCTCCTGGACCCTGATCATGTCCCACCTGTTGTCATTTACACTTACAAACAAGACAACAGCCGGAGAATTTCGGTGAGAAATACATCCCAGTATAAATCAACGAACATGCAATCATATAATCAATAAAAAAGCATGTAACAGATAACAATAATATATATCAAAGTCTGAAAACATAATCAATATAAAACTGTCGATCGTACTCCTGACTCCACGACTCAGACTAGACTCAATCCTAGTCTAGGGATCCCGGTTTCCAGATGTGGTATTCCTATATCGACCAACAGTAATAGAAGAAACTCGGATTCTATCCACGTCGATATAACCAAACATCTAGTGTCTTGACCTAACCGTCACCGACTTTGGCGTTTTCACCAATTTCCTATCTTGTGACATCGTGCAATGTGCCTGTGGCGATCCCACCACTATCAGGCGCTTCTGTCACAAGATCACTCGTCTAATACTCGTCGAATACATGCTTCCTATAAATCAATAGAACAAGCATATCAAATCAAATCAACAAACACAATCATAATAATAAGTATGTGATTTAGGGAAACTCAAGTATATCAAACTATACTCGAGTCGATCTCTCGGTACCACATTGACTTATACCTTTCGTCTGTAGTCTTGGGCTGAAGCAATATCAGTTCTGAACTCAAGACTATCTCTGTAAATCTGAAATGACATATCGAGAATCATAATATCAATGTTCTATCGGATTTAAGTCAAATCAACAACATAACGGCACAATCTCAGTATCCCCGTCAATACCAAATCAACAGACATCAATTACAAATCATAACTCATATCCGATACCATATGTAATTCATTCACAATCCAAATCTGTCCGATTTCAAATCAATATAATCAGAAAATCATAACAATTCCATAATCAGTCTGTTTTTCAATCATGACTTCGATTCTACGATGTCTAACATGTCAAGAACATCATATATGAATCATATCAAATTCCTACAACATCATATTTTCAAATGATACCAAAACTCAATAAAACCTACGTCCAGTTGTAGCCTGCGTCGATAGGAACGCAGTACTGAAGTCGGATTTAAACTCGAGCGGACGGATTTCTCGTAAATCGAATTCTAAAATCAAAATCTAAAGTTGGCCTCGTTTTTCCCTTGTTTTTCATTCTGAAGATTTGGGCAAGAAGGTGATATATATTGCATGATTTCGACTAGGTGGCTCATCCCTTGAAGCAACACGTCTCGCGCATATGCGCGACATCACTCGACGCATATGCGTGAGACCATATGTCTCGGCGCGCAGCTCGCACAGCACCTCGCGCATATGCGCGCCTTTACTCGGCGCATATGCGCGAGGCCCTTGTTCATTTTGCCCAACTCTCGGGTACCCTCGCGCATGTGGGCGGATACACGTCGCGCATGTGCGCGAGGTTCTATGAACATCTCGCGCATGTGCGCGCTCCCCGTCGCGCATGTGCGCCCACTTCTCTGGAGTTGACTTTGAACCCTCGCATAACTCGTGCATATGCGCGCACACCCACCGTGCATATGCGCGAGACCCTCTGCCCGTTTCGTGCATGTGCGCGTCTCATGTCGCGCATGGGCGCGAAAGGCACTGTCCTCGCACTTACATTTTTTCATGCTGAATCAAATCGTGTCCCGATTAATCCTCTCATAATCATATTAAATTATAAATCAATAATTACAGATTACTAGGATTAAATTCTCGGGCATTACATTTCTCCCCCCCTAAGATACGATTTCGTCCTCGAAATCACAGGCAATCAATCATATCAATAAGAAGGAATGTAATAGAAACGGAATAGAAACTTACATCAGTGAAACAATGCTGGGAATTCCTGTCTCATGTCTGATTCAGTTTCCCAGGTGGCTTCTTCAATGCCATGACGAGTCCATTGAACTTTCACAAGCGGAATTGTCTTTGTTCTGAGCTATTTTTCTTTACGATCGATAATCCGAATCGGTTTCTCGACATAACTCAATGTCTCATCCAGCTCGGTCTCGTCTGGCTGCATAATATGAGATTCATCGGGGAGATACTTCCGCAGCATAGATACATGGAAGACGTTATGTATCCGTGATAATGAAGGCGGTAATGCGAGTCGATAGGCACGATCTCCTATCTTTTCGAAAATTTCATATGGACCAACATATCGTGGAGACAATTTCCCTTTCTTGCCAAATCTGACCACTCCTCGGAAAGGTGAAATCTTCAAAAATACTCGATCTCCAGTCTCAAATACCAACTGTCGTTGTCTGATGTTGGCATATTTGGCTTGTCGGTCCTGAGCTGCCTTCATTCTTTTCTGAATCAGTTTCACTTTTTCAGTCATATCTCTGATCATATCAGGTCCAGTCTCGGGAACCTCAGAGATATCATCCCAAAACAGAGGGGATCGACATTTCTTTCCGTACAACGCTTCAAATGGAGCCATCTCAATACTCGTTTGATAGCTATTGTTGTACGAAAACTCGCAAAGTGGCAATGCATCCTGCCAATTAGTGCTATAGTCAAGCACTACCGCTCTCAGCATATCCTCCAATGTCTGAATCGTTCGTTCTGACTGTCCGTCAGTCTGGGGGTCATATGCGATACTCAGATGTAACTTCGTACCTAGAGCCTGCTGCAAACTCTGCCAGAAGTGCGAAGTAAACCGAGGATCACGGTCTGAAACAATCGACTTCGGCACTCCATGCAATCTAACCACTTCTCGGACATAAATATCGGCCATCTGGTCATATCTGTATGTCATTTTGTATGGAATAAAACATGCAGATTTGGTCAATCGATCACTCACGACCCAAATCGCATCACAACCTCTGGAGGATCTCGGTAATTGCGTCACAAAATCCATGGAAATGTGATCCCATTTCCATTCAGGAATGGACAAACTGTGCAGTAGACCTCCTGATTTCTTTCTTTCAGCCTTTACCTGTTGGCAATTCAGACATTTTTGACACAGATTCTGTGACATCAGATTTCATTTGCTTCCACCAAAACTGTGTCTTCAAGTCATTATACATCTTTCTGCCACCAGGATGGATACTGAATCGACTGCTGTGCGCTTCAGTCAGTATTCGTTGTCTCAATTCTGAAACATTTGGCACAACAATACGATTATTCACATACAGTACATCCTCACGTACCTGAAACTCTGATTGATGACCTGATCTGACCATCTCAATCGATTTCTGAACTTTCTGATCAACTTTCTGAGCCGCTTTAATCTTCAAAATCAGCTCTGGTTCAGCTTGTATAGCATACAATCTCAACGTTCTACAATCTGTCTCAAATACCAATCCAAACAAACAACAGTCTTCAATCAAATTCGAAACACCTATTGTCGATAAGGATAAGGAACATACCTTTCGACTCAGTGCATCTGCTGCTGCATTAGACTTTCCTGGGTAATATTTGATTTCACAATCAAAATCCTTCAATAAATCGAGCCATCTTCGTTGCCTCATATTCAGCTCGGACTGTGAAAACAGATACTTTAGGCTCTTGTGATCAGAATAGATCTCAAACTTTTCACCGTACAGATAATGTCGCCATATCTTCAAAGCAAAGACAATGGCCGCCAATTCAAGATCATGAATTGGGTAACGAGTCTCATGTGGTTTCAGCTGTCTCGAGGCATAGGCAATAACATGCCCTCGTTGCATCAGAATACAACCTAATCCTCGATGAGATGCATCACAATAAACCACAAAATAACCAGTACCTGAGGGAATAGTCAATATCGGTGCGCTGGTCAGTCTTTTCTTTAATTCAAGAAAACTGGTCTCACATTCCTCAGACCAAACGAATGGAGCATTCTTCTGAGTAAATTGTGTAATCGGTTTGGCAATACTAGAAAAATCTTTGATGAATCGACGATAATATCCTGCCAAACCAATAAAACTGCGAATCTCGGGCACTGATGTCGGTCTCGGCCAAGAAATCACTGCCTCAACCTTACTGGGATCAACTGATATACCGTCTCCGGATATAATATGCCCCAGAAATACTACATGTCTCAACCAAAACTCACATTTTTACAGTTTAGCATATAACTTCTCAGCCCTCAAAATTTTCAACACAGTTCTCAGATGATTAGCATGCTCAATCATATTCTTTGAATAAATCAAGATATCATCAATGAATATGATAACAAAATCATCCAGATATCTCTGAAATATGCGGTTCATCAACCCCATAAATAACGCTGGTGCATTCGTCAAACCAAATGGCATGACAATAAATTCATAGTGTCCATACCTGGTTCTGAATGCTGTCTTCGAAATATCAGAATCCCTGACTCTCAGCTGATGGTATCCAGATCTCAGATCGATCTTGGAATATACGGATGAACCCTGCAACTGATCAAACAAATCATCAATGCGAGGCAAGGGATATTTATTCTTTACCGTTGCTTTGTTCAGTTGCCGGTAATCGATACAAAGTCTCATTGAACCGTCTTTCTTTCGAACAAACAGTACTGGAGCACCCCAGGGAGACACACTCGGTCTGATATACCCCTTGGCCAGTAAATCCTCCAAATGTTCTTTCAACTCTTTCAACTCAATCGGTGCCATTCTGTACGGAGCCCTCGAAATTGGAACTGTACCTGGCATCAACTCAATGCTGAAGTCTATCATTCGAATCGGAGGCAAACCAGGAATCTCATCTGGAAAGACATCAGCAAACTCACACACCATTGGCAAATCCGCCAATGATGGACTCGATTTCAGTAAATCAACTGAATAGACAAGGAATCCATCAGCTCCTTTCTGTAACAATCGAGTCATAGACAATAGGATATCAAAGGAATTCTAGATCGAGAACCCTTACCATAGAATTTCCACTCATCAGCCATCTCAGGTCTGAATCTCACAATCTTGTGGAAACAATCGACGGTAGCTCTGTACTTGGTCAACATATCGATACCGATAATACAGTCAAAATCAGACAACCCAAGTACAATACAGTCTAACTCAATTTCATGCCCATCATACTGCAGTATACAATGTTTAACAGACTTCAATGATATCAAACCTGTCCCCAACGGAGAAGAGACAGACACTACCGCAGACAATGACTCAATAGGCAAAGAATGCATCAAACCAAATCACTCAGATATAAATGTATGTGATGCACCAGTATCTATCAATACATATGCAGGATAACCAAAAATAAAATAGTTACCTGCAACAACATCGTCAGGTGCATCTTGAGCCTGCTCCTCTGTCAAAGCAAATACTCGGGCCTGCTGTCTAGGAGGCTGGCTCACTGTCTGGCTTCTTCCTGGCCTCTGCTGTGACTGAGTAGACGGTGCTGGTTGGAAAGAATGAACAGCAGATGGTCGTCTCCCGGTCTGAGCCACTAATCCAGATGACTCTGCTGCCTGGGATCCCTGTGCACCTCTCTGGGGACATACTCGGGCAAAATGTCCCTGCTGTCGACATATACGACAAGAGCCAAACACTCCTCGGCACTGCTCTGTGGAATGCTTCCCTCCACAAGTGCTGCAATATGATCCTGTATAACTTTGGCTCTGTCGAGGACTCCCAGAGCTAGAAGAACTACTTCCTAACTTCTTGAATTGCTTCCCTCTAGCTTTCAAGAAATCCTTCTTTCCGCCACTACTGCTGCCACTTTCAAATCGAGGAGGTGGTTGTTGTGGTCTCGGTGCTTGTGGCACAAACGAAGCTCCTTTCTGTCTCATCAGACCGGCTTCTGTTCCCTTGACTCGGTTCAGGGCATCAGTAAAATTATTCGGTCGCCCTATGTTCACCAATGTAAAAATCTCGGGATTCAAACCATTGATAAACTGATCTGCAATAGCTTCCTCGCTCTCAGCAACATGTGGGGCAAATCTCAACAAAGTAGAGAACTTGGTCACATACTCCTCAATATTCAACTGACCCTGTCTCAAATTGGCAAATTCGGCCCCCTTGTCTTTCCTGTACGATACTGGGAAAAATCTCTGATAAAATTCAGTTCTAAATACATTCCAGGTAATAGTCGTACCTCGATGCTCCAATGCTCTTTTTGTCGTAATCCACCAGTTCTTTGCAACATCCTGCAACTGGTGTCCTATCAACCGAACTCGTCACTCATCTGTGTACTCCAACGAATCAAACTACATTTCTATGTCATCCAACCAACTCTCACAGTCAACCGAAGTCTCTGTTCCCTTCAGGGATGGTGGTTTGAATGACTGAAATCTTTTCGAAACATTGCTGTCACATCCATTGGAGGATTCGAAGTGCTACCCTGTTCTGGTATTCTTCGAGGAGGCATATCTGATTACCAAAAAGATTAGTGACCAAATACAACAAACCTGTTTCAGTCCTCCTCTGATCATCTTACTACTGATCCAGAATCGGTGCTGATTTATTCTCAAACATATTACCATATCAAATCAGATAAACAAGTAACTTGTATTAAAGTAGTAAGACATGCTAGCATTCAAAAGCAGGAAAGAAAACTCAATCTACCCCGCTCACTAGCTCCTATCTCAATCTAAGGATCTATTGCTCTGATACCACCTGTTGTGGGGACCCGGACGCTAATCATGTTCTTAATCGTCATTGGAACTATTTAATCAATTATAATAAAAAGGGTATAAATTTTTTTTTTAATTGCGGAACGTAATGGAATAAAACTTATATACATCTCAGTATAAAATGAAGTACAAGTCCTGTACCGTCTACAAATCAGTAAAAACTAAGATTTAACATCTAATTATCAAGTGTCAAAACCCTATATACATCAAATTCCGAAGTCTCCACTATATCACGATCTCTCCTCATCCCCTGGACCCTGATCCTGTCCCACCTGTTGTCATTTACACATACAAACAAGACAACATCAAGAGAATTCCGGTGAAAAATACATCTCAGTAGAAATCAACGAACATGCAATCATATAATCAATAAAAAAGCATGTAACAGATAACAGTAATATATATCAAAGTCTGAAAACATAATCAATATAAAACTGTCAATCGTACTCGTGACTCCACGACTCAGACTAGACTCAATCCTAGTCTAGGGATCCCGGTTTCCAGATGTGGTATTCCTATATCGACCAACAGTAATAGAAGAAACTCTGATTCTATCCACGTCGATATAACCAAACATCCAGTGTCTTGACCTAACCGTCACCGACTTTGGCGTTTTCACCAATTTCCTATCTTGTGACATCGTGCAATGTGCCCGTGGCGATCCCACCACTATCAGGCGCTTCTGTCACAAGACCACTCGTCTAATACTCGTCGAATACATGCTTCCTATAAATCAATAGAACAAGCATATCAAATCAAATCAACATACACAATCATAATAATAAGTATGTGATTTAGGAAAACTCAAGTATATCAAACTATACTCGAGTCGATCTCCCGGTACCACATTGACTTATACCTTTCGTCTGTAGTCTTGGGCTGAAGCAATATCAGTTCTGAACTCAAGACTATCTCTGTAAATCTGAAACGACATATCGAGAATCATAATATCAATGTTCTATTCTCAATTCAATACCGAATCTGATTAATCTGGATTTAAGTCAAATCAACAACATAACGGCACAATCTCAGTATCCCCGTCAATACCAAATCAACAGACATCAATTACAAATCATAACTCATATCCGATACAATCTGTTATTCATTCATAATCCAAATCTGTCCGATTTCAAATCAATATAATCAGAAAATCATAACAATTCCATAATCAGTCTGTTTCTCAATCGAACTTCGATTCTACGATGTCTAACATGTCAAGAACATCATATATGAATCATATCAAATTCCTACAACATCATATTTTCAAGTGATGATAGAACTCAGTAAAACTTACGTCTAGTTGTAGCCTGCGTTGATAGGAACACAGTACTGAAGTCGGATTCTAATTCGAACGGACGGATTTCTCATAAACTGAATTCTAAATCATGAATTGGAAATCTTCTTCGAAGCTCTCGTTTTCTCTTGTTTTTCATTCTGAAGATTTGGGCAAGAAGGTGATATATATTTCATGATTTCGACTAGGTGGCTCATCCCTTGAAGCAACACGTCTCGCGCATATGCGCGACATCACTCGGCGCATATGTGCGAGACCATATGTCTCGGCGCGTAGCTCGCACAGCACCTCGCGCATATGCGCCGCGCATATGCGCGAGGCCCTTGTTCATTTTGCCCAACTCTCAGGTACCCTCGCGCATGTGCGGGGATACACGTCGCGCATGTGCGCGAGGTTCTCTGGACATCTCGCGCATGTGCGCGCTCCCCGTCGCGCATGTGCGTCCACTTCTCTGGAGTTGACTTTGAACCCTCGCATAGCTCGCGCATATGCGCGCACACCCACCGCGCATATGCGCGCACACCCACCGCGCATATGCGCGAGACCCTCTGCCCGTTTCGCGCATGAGCGCGTCTCATGTCGCGCATGTGCGCGAAAGGCACTGTCCTCGCACTTACATCTTTTCATGCTGAATCAAATCGTGTCCCGATTAATCCTCTCATAATCATATCAAATTATAAATCAATAATTACAGATTGCTATGATTAAATTCTCGGGCATTACATCTTATGTTTAAATTGATAATATGTGTGTGTAAAAAGAATATTATTTATCATTGTGTATATATAGTTTTTATAAAAGTATGATATTTTCATATTAATTAAAAAAACCAAAAAAATAAAAAAA
The DNA here is from genome assembly GCF_025594145.1 of Primulina tabacum. Classification (NCBI taxonomy): domain Eukaryota; kingdom Viridiplantae; phylum Streptophyta; class Magnoliopsida; order Lamiales; family Gesneriaceae; genus Primulina; species Primulina tabacum. The sequence continues at coordinate 24,203,564 of NC_134556.1, read as the reverse complement.
ATAAAAATCAAATTTTTAGTCAAAAAGTTAGTAAAAATTTTAATTTAATTTATTAAAAAATTACTGTTATTTTTAATGATATGAGCTAATAAAATTTTAAGATTTTCTTATATATAGCGTAATAATTTTATTAAAAAATTAATAATTCTAATTTTAAACTATGTAGAATTTCAAGTTTAGAAGTCATTAAAAAACTAAATAAATAAAATAATAAAGAAAAAAATATTTTATGAATTATATCATAAAATTTCTTTTTAAAGTATAGCTTAAAATCTTTATTTTATTTTATTTCTTTATTATGTTTGTTATGAGACTATTCAACTATTAAAAATTAAATGATGTTATTTTTTGTATCAATTTTTATTATTATTGAATATTGCATTTATTTGTATATATTTTTTTTATTTTAACATCATAGGAGATTTTGAAATCTAGAATTTATTTTTTGATTTTTAAATGAATAGTCCGCCAAAAAAGGAAAAATCCGAAAAAGAAATAAAATATAGAAATGCATTGAAAATTAGAGAAAGCAGTAGAGACAGACGAGATGAGAGAAGATGAAAAGAGAGATGATGTGAAGTGATAGATAAAGAAAGAAAGAGCTTATGTATGAGTTAGAAGTTTTAAAAACTCTTCCAAATCTTAGGGTTGAACCAAAGACAATTTTTTACAATTTATAGTTGTACTTTAGGCTTTAATGTTTATATATTAATGAATTTCATGAAGTTATTAAATGTCTATTGAAAATTTGAATATCTTAGACTTTTATAGAATTTCAAAAGTCAATGTTGAATATCAGTTGAATTTTTAAAACTCTACACACTTTATTTTGAATATCATTAAACTTCTATAGAGCATGCAAAAATTTTGATTGAATACTTCTAAACTTCTAAAATATAAAAAAGTCATTAAAAGTCAATAAACCTCTTATATTGAATACACTCTCTCCTAAAGAGTATCATAGAAAGATTTCTAGGAGAGTGAAATTTTCATTAAACTCAGTCACACAATTTATAGGGAATAATACAAATATTTACATGTATTATCTTTTCATATTTATCTTAATCGCGAATCTAACTAAATAAGGATAACTATCAACAACAAAAATTATCTATAACAATTTGTAATTTGTATAAATAACATGTGAATTTCTAAATTATAAAAAGTGGATGAAATATGGTAATATAAATTATAAATAAATTATAATTACTAAAAATAAGTTTTTATATATTTTTATTCAATTAATATCATAAAATCGAACTATTGAGGATGTCAAGCTTCCACATATTCAGGGATATAAATGACCGTTTGTCAGTTATTCGAAACTCGATTCAATAAAAGTTCTTTTGAGCTTGTTCAATAAGGCTCGTTAAGATAAACAAATCAAACTCAAGCTTACAATATTCGGCTCGTTAGCTCGTGAACATGTATTGGGGTTCGATAAGGAGTTTAGAGGGGCGTGAATAAACTATTTCCTTTGTTGGATGATTTTGCAAAGGGTGCTAGAATCCTGTTAGAGATTATAGCTGATCTTGTTCGAATGTAAATCCAGCAGATCACAATAATAAGTGTGGAAACGATCCAATAGAGTACGGTGAGAAATAATAAAAATAGTAGGCAGTTGAACAGTAGTTGTTTCTGGAAGTTCGAAGATAAAATTTTCTACGTCTCCCCTTCTTCTATTTCCAGAAGGTATCACTAAAAGACTTTGGATATTACAGTACAACACTTGTACACACCCACTTCAGTAGGACTTACCCTTAGCCTACTGAAACTCTTAGTTACACAACTCGGTAAAACGAATACAACAAAGTTCTGGAATAGACTCTTTTCCATATTACAAACTCTTCTCAATAAAACATAGTAAAGTGTTTAGCTTAAAGAGATTTACGAAACATTAAGCACAAGGTGATCTCAGAAGATCGGATATAGATAATGAAGCGTGTGCTGCTTTGGTGTATGTTGAGCTTGAAGATAAGTAGTCGATGATAGCTCAAAACTCACGTTGGAATAATCGTTGCGTTGATAATAATAATAACATCGTTTTCTATAAATGATTGACCTCTATATATATTGAAAACTTTGAGTCCAACGTCTGCTGTGACTGAGTAGACGGTGCTGGTTGGAAAGAATGAACAGCAGATGGTCGTCTCCCGGTCTGAGCCACTAATCCAGATGACTCTGCTGCCTGGGATCCCTGTGCACCTCTCTGGGGACATACTCGGGCAAAATGTCCCTGCTGTCGACATATACGACAAGAGCCAAACACTCCTCGGCACTGCTCTGTGGAATGCTTCCCTCCACAAGTGCTGCAATATGATCCTGTATAACTTTGGCTCTGTCGAGGACTCCCAGAGCTAGAAGAACTACTTCCTAACTTCTTGAATTGCTTCCCTCTAGCTTTCAAGAAATCCTTCTTTCCGCCACTACTGCTGCCACTTTCAAATCGAGGAGGTGGTTGTTGTGGTCTCGGTGCTTGTGGCACAAACGAAGCTCCTTTCTGTCTAATCAGACCGGCTTCTGTTCCCTTGACTCGGTTCAGGGCATCAGTAAAATTATTCGGTCGCCCTATGTTCACCAATGTAAAAATCTCGGGATTCAAACCATTGATAAACTGATCTGCAATAGCTTCCTCGCTCTCAGCAACATGTGGGGCAAATCTCAACAAAGTAGAGAACTTGGTCACATACTCCTCAATATTCAACTGACCCTGTCTCAAATTGGCAAATTCGGCCCCCTTGTCTTTCCTGTACGATACTGGGAAAAATCTCTGATAAAATTCAGTTCTAAATACATTCCAGGTAATAGTCGTACCTCGATGCTCCAATGCTCTTTTTGTCGTAATCCACCAGTTCTTTGCAACATCCTGCAACTGGTGTCCTATCAACCGAACTCGTCACTCATCTGTGTACTCCAACGAATCAAACTACATTTCTATGTCATCCAACCAACTCTCACAGTCAACCGAAGTCTCTGTTCCCTTCAGGGATGGTGGTTTGAATGACTGAAATCTTTTCGAAACATTGCTGTCACATCCATTGGAGGATTCAAAGTGCTACCCTGTTCTGGTATTCTTCGAGGAGGCATATCTGATTACCAAAAAGATTAGTGACCAAATACAACAAACCTGTTTTAGTCCTCCTCTGATCATCTTACTACTGATCCAGAATCGGTGCTGATTTATTCTCAATAAAACATATTACCATATCAAATCAGATAAACAAGTAACTTGTATTAAAGTAGTAAGACATGCTAGCATTCAAAAGCAGGAAAGAAAACTCAATCTACCCCGCTCACTAGCTCCTATCTCAATCTAAGGATCTATTGCTCTGATACCACCTGTTGTGGGGACCCGGACGCTAATCATGTTCTTAATCGTCATTGGAACTATTTAATCAATTATAATAAAAAGGGTATAAATTTTTTTTTTAATTGCGGAACGTAATGGAATAAAACTTATATACATCTCAGTATAAAATGAAGTACAAGTCCTGTACCGTCTACAAATCAGTAAAAACTAAGATTTAACATCTAATTATCAAGTGTCAAAACCCTATATACATCAAATTCCGAAGTCTCCACTATATCACGATCTCTCCTCATCCCCTGGACCCTGATCCTGTCCCACCTGTTGTCATTTACACATACAAACAAGACAACATCAAGAGAATTCCGGTGAAAAATACATCTCAGTAGAAATCAACGAACATGCAATCATATAATCAATAAAAAAGCATGTAACAGATAACAGTAATATATATCAAAGTCTGAAAACATAATCAATATAAAACTGTCAATCGTACTCGTGACTCCACGACTCAGACTAGACTCAATCCTAGTTTAGGGATCCCGGTTTCCAGATGTGGTATTCCTATATCGACCAACAGTAATAGAAGAAACTCTGATTCTATCCACGTCGATATAACCAAACATCCAGTGTCTTGACCTAACCGTCACCGACTTTGGCGTTTTCACCAATTTCCTATCTTGTGACATCGTGCAATGTGCCCGTGGCGATCCCACCACTATCAGGCGCTTCTGTCACAAGACCACTCGTCTAATACTCGTCGAATACATGCTTCCTATAAATCAATAGAACAAGCATATCAAATCAAATCAACATACACAATCATAATAATAAGTATGTGATTTAGGAAAACTCAAGTATATCAAACTATACTCGAGTCGATCTCCCGGTACCACATTGACTTATACCTTTCGTCTGTAGTCTTGGGCTGAAGCAATATCAGTTCTGAACTCAAGACTATCTCTGTAAATCTGAAACGACATATCGAGAATCATAATATCAATGTTCTATTCTCAATTCAATACTGAATCTGATTAATCTGGATTTAAGTCAAATCAACAACATAACGGCACAATCTCAGTATCCCCGTCAATACCAAATCAACAGACATCAATTACAAATCATAACTCATATCCGATACAATCTGTTATTCATTCATAATCCAAATCTGTCCGATTTCAAATCAATATAATCAGAAAATCATAACAATTCCATAATCAGTCTGTTTCTCAATCGAACTTCGATTCTACGATGTCTAACATGTCAAGAACATCATATATGAATCATATCAAATTCCTACAACATCATATTTTCAAGTGATGATAGAACTCAGTAAAACTTACGTCTAGTTGTAGCCTGCGTTGATAGGAACACAGTACTGAAGTCGGATTCTAATTCGAACGGACGGATTTCTCATAAACTGAATTCTAAATCATGAATTGGAAATCTTCTTCGAAGCTCTCGTTTTTCTCTTGTTTTTCATTCTGAAGATTTGGGCAAGAAGGTGATATATATTTCATGATTTCGACTAGGTGGCTCATCCCTTGAAGCAACACGTCTCGCGCATATGCGCGACATCACTCGGCGCATATGTGCGAGACCATATGTCTCGGCGCGTAGCTCGCACAGCACCTCGCGCATATGCGCCGCGCATATGCGCGAGGCCCTTGTTCATTTTGCCCAACTCTCAGGTACCCTCGCGCATGTGCGGGGATACACGTCGCGCATGTGCGCGAGGTTCTCTGGACATCTCGCGCATGTGCGCGCTCCCCGTCGCGCATGTGCGTCCACTTCTCTGGAGTTGACTTTGAACCCTCGCATAGCTCGCGCATATGCGCGCACACCCACCGCGCATATGCGCGCACACCCACCGCGCATATGCGCGAGACCCTCTGCCCGTTTCGCGCATGAGCGCGTCTCATGTCGCGCATGTGCGCGAAAGGCACTGTCCTCGCACTTACATCTTTTCATGCTGAATCAAATCGTGTCCCGATTAATCCTCTCATAATCATATCAAATTATAAATCAATAATTACAGATTGCTATGATTAAATTCTCGGGCATTACATCTTATGTTTAAATTGATAATATGTGTGTGTAAAAAGAATATTATTTATCATTGTGTATATATAGTTTTTATAAAAGTATGATATTTTCATATTAATTAAAAAAACCAAAAAAATAAAAAAAATAAAAATCAAATTTTTAGTCAAAAAGTTAGTAAAAATTTTAATTTAATTTATTAAAAAATTACTGTTATTTTTAATGATATGAGCTAATAAAATTTTAAGATTTTCTTATATATAGCGTAATAATTTTATTAAAAAATTAATAATTCTAATTTTAAACTATGTAGAATTTCAAGTTTAGAAGTCATTAAAAAACTAAATAAATAAAATAATAAAGAAAAAAATATTTTATGAATTATATCATAAAATTTCTTTTTAAAGTATAGCTTAAAATCTTTATTTTATTTTATTTCTTTATTATGTTTGTTATGAGACTATTCAACTATTAAAAATTAAATGATGTTATTTTTTGTATCAATTTTTATTATTATTGAATATTGCATTTATTTGTATATATTTTTTTTATTTTAACATCATAGGAGATTTTGAAATCTAGAATTTATTTTTTGCTTTTTAAATGAATAGTCCGCCAAAAAATGAAAAATCCGAAAAAGAAATAAAATATAGAAATGCATTGAAAATTAGAGAAAGCAGTAGAGACAGACGAGATGAGAGAAGATGAAAAGAGAGATGATGTGAAGTGATAGATAAAGAAAGAAAGAGCTTATGTATGAGTTAGAAGTTTTAAAAACTCTTCCAAATCTTAGGGTTGAACCAAAGACAATTTTTTACAATTTATAGTTGTACTTTAGGCTTTAATGTTTATATATTAATGAATTTCATGAAGTTATTAAATGTCTATTGAAAATTTGAATATCTTAGACTTTTATAGAATTTCAAAAGTCAATGTTGAATATCAGTTGAATTTTTAAAACTCTACACACTTTATTTTGAATATCATTAAACTTCTATAGAGCATGCAAAAATTTTGATTGAATACTTCGAAACTTCTAAAATATAAAAAAGTCATTAAAAGTCAATAAACCTCTTATATTGAATACACTCTCTCCTAAAGAGTATCATAGAAAGATTTCTAGGAGAGTGAAATTTTCATTAAACTCAGTCACACAATTTATAGGGAATAATACAAATATTTACATGTATTATCTTTTCATATTTATCTTAATCGCGAATCTAACTAAATAAGGATAACTATCAACAACAAAAATTATCTATAACAATTTGTAATTTGTATAAATAACATGTGAATTTCTAAATTATAAAAAGTGGTTGAAATATGGTAATATAAATTATAAATAAATTATAATTACTAAAAATAAGTTTTTATATATTTTTATTCAATTAATATCATAAAATCGAACTATTGAGGATGTCAAGCTTCCACATATTCAGGGATATAAATGACCGTTTGTCAGTTATTCGAAACTCGATTCAATAAAAGTTCTTTTGAGCTTGTTCAATAAGGCTCGTTAAGATAAACAAATCAAACTCAAGCTTACAATATTCGGCTCGTTAGCTCGTGAACATGTATTGGGGTTCGATAAGGAGTTTAGAGGGGCGTGAATAAACTATTTCCTTTGTTGGATGATTTTGCAAAGGGTGCTAGAATCCTGTTAGAGATTATAGCTGATCTTGTTCGAATGTAAATCCAGCAGATCACAATAATAAGTGTGGAAACGATCCAATAGAGTACGGTGAGAAATAATAAAAATAGTAGGCAGTTGAACAGTAGTTGTTTCTGGAAGTTCGAAGATAAAATTTTCTACGTCTCCCCTTCTTCTATTTCCAGAAGGTATCACTAAAAGACTTTGGATATTACAGTACAACACTTGTACACACCCACTTCAGTAGGACTTACCCTTAGCCTACTGAAACTCTTAGTTACACAACTCGGTAAAACGAATACAACAAAGTTCTGGAATAGACTCTTTTCCATATTACAAACTCTTCTCAATAAAACATAGTAAAGTGTTTAGCTTGAAGAGATTTACGAAACATTAAGCACAAGGTGATCTCAGAAGATCGGATATAGATAATGAAGCGTGTGCTGCTTTGGTGTATGTTGAGCTTGAAGATAAGTAGTCGATGATAGCTCAAAACTCACGTTGGAATAATCGTTGCGTTGATAATAATAATAACATCGTTTTCTATAAATGATTGACCTCTATATATATTGAAAACTTTGAGTCCAACGTCTATAATCAAAAACACCTTCTATGACTAGTGAGTAAGATCAGCTTTAATACCTAAAAAAGTCCTGCAGAAAGCTTCAGAAGTAATCAGTCTTGTTACATACCAAAACTAGTAAGGAGCGTTAAATGTCTTTGTACAGCATTAATGGTGCAATTAATGCTAGTACTAGGTAAAGTAACGGTAACATTAAAGATTGTAACGATCAAGTAAAAGACGTTAAGTTACTTCTTCTTAAGATAAGTTTTGCTTTTAAAGCTAAGTGTTGCTTCTCATTTTCTAAGCCGTTTAAGTGCTCGAAGAGTACTGTTTTTGATAATTCGATATGAGATTCTGCTTTTATACTGTCTTCTGATTATAGCTATCGCGACCTACTGATTTTGACTCTCATCATCACAATAAAATTAAGTCTAACAATTTCTCCATTTGTGGTGATGCCAAAACCTAGAAGTTAGTAAACAACAATTGTAACAATAAGCATATAGCAATTGATAGCAAAATAATCGATAAAAAAATAAGTAGTAAAACATAGTTCAAAAGAGTTTAATCATCAGTGCCGATATCTCTGAACATCGTTTCCTCATCCTGAGGATCTTGATTCCTGTAGGAAGATTCTGCATAATGACCTCCAAATCTGACTTCTTCTAACATGCCTTCTGCTTCCCCTTTTTTGGCATAATTGGCTTGAACTCGAGTGAGTAAGTCATCCACTCGGCCAGTAAGAGTAAGAATGCCATTATTCAGCATCTCCAGAAATGGTGCTTGATTCGAAACTCGTTCATTTAGATCATGAATAGATTGAGATTGAGACTCAATCTTGGCATCAATAGTTTCAAGTTTCGAGTCCAAAGCTCCAACTTTGGTGGAGACTTATTGAATAGCTGAATCATGATCAGAGACAGTTTTAATGATGTCGGCCTGTCCAAGCAAGATGTTGGCATGACTTGAGACAACATTTTGTCTGAAAAGGCTGGCTTATACATGCAGTTTGGCCAATGATTCTGCCGTGCGAGAGACTTCTTTTGAGATGCGGTCTGGGAAGAATCTGGTGGCCCTAACTTCACCAGCATGTTCAAAAGACAACTGCTTAACAATCTCTGACTTATTATCAAGATTTCTTCTCAGAATATCTATCTCGAATTCAAGATCAAATGTTGCTTCTACTGGGGACGGTGTTCTTTCGAGCATACGCTGTCTGATCTCTTCAAGTTGAGCAATATGAGCAGGTGATCTTGAAGGAGGGATAATCAAAGCAGTAGAAGGGGCATCTTCTGGTGGAGCAATACGTAGGGCAGTAGTCTGTTCTGCAGAAGTTCTTCCAACAACAGTATTTTGTTCTGGAGCTGCATTCTCTTCTGGTTGAGCAGCTTCAGTGGTTTCCTGTTGCTCAGCGGCTGGAATGGATTCAGATGAAATATTCAAAATAGCTTTCATTTCAGCTTGATGTTCAGCAGAAAATATCTCCAGATTTGGCAGTGATTGAGATGGAACAGCATCTGATTCTGCCATTGGTTGGTCTGCTGGTTGAGCTTCTTGTTGGCCACATCATCAACCTGAGCTGTTTCTGTTGCAATAGAAGCAAAAAGAACAATAGATTGAATGACTTCATCAACTGAAGCCAATTCACAAACGGAAATCAGAGATGAGGATTGAGTAGGCATCGTTAGGGATGTAGGAGTACTGGAGACCTTAGCTTCTGATAAAGCTGTGGTCCTTTTCTCAAGTGGCTTATTCTGAAGAAAGTCTGGAATGAAGCCTACTTGGTACTGCACAGGCTCTCCAAAGGCATGTTATTGAGCAAGAAGTTTCTCATTCATCAATGCCATTTGATCAGTCAAAAGTTGGATCACATTCTGATCCTGAGAAGCAGTGGGAATCATAGAGTCAAAATTTGACAAGTGTCTATAAAACAGATTTCAGCTTCTGGAATTTCAGCTGCTTGAGAATGTAGCTTCTTTTGTTCATTGCCTCGATCACATTTTTGGTCTTGGCAGATTCAAAGACCTTCTTTTCATTCTTCACCATTTTCGCATATACACCTGGTGTTTTCAAATGAGTGCTTGGGTGGAAAATTATGACTTTCAACCAATCATCAAAGAAATTCATGTCTTCACTGGCAGATTTTTCAATCTCCTCCATGTGAAGATCAATAGCAGTGAGAACAGATGACTTGGCGCCATGATTTTGAGGTTCTGCAACAAGTTTTCCCTTGCCTTTATCTGAAAGAGAGGCAATCAGCACGGGTCTAAAGGCAGAAGACACTGCAGTGGATTATCTAATAACGACTCCAGATGTGGGTCTTAAAGTCGGAACAGAAGTTGAGGTGGTTGTAGTAGAGATGGCTACTGGTTTGGAGACGAGGAGAGATTCTGGTTTAGTTGATGTAGCTTCTGGAAACACTTGTCTCAGAGGGACAATGTTTAAATCAGCAACAGCTGCTGTTTTCTTGAGGCGGAGGGTTGTGCGAGCTTTCTTCTTGTTTAGGGTGGCTGTGAGTGAGGCTTTGGTTGGAGCAGCAGATTCCTCAGATACTGTTTTCTCTGAATCAGTAGAAACAACCACTCTTTTCCTCTTGATTTTCTTTTGAGGTCCTTGAGCCTCAGTCTGAGTGTCGTCGATCTCCTTTTTCAAGGCAACAAATTTAGCCACAATTGGCTTAGGCCTTAGAGCAAGTACATTATCAGAATCGGCCATAGTAAGAGGAAAACCAGCATCCTTCAACATCATGCTGATCTGAACAGAAAAGCCATTACCTTTCCTTACAATCATGTCCTTCATGATTATGAACAAAAATCAACTCCAGTCCACTTTAATATCAGAAGTGATAGCTACTATCACTTGAAATTTTTCTTTGGTCAGCTTATCAAAAGTACCAGCTTTGACCAAAAGAGTCTTTGCCACGATGTCGGCAAGCACTTGATATTCCATCTTAAGAAGCTTCTTGAAGCAAGAGGGAAAGAGTACCTCTCCAGAAGCTGAGAAGGCGGTAAGGGCAGTAAACATCTCCTCCTTAGAAATATCAAAAAAGTCAGAGGTACCTGAGAGTGGGAGAAAAAAGTCGATCCCAAAAGTACACCATCGATGAAGATGGATGCAACTCCCTGGGAGTAAATGATTTTCCCATCCTCGACGGTTGCTTTCGCATAGAAGTCCAGGAGGGTAGTCTTGTATATAATAGCAGGTACTTCAAGAAATCTTCTAAGACCAGATTTTTCAATGGTCTTGAACATCTTGACAAGATTGTCATCCTTGATTGTCAGAACTGATGCAAAGTTGATTTGGTAAGAATTTAGTGTATAAGGTCCAGCCATTTCTGCAAATAAAATGAATTCGAAGTAGATTCTGTAGTATAGATGAATGCGAGAGAAAACAGTAGCCAGTATGCAATAGTCTGAAATCGTAAAAGATGAAATGAGAAGGAAGAGGCGGTTAATATTCAAAATGTACAGCCGTCAAGGAAAACATAAGGACACATGTCAGTATGTTTGCGGTTAAGTTTTTGAAAAGTTAAAAGTTGGGTGTCAGGTACGCCAAAATTTTAAAATATAATGAAAGAGACGGGTTGTCGAAGCGGTTATTAAAGAAAAACAGAAGAGGATTTGTCGTCTTATGATAATATCTACTGGAAGTCAAAAAGTTCTGAAATATATCCAGTACTTTTATAAAGACCAGTAGACACATTGTTTTTTCGAAAAGACAAATCTTCTTCTGCTTATGACATGGCACGGAAATATCAGTCACAATAAAAATTATTCCCCTGAATAAATGCAAATAATAAATAAATATTAGAAGCGAAGATTCGAGATCCGAAGGAAAGACAGATGACTCTTGATATTCGTGCATGAGATGAACAGTCAAGTGGCTCTTTAGCTTCCCCGAGGCTTAATATAAATACCTGCACACACACAAATTAAGTCATTTAAACATTTATCAAATAAAATCAAATGGATGGTGCAAGAATTCACTTGGAGTCTTCTCCAGAGACAGATTCAGCAGATGGGTTTCAAAGGCGACTTCCAGCTTCTCGTAAGATGATGTTTGAAGACATCATCTTCCAAGAGATTAAGACTTGGAAGAAATTCCTTGACCTATAATCTGAATAATCAGTTAGATTATTCTAAATTATGTTAGAAGCTGTGGAATAATCCTTTTCAAAAACCATGATAATGCGAAGAGAGGGGGATTATTCCATAGTATAGAAGGGTTAAGCTGCGGAATCATCCCTTTCACAAACCACGATCATGCAAAGAGAGGGGGGGTGATTCCAGTAGCTTCTAGTTATATTCCTGCTGAGAGTCTCAGTACTGCTGATATCAACAATTGTAATAGCTTAGACAATGTAATGCATCTGGTTTTATGAATAAAATGTTTCATTTTGTCATATCTTTTGGTTATCTACTGCTTTTACTTACTTCGTAAAAGAAAAAGAGAAGATAATAAACACTAATTAAGACAAATCAATTAAACCAAGAACATTACGAAAATAAGAAAACTTATTCTTTGGCAAAGGCTTAGTAAAGATATCTGCTGCTTGTTAATCAGTAGAAACATATTCTAGACGAATGTCCTTCTTCTGCACATGATCTCTAATAAAATGATGTCTGATGTCAATGTGCTTCGTTCTGGAATAAAGTACTGGATTGTGCTTAATTGCTATAGCACTGGTACTGTCACAGAATATAGGTGATTCAGAAGCTTGAACTCCATAGTCCTTGAGTTGTTGTTGCATCCACAGTATTTGAGAGCAGCAGCTTCCGGCAGCAAGGTATTCTTCTTCTGCAGTAGACGTAGCCATGAAAGTCTGCTTTTTACTGAACCAGGAGAGCAACCTATCACCAAAAAATTGACAAAAACCACTTGTGCTTTTTCTATCCAATTTGCAACCTGCATAGTCAGCATCTGAATATCCAATAAGATTGAAAGAAGAATCATTGGAATATCATAGGCCTATATTTTGAGTATCCTTTAAGTATTTCAGAATACGTTTAGCAGCAATATAATGTGATTGCTTAGAGTTAGATTGAAATCTAGCCCAAATACAAACAGCAAACATAATATCAGGTCTACTGACAGTAAGGTACAACAAAGAACCAATTAGACCACGATACTGAGTTACCTCTACTGAAATTCCATTTTCATCTTTATCAAGTTTAGTAGATGAGCTCATTGGAGTGGAAGCAGCAGAGCATGTTTCCATGCCAAACTTTCCGCAACTACTTTAGTATAACTGATTGTCATTGACCAGCAAGATTCCGAAAATCAGTTTGTCACCAAACTGAACTCAAAATTCGAAAAGATCAGTTTTAATTGTGAGTCTTTATTCAACCCCCCCTTCTAAACACTCTTGATACGTTAATCGATCCTATCAAGTGGTATCAGAGTGGTTGAATCTTGTTCTTGAATACTTTTGATCTATAAACTTTCTAGCATGACTTCATTCAACAAAATTCCTATGTTCTCCAAAGTAAAATTTGATGATTGGAAAATCAGAATGCATGCTCATTTAGCTGCACAAGATGATGACATGTGGTATGTCATAACTGATGGACCCATGAAGATTCTAAAAACAAATACAGCAGTTGCCATAACAGAAGGGGCACCACAAAGAATAGAAAAGCCCAAAGATGAATGAACAACTGAAGATAAAAGAAAAAAAATCTTGATAATGTGGCTAAAGACATTCTGTACAAAACGCTGGACAAAGTAACCTTCAGCAAATTAAAGATGTGTAAGACAGCCAAAGAAATTTGGGAAAAGCTGATCCAGCTGTGTGAAGGAAATGATCAAACCAAAGAAAATAAACTTTCTGTTGCTGTTCAAAAGTTTGATAACATCAAAATGAAAGTAGGAGAATCAATGCACTAGTATGATGAAAGAGTAAGCAGTATCATCAAGGAGTTAAATGCACTTGGAAAAGTGTAAACCAACAAAGACATTGCACTGAAGGTAATGAGAGGTCTTCCCAAGGAATGGGATTTCAAGACCATGGCAATGAGGGAGTCCAAAGATCTGAACCAGATTGAACTTCATGATCTGTTTGCTGATTTAAAGGCTTATGAATTTGAGCTGCAGACCAGAGAAGGAGAACCATCTACCCCTGCCGCCACAACTGCTCTAGCTGCTGTCAGAACAGAACCAATCAGTTCAATCGAAAAATCTGTTGATAAGTTGAGCAGTGATGCTATGTCATTTTTCATCAAAAAATTTGGAAGGTTCATGAGAAAGAATCAAGGAAACTTCCAGAAGCCATACCAAAGGAACAGCTTCAAAGATTAATCAAATGCCTGCTACAACTGTGGCAAATCAGGTCACTTTATTGCTGATTGTCCTAAACCCAACAAGGACAGTCAAGGCTCAACTGATAGAAGAAAGAAATCATATGAACACAAAAGAAGACCCAAGGAAAATAAGAAGTCCTTCAGAAAGAAACATGAGGTACTCTTAGCTGAAGAAAACAAATCTAAATGGGCAGAAACTGACAGTGAGGAGTCAGAACCAGAAAGCTCATGCAGCTCTAGTGATGATGAGGAAGTCAAGTGCTTGATGACTAGTGATGCAGAAGAAGAATCATCTAGCCAACAGGTATTTGATTTAAGCTCAACTGATTTCACACGAGAAGAACTCATTCTAACACTACATGACATGGTAAATGAGTATCAAAAGCTTGCATCATCATTTGAAAAAATCAAAGCAAAGCAAACTGATCCCACAGACAATAAAACCAAAACTGATGAATCAGTTGATGGGTTGAGTCTAAAAAGGGAAATTGCTGAGTTAAAAGCAGAGATAAACAAAAATCAGTCATTAATCCAGAAGTTGATTCTTGAAAACTCAAAAACAGACGGAGCTCATTCAGTCTTGGAACAAGTCATCTAATGCACTGAATGAGATGCATAATTCACAAAAATCAGTTTCTGATAAAACTGGTTTAGGGTTCAACACTCAAGGAGAAATTTATCCAAATGATACTCAACCAAAGCTAAAAACAGACAAAGGGAAATACATTCACTTTGTCAAAACAACAGTAGTACAAGAACAAATTGAGCCCAGTAAACTGATTGAGCAACCTACTGAGAATATGAACAAGGCTAGAAGATATGGGATTGGTTATAATCAAAAATTCTCAACCGATTCACAAAGTCAGTCATCAAAGAGGTTTCACAAGAACTATTCGAATAGCTATTTCAATTACTATAACTGCAAGCCAGTTCAGAAAAGATATAGACTGAACAATCAGTTGAATAAAGCTAAAACACATATTGTATCATCTGTACACTACACACCAAGCACACAAAAGCCGAGAAAAACCATTTGGAATACAGCTACTGGAAAGTCTGTTAGACTAATCCAAGTGTGGGTTCCTAAGGGACTAATCAGTTCAGGACCCAAATAGATATGGGTACCAAGTTATATTATGTGTGTGATTGCAGGTAACAGGTACAAACAAGAACTCAATATGGTATTTGGACAGTGGATGTTCGCGACATATGACGGGAGATGCAAGTGCGTTATCTCAACTGATCAAATACAGTGGTCCAAACATCAGTTTCGGGGACAATTCAAAAGGTAGAACTGTGGGTAAGGGTAAGCTTATCCATGGTAACTTTACTTTTAAAGATGTTCTATTAGTAGAAAACCTGAAGTATAACTTGATTAGCATAAGTCAGTTATGCGACAGTGGATTCTCAGTACAATTTGACAAAAACTCATGTTCAGTCAAAACTTCAACTAATCAAATCATACTAACTGACAAACGTTGTGGAAACACATATAAAGTCAGTTGGAATGATCAAACTTATGCACCAGTTTGTTTTATTGCTTCCAAATCGTCTAAAAACTGCTTGGGGCATAAGAGACTAAATCATTTAAACTTTAAAACCATTGCCTATCTGAGTAAACATGAACTTGTAACTGGTTTGCCCAAAATAGACTTTTCAAAAGAAAAACTTGGCTCAGCATGTCAGTATGGTAAACAAGTACGATCCTCTTTTAAAAACAAGGGCTGTAAATCTTCATCCTGATGCTTAGAACTGTTGCACATGGATCTCTTTGGTCCTATACCAGTCATGAGCTTAGGAGGAATGAAATACACCTTGGTAGTCGTAGATGATTTTTCAAGATTTACTTGGGTTATTTTTCTCAAATCTAAAGACCATACTGCTTCGCAACTAATAAAGCTCTTCATAAGACTTTTAAATGAAAAATCAGTTGGAATTGATCGAATCAGATCTGATCGAGGAACTGAATTCATCAATCAAACTCTTTCAAATTTCCTAGAAAATGCTGGAATTAAGCATAAGATCTCAGCAGCCAGAACTCCTCAGCAAAATGGTGTAGCTGAGAGGAGAAATCGGACCCTTAAAGAAGCTGCTAGAACGATGCTTGCTGATTTTGGTATTTCTCTAAGATTTTGGGCAGAGGCAGTAAACACTGCGTGTTACACTCAGAACAGATCAATGATTAATAAAATCATATGAAAACACCATATGAGATCTGGCATGAAAGAAAAAGTATAATTACTTATTTCAAAATATTCGGCTGCAGATGTTTTATTCTTGATAATGGTAAAAATTATTTAAAAGCGTTTGATGCTAAATCTGCAGAAGGAATATTTCTTGGATACTCATCAGTTAGTATAGCTTATAGAGTCTTCAACAAGAAAACCCTAAATGTTGAAGAATCAGCTCATGTTGATTTCGAAGAAACTGAACTAACTGATAAGCCAACTGATCAAGTTGAGCTAGTTGATCGATTTACAGATATCAGTTTGGAAGATGATGACAAAAATGAAAGTCATGGCAATCAAAACTTACTTCAAACACCTGAACCAGAAGTACTGGACCAATCAGATTTGCAGGAGTCGTTACTAATGATCAGTTGATAGAGCATAATGATAACATTCAAATACCAGTTGACGAAGCACCAACTGAGACTGAAAACTGTGTTCAGTTACCAACTGAAAAAATTGCTGATACAACAAATACTGAGTACATATGGAGAAAATCACATCCACCTGAACTGGTAATAGGAAATCCATCTGATCCAGTAAGAACTCGCAATCAAATGCTAAATTTATTTATCTATTCAGCTTTTGTTTCACAACTAGAACCGAAAAAAACTGATGAAGCTCTTGCTGATCCTAACTGGCTAAATCAGTTCACTTATAACAATATCTGGAACTTAGTTCCAAGACCAATTTCAAAAACTATTATAGGTACAAAATGGGTATACAGAAATAAACTGAACGAGGATGGTTCAGTTGGACACAACAAAGCAAGATTAGTGGCACAAGGATACAGGCAAGAAGAAGGAATTGACTATGATGATAGGGTCCTAGATACTAAAACGAAGAGTCCATGCTTGGTAGGAGTTCTCGGCTGCAGCACATGGGGTGGCTAGCTTCGGTTCTGTGGCTGGGATCTGGTCTGTGGGTTCCTAGGGTTCTAGGAGAGTGTCCTAAGGGGTTGGTCAGGGTTTGGTCCAACATGGCTCGAGGATGGCTCAAGGAAATCGGACCATGGCTCGGGGTGAACTTTTATGGGTCAAGTTAGGGTTTTTATAGTTAAAATAAATCGAAACGCGGCTCACGGGGGTCGAGTCATGGTTCACGAGAGCTAAAATAATATAAAAAGACTAATTATTGAATTTAGGAATTTTATATTAAAGTTTAAAATTTTTCGGGAATAAAACGCCTTCAAAACGACTAATTACGAACTAATTAAAAAGTCTAGTATTTAAGCTAAATAAAATTTTGGAAAATTTAATTTAGCCTTAAATAATTATTTGGGACATGTTAGACTCATTGAAATTAAGAAAAAGCCAAAAACGTGAAATTTTACGTCTAGGGGTAAAACGATCATTTTACACCCGAAAATTAGTAAACGTCATGGCAGTGTCCTAAATGCTGTTTTATATGATAATATGATTATTTTCAATGATTATGCATGTTTATGAATTTTTATATGTCAAACTACGATTTTTAAATGTTTATGATTTTTGTGATTTAATTATGGACATTTAAAAGAAATGTTGCATGCTTGGTTTAAAAATAAAACGATATTATGATGCATGTTTTTATTAAGTGATGCAAATACGACATGTTGAAGGACGTGAAGGGATTGTGACTAAATACGATGATATGTTGGAAATATCGTGAGGGTTATGGTCCCAGTGGGAGCCCGACGATCGTGTTTCCCTGGATACAAATTCAAATAAGAATATGTTAATACATTGGCCAAGGCCCAGTTGACCGGTGAGAGTGTCGCTGGTGTCCCTGCCACCCAGTACTGTGGTTTTCTCTAGATGGATCCATCGCCCAATACGATTAAGAATACGAGTCACAATCACGATCTGAATTCAACAAACACGAATATGAAAATGTTTACGAAAATGTTTATGTTTAAAGTTATACATTATCATGAAAATGTTATTTAAGTACAAGTAGTTTTCACTGTGGTATGTTATCATGAAAATGTTATTTAAGTACAAGTAGTTTTCACTATTGTATGTGATCTGCATTACGTATTATTTGTTATCAATATTATGATGTGTTGAGTTTTTAGACTCACTAGGTTTGATTGATGCAGGTGACATTAATAATTTAGATATATGAGGTATTGATGGTTGACCTGACTGGATTGAAGGTGAACACAACCCGATGACGAACGCTTCTACTTTCCGCATTTAAGTTTATGATTTATATTAAAGATTTTACGACTATTTGTTTATGCTTTTGAGAGATTTTTGAGATGTTTAGTATGGGCTATACTTTTCATAGTTATAGCTTTTTAGGTTGGTAAAACGTTTGACGATTTTACAATTTAAAATATTTTCCTTTCATTTTTAAATGTTAGTTAATTGTTTATTTTTAAAATGGTATAAGGTATTTTCAAAGTATTTATATATATATATGTAAGAGGAAAAAAAAATTCTAACACGTTTTAAGCAAAACGAATAAGCAGACGTTTCACTGGACATGGTGGTTAAGGGCTGGAGGCGAAGCTAGCCTAGGTTCGAATCATATTAGGACTATAACTCTTGTGCAGAAAAATTCAATAGCTTCCTAGGCATGTTCAAGGGACTTAATGGGCTGGAATTTCGTTGTATATGGGTTATTAGGTGTTATTAAGATTTGGTCCAAGTTTGGTAAGTTTTGGTTAAGTTTCGAGTCTACACGAGTCAAAACCGGGGTATACATCTAATTTTAAAAACGAATCGATGAATTTAACGAAAAGCAAAATTTTAAGCTTAAGGATTAATTATGGGTATGTTTTAATGTTATATGTTAAGTTTGGAATGATTTAGGATGTCGTTTCGAGGTCTAAGGATAAATACGAAAAATTATGCTGCTAGGGGTAAAATGGTCATTTTACACTCGAAAATTAGTAAACTTCATGGCAGTGTCCTGAATGTTGTTTTATATGCTACTATGATTATTTTTAATGTTTATGGATTTAATATGTCAAATGTTATTTTTAATGTTTATGGATTTACTATGTCAAAATGTTATTTAAAATGTTTATGATTTAATATGTCAAAGTTTTATTTTAAATGTTTATGATTTAATATGTTAAAATGATTTTAAAACGTTTATGGCTTTTATGATTTTTATATGTTAAAACGTTTATTTTCCATGTTTGCGGATTTTAATATGTTAAAATGATTATTTTAAAATGTTCATGGATGTTTATGATTTTTAATATGTTAAATTATGATTTTTAAATGTTTACGAATTTATATGATTTAATATTGAAATTTAAAAGATATGTTGCATGCTTGGTTTAAAAGAAAAACGTTATATGCATGTTTAATTTTTATTAAGTGATGAGAATACGAAATGTTGAAGGAAGTGAAGTAATTGTGACTAAATATGTTGGAGATATCGTGAGGGTGAAGGTCTCAGTGGGAGTCCGATGATCGTATTTCCATTGATACGAATACAAATGCGAATACGAATACATTAATATGTTAATACGTTGGCGAAGGCTCAGTTGACCGGTGAGAGTGTTGCTGATGTCCTCATCGCCCAGTACTGTGGTTTTATATAGATGGATCCATCACCCAATAGGAATACAAATACGAGTAACAATTATCGATCTGAATTCATCGAAAGGAATATGAATATGAATATATTGGTACAGATATGAATATGAATACGAATATGAACATAGATATGGATATGAATATGAATATGTTTATGTTGATATGAAATTGTTTATGAAAAGGTTATGAAAATGTTTATATTTAAAGTTGATGCATCATTATGAAAATATTTTTGTTTAGAGTTTGTGCATAATGAAAATTTTTACGAAAATGTTCATGTTTAAAGTTTATGCATCTTTATGAAAACAATATTTTAAGTACAAGTATTTTGCAATGTTGAATGTGATCTGTATATGTATTACTTGTTATCAAGATTATGGTGTGTTGAGTCTTTAGACTCACTATGTTTGATTGATGCAGGTGAGTTTGATGTTAATGATAATGGAGGTCTTGATGATTGACTTTGCTGGACTGAAGGTGCACGCACATGACCTGAGGACCGACGCTAGTTTTCTGCACTAGTTATGATTTATGATTTTAAGTTATGTTAAAGATATTTTATGACTTTTATTTTTGTTATGAGAGATTTTTGATATGTCATAGTATGGGCTATACCTTTCAAATAATGTTTTTTAGGTTTGGTAAAATATGGGATGATTTGATGCTTTAAACTATTTCCTTTGGATTTTTAAATGTTAGATGGTTGTTTTATTTTCAAAATGGCGTCAAGGTATTTTAAAGTATATATATATGTATATTTTGAATATTGGAGATTAAGAGGAAAAGGGAAAAAAAAATTTCTAGCACGTTAAGCGAAACGAGTAGCAGACGTTTCTAGAGACCTACTCTAATTTTAATGACATAAAACAGTATCTAATTTTTATAGGATCCAGATGCCATTTTATGTAGTTATAGGTGGGAGTTCAAAGTTGCATTGTTATCTCGCACCTCATTCTTCAATTTGGATATATAAGTTCTGGTTGTTGCAAAGGTTTTGTGCAATTGGTTATCTAGCTTGACTTCACAATGTTCAAAACAATCCAACCTACCAAGCCATTATTCTCACACAATTGTTTTTACCAATCATGCACAAGATACAAGATTATCAAAAGGTCAGAATGAATCCCAATAAGACAGAGAACTGTTGCATTCTTCTCTCAGTTCAAATCAACTTTTCAAAGTGGTTTCTTTTCATAGGAAAGTCTCCAATATTTATTTAATGCAGTAAAATTTCTTTTGCATCAGGAAAAACAAAAGTTGAACGATGATAGGGATTTGAACACTAGGGACATTTCAGCTATAAAAGATAGTGATTTTTGTAGCTTTCAATACAAGCAAAAATTTATCCAGATTACTCAAAGAAAGAATCATCTTAAACTCTCAAGCATTCTCCTTAATAAGATTTCGGAGCACACTGATTTGATATATCATCAAGCCGCTCACAAACCCTAGTTTTCAGGTTTCATCAGATTTTTCAGAATCAACCAAGAATACTAAAAAAATTCTCAATTCGTTCTTTGCAGGGTAACTTCCAATATTTGTTAAATTGTTGAATCAAAGGATTCATACAATTAGAGTTTGTATTATTTGTTGATTGGTACTTTGAGTTTTAATTTAGGAGAGGTATAAGTCCTCAATTGAAATAGTTTGTTACAAAATAGTGTAAAACTAAAGTCTTCAAGTAAATTTCTTCATAAGTAGAAGGAAGAGGGACATAGAAAGGTTAAGCCTTTGAACTTCAATAAAAACATTTGTGTTATTTCTTTTCTGCATTTTATACCTTTCCGGTCGAACTTATTTTTAACTTATGTTACTTGAATTAATTTACCACTAGAGCCAATCGAACTCTTCTGCACTTTGAAAAACCTTTAAATCAGTACAGCTGCATCGAACCAGTTGAGAAAAAAACATACAACAAATAATTATTAATTTCGGCTTGAGAACCTTCTATAGTTTAGAAAGCTCTAAAAGAGTTTATTCACCCACCTATAAACTCTAAACTTGATCCTAACAAGTGATATCGGTCCAGGTTTTTATCGACATTTGAAATATATTTAAATGACTTCATTTAACAAGATCCCTATATTTTCCAAATAAGCTTATGATGATTGAAAAATATCTATGCAGACGCATATCTCTGCTCAGGATGATGACATGTGGTATGTCATCACAGATGGTCCTATGAATATCCTCAAACAATTATTGGTATTGCTATCACGGAAGGTAGAACTTAGATGGTGTATAAGCATGGGTCTAAGTGGAATACCGAGGAAAAGAAGAATATGAATCTACACAGCATGTCAAAGGACATCTTTTACAAGACACTAAACAAGAACATGTTCATTAAAATGAAGATGTGATCCACGTCCCAAGATATTTTGGAGAAATTGACCAGTTGTGCGAAGGAAATTACCAAGCAAATGAAAGAAACTCACAGTTTCCATGCAAAACTTTGACAACACCAAAATAAAACAAGGGGAAACTTTAAATGCATTTGATAGATTATTTAGCAGTATTGTTAATGAACTTACCGCTCTTGTAAAATAATACACTAATCGTGAGCTTGCTTTGAAGGTAATGTGAGCTATATCCATACAGCGGAATGCATACGGTGGCCATGAGGATATCAAAAGACCTCAACAAGCTCGAGCTGAATGATTTCTTTGCAGATCTCAATGCCTGAGTTCGAGTTGGGCATCCGAATTGAAGAAGAGTCATCCATATCACTACAAACCAAGGCTGTAACTTCCCCACCGGTCAATGAAGATCCTCCACGCAAGAAGTGTGCATAACATATTAAAAATGAGGCCATGCCACTATTCGTTAAAATGTTTTGTAAATTTATGTGTAAGAATCAATCTAAACTTATTAAATCTTGCCATAAAAAGGACAAAACATATGATGAATAAGCATGCTTAAACTATAGCAAGAAACACTATTTTATTGCTAATCGTAACAATCTTATGAAGGTATAGAAGAAGTTTTTGAGAAAAAGAGGTTCAGAGATGACAAGAAGTTATATAAGAAGAAGAGAGACTAGAAAGATCTTTTTGCTGAGGAAATAAAAAGAAAGTAGGCTTACTCAGATTCAGAGGCATCTAGCTCAGAGACTTCATCCAGTGAGTGATGAAAAGTCGTTTCAGTGCTTGATGGCTAATACAGAGTTGGATACTACAAATTTTGAGATATTTAATTTTAGTTTTGATGAATTCACATGAGATTATCACGGACGACTTAATCACTCAAATTTCAAGTCTATTTCCGGTCTGAGCAAGCAAGAGTTGGTAACTGGACTTCCCAAATTTGATTTTACCAAAAATAATATTTTCACTGCACGTCAGTTAGGAAAGAAAGTTAGATCTAAATTTAAAATCAGAGGGTGTAACTTCTCCACCAATGCTTGGATTTGTTGCCATGAATCTATTTGGTCCCATATCAGTGAAGAGCTTAGGGGTGATAAGGTACGCTCTAGTGATAGTAGATGATTATTCCAGATATACATAGTTGATGTGATCTTTCTACCATCCGAAGACCAGACAAGTTTCCATCTGGTTAAAATTTTAAAAAATTTGAAAAATGAGAAATCTCTTGTGATAGATAGGAAAATAAGTGACAGTGACACTGAATTTACAAATAAAATCTTCTCATCCTATCTAGATTACCAAGTAATCAAACATGAGTTCTCTGCCTCTAGGACATCTCCACAAAATTGCCCTGGTTCGTCATTAGAAAATTGTCAAATTTCTGCACAAACAATGACATTATTTCATTGCTTAACTGCTCTGTTGACTTTTCTTTCGAGATAGATTGTTCACTTGAGGTAGTCAGAGCTTTCGTCAGTTTGGCTGTTGATTCACCATCAATTCTTGTTTCATGTTCAAATTCATATGTCTTACGGTCTATAAAAAGATCATGTAACTAAAGATGGTTAAGGTCTTTAGATTCACCCATAGTTGTAATCTTTCATTCTCTTGGGAGTGCCATCATTACTTTCAAGGCTATTTTTCAATTGTCATATTCCTTGCCAAGAGCATCCAATTCAATAATTATGATGTTAACTCTCATCGAAGTCCGACCTATACTCCCCAACTTTCATCTTTATAGAGTCAAATTTTTTGATAGCAACCGACATTTTGTTTTCTTATGTTTGATAATTTCATTCACACAGTTGTAATAGTTTCTCCCATATATCCTTGGCAGTGGAACACATCTTGATTTTGCTTAAAGTATTCTTATCTAGTGTTTTATACAAGATCTTTGACAACATTATCCAGATTTTCCTTTTTCTTGTCTTCACCAGTCCTCTCAATTCTTGGTTTTTCAATCATCAAAGTCCTCCTTGGAAAAATTTGGAAT
Organism: Primulina tabacum; assembly: GCF_025594145.1. NCBI lineage: Eukaryota > Viridiplantae > Streptophyta > Magnoliopsida > Lamiales > Gesneriaceae > Primulina > Primulina tabacum. Next base: position 24,179,579 of record NC_134556.1, on the reverse strand, counting down.
TTTACACAATGAATCCATTTTGGATTTAGTGCTCAGAGACAAAATTAACTTGCTCTATACCACTTGTTAGGATCAAAGATTGATTTAAAGAGGGTTGAATGAATAATCTCAACAAATTTTTAAATATATTTCTATTGGGTTAGTAACACTGAATTGAAATTCTTGTCAGTTGAGTATCAATGAGCCAGAAGTTTTTTACTGAGTGGAATAGGCTGACTGATGAAGTTTGAACGCGAAAAAGGCTTAAGGAAAAAAAATTAGTGGACTAACTGAATTAAATGACAAAATTTTGTTTAAGGATGTTCGAAAACTTTAATACTCATATGTCACTCCTTCTTCCTTTCGAAAGGATTCCATTAAAAGACTTTGACAATTACAATACTTGCAGTTGCCCACTTTACTAGCACTTACCACACAACCTAACTGAAATTTTTAATATTTCCTCAACAAAACATATCAGTAATCTTACTTTCAAATTACAAATATTTCATAAATATAATTCTAAGCACAAAAGATCCTCAATGATCTGATTAAAACAATAAATTATGTTCTAGTAAACTTATATCGGTTTGACACTTGAAAGCTTGAGAATGCGTGAATTTTTTCAAAGATGAGAGAGAGTAATTGCCAGCCAGACTGACTAAAGTCTTCCTCTATTTATAGCATTTGATCCAACGATCGATAAAATCAAATCAAATATCATTTCCAAATGAAGTTTCATTGGTCACATCGTTTTCCACGTCATTGTCCTTTCCAACAATAGTAAACTGAGAGTAGTGCTTGTGGATTTCTGACAGCTGTTGGGAATCAAAGATCGTTAGTACATTTATCCGATAATTCAGCTAAGCTCTAATCCTTAATACCAAGTAAACTGAAGAATTACCGAGAATGTTTGTTGACTTGGACTGAATGGTCGACTGAGAAAAAACTACTCCATCAGTTGTCATTTGATCAGTTTGGCTATCAGTCACCTTTTTAATATTAAACTATCAGTTTGACTTAAGCAATCTATAGGGCTCTGATTGGCTATGGAAACTTATGTGTAGGAATAGTCAGTTTTCTTCTTGAGTTCAATACAAATAGGCTCTATAATTATCCATTGGATCAGCAGCCTTGTTAAATCACCGAAACATCAATGTTCTAACAGCTTCTGTTTCTTCCCCTTAATGTTCAAAACATTGTTTTACAAGAATAAGAAACTAGAAATTGCGTCATAAAAATCTCATTGTTATTAATTCTAAATACTTGATCATAAAATTAAAAGTATTTTAAACATATTCGCAATTAAGGATGGCAATGACCAGAGTTAAAACATGATTAAACGGGTTACGGGGCGGGTTGGTCCGAGTCAATGGGTCCAATGACATGTTCGGGGCGGGTCCGCCATGAGTTTGCCCAAACACATCCCGTTGTTATCCATATTCGCAATCTCTTATAGAGATTCATTGTAATGAATATGCCGTATAACCAATAACTTTGACTTTGGCTTCAAACAAAAAACCAATAGTAAATAAGATGATTCATCATAATCAGTTAACATAATACTTACAATATATGTTTCAGATATTGTAAAAATATGATGCATGTATTCTCAAAATTAATGGTTTAATAATTTATTGAAGTCAAATAAATCAATTAAACCAATATATTTATAATAATAAAATTTTGATATTCAATAATGCTTGTCTTCATTGTATATTCTGGAAAAAAACTTCTCAATACGTATTTTCGTAAATATCAAGTTGTGATTTGTAGGCCGATATTTATTGTTATTTAATCACATAATAAGGAGATTTTCTACCAATTTGTATTAATTATAGTGATATCAAATTTAATATACTAGAAAATAAGAATTCGTAAAATCTTAAAATATTATTGATATCTGATTAAAAAATCTTTATATTTATAGATCCAATAACTTATGGCTCCTTTATTAATGATTTATAACATATTATCAGCATAATTGTTGAGGATCGGGTTGAGTTTAGAAGGGGGGGTTGAATAAACTCAATGGCCAACTTAATAAATTCTTTCGAATGATGTGCTAAAATCCTGTTAGAGATTTTAACGATTCTTGTTCAAGTATGAAGACCAGCAGATCACAAGATAATGTGCGGAAAACGATCTGCTGGTTAGTGGGTGAAAAATGATAAAGCCGAAAAGCAGTAGATAGCACAAGGTTTGTTTCTGGAAGTTCGAAGATGAATCTTCTACGTCTCCCCTTCTTCTGTTTCCAGAAGGTATCACTAAAAGACTTTGGTGAATACAGCACAACAATTGTACACACCCACTTCAACAGGACTTACCCTTCGCCTATTGAAACTCTTAGCTTTACAACTCAACTTCTTGAATGATCTTAAGTTCTGGAAAAGACTCTTTTCCAGTTACAAATTCTTCTATCAATGAAATAGTGAAGTGAATAGCTTGATAAGATATAACGAAAATAGCTAGCACAATATGATCTCAATGATCAAGAGTATGCAATGAAGCGTGTGCTGCTTTTTCAGTGTTTGAGCTCTTTAGATAACTGAAAGTTCTAACAATGCTCGAATGATGTTTTTCAATTCGGATTTTTGTTCAATGCTCCTTCTACTTCACGAAATCCTTCATCTCCATATATAGGCTCTATTCAACGTTCAAAAACTGAACGGTTCTTTTCTTTTTGGTGGTTCAGCTTTATTGCTTAAAATGGACCCTGCAGAATACATCAAAAGTAATCAGTCGCAGTTCATAACAAAAATGGTATACCGTCTTAAATGTTCTTGTATAGCATTTAATGGCATTTAATGAAGCAATAAATGCTGGTATCACGTTAATAGATCAACGGTAATATTTAGAGATTTTGAGATATGCAAGATTCTGTTAGTGTATATTTCGAATTTTGTATCCTTCTAGTTCTGGTTTTAGCTAACAAATTATTTAAGCAGGTTTTAGCGCGATACAAGTACTTCTGGTTTACAACATCTACTGGTTCTACTGGTTTTGAACTAATCCAACATCTACTGGTTTTGTTCTTAATCCAACATCTACTGGTTTTTCCTTAGCATCTCCACAATAAATTTAATTCTAACAATAATGATGTAACTAATTAAGAATGAAAATAAACATCATTTTTTTTATGTTCACAATGTTGTCAATACTCAATTTTATAGCGCATTGGTTAGCGCTTCACAAGTTGCACAATTATAATTATCAATAAATTGGTACTCATGAAGCATGTTGATAGCTCTAAAGTATCACAACATGATTTTATATTGAAAATCTAAAAAACTCATGATTAAGATATAATATATTGAGAATCTAATTAAAGTGTATTCAATTCAGATTTTTAATGACTTTTTTGAATGATAAACTTTTGTGGATTTGATATATTTTTATTGACATTTGCAGGATCTCACAGATTTCGATGGATTCCTAAAGACATTTTTGCAAAAAAAAAAAATTAATAGAGTTCTATAAATATTGTACCTAATTATAAAATGTTATTATTTATTATTTTTTTTGAACCAATAATTAATTGATATAGATAACATATTCAGTTTGAAATAGTTTTTTAACTTTTATATTAATAAACAAATTTTCTTATTTAAAGGTTAAATTATTTAAATTTACATGTATATGTGTATATATATGGGTTTATATGTATGTTTGTAAATTTTAAAAATGTATTAATTTGAAATCTTATGTTTAAATTGATAATATGTGTGTGTAAAATGAATATTATTTATCATTGTGTAGATATAGTTTTTATAAAAGTATGATATTTTCATATTAATTAAAAAACCCAAAAAAATAAAAAAAATAAAAATCAAATTTTTAGTCAAAAAGTTAGTAAAAATTTTAATTTAATTTATTAAAAAATTACTATTATTTTTAATGATATGAGCTAATAAAATTTTAAGATTTTCTTATATATAGTGTAATAATTTTATTAAAAAATTAATAATTCTAATTTTAAACTATGTAGAATTTCAAGTTTAGAAGTCATTAAAAAACTAAATAAATAAAATAATAAAGAAAAAAATATTTTATCAATTATATCATAAAATTTCTTTTTAAAGTATAGCTTAAAATCTTTATTTTATTTTTTTTCTTTATTATGCTTGTTATGAGACTATTCAACTATTGAAAATTAAACGATGTTATTTTTGTATCAATTTTTATTATTATTGAATATTGCATTTATTTGTATATATTTTTTATTTTAACGTCATAAGAAATTTTGAAATCTAGAATTTATTTTTTGCTTTTTAAATGAATAGTCCGCCAAAAAATGAAAAATCCGAAAAAGAAATAAAATATAGAAATGCATTAAAAATTAGAGAAAGCAGTAGAGACAGACGAGATGAGAGAAGATGAAAAGAGAGATGATGTGAAGTGATAGATAAAGAAAGAAAGAGCTTATGTATGAGTTAGAAGTTTTAAAAACTCTTCCAAATCTTAGGGTAGAACCAAAGATAATTTTTTACAATTTATAGTTGTACTTTAGGCTTTAATGTTTATATATTAATGAATTTCATGAAGTTATTAAATGTCTATTGAAAATTTGAATATCTTAGACTTTTATAGAATTTCAAAAGTCAATGTTGAATATCAGTTGACTTTTTAAAACTCTATCACACTTTATTTTGAATACCATTAAACTTCTATAGAGTATGCAAAAATTTTGATTGAATACCTCTAAACTTCTAAAATATAAAAAAGTCATTAAAAGTCAATAAACCTCTTACATTGAATACACTCTCCTAAAGAGTATCATAGAAAGATTTCTAGGAGAGTGAAATTTTCATTAAACTCAGTCACACAATTTATAGGGAATAATACAAATATTTACATGTATTATCTTTTCATATTTATCTTAATCGCGAATCTAACTAAATAAGGATAACTATCAACAACAAAAATTATCTATAACAATTTGTAATTTGTATAAATAACATGTGAATTTCTAAATTATAAAAAGTGGATGAAATATGGTAATATAAATTATAAATAAATTATAATTACTAAAAATAAGTTTTTATATATTTTTATTCAATTAATATCATAAAATCGAACTATTGAGGATGTCAATCTTCCACATATTCAGGGATATAAATGACTGTTTGTGAGTTATTCGAAACTCGATTCAATAAAAGTTCTTTTGAGCTTGTTCAATAAGGTTCGTTAAGATAAACAAATCAAGCTCGAGCTTACAATATTCGGCTCGTTAGCTCGTGAACATGTATTGGGGATCGATAAGGAGTTTAGAGGGGCGTGAATAAACTATTTCTTTTGTTGGATGATTTTGCAAAGGGTGCTAGAATCATGTTAGAGATTATAGCTGAACTTGTTCGAATGTAAATCCAGCAGATAATAAGTGTGGAAACGATCCAATAGAGTACGATGAGAAATAATAAAAATAGTAGGCAGTTGAACAATGGTTGTTTCTGGAAGTTCGAAGATAAAATTTTCTATATCTCCCCTTCTTCTATTTCCAGAAGGTATCACTAAAAGACTTTGGATATTACAGTACAACACTTGTACATACCCACTTCAGTAGGACTTACCCTTAGCCTACTGAAACTCTTAGTTTCACAACTCGGTAAAACGAATACAACAAAGTTCTGGAATGGACTTTTTTCCATATTACAAACTCTTCTCAATAAAACATAGTAAAATGTTTAGCTTGAAGAGATTTATTAAACATTAAGCACAAAGTGATCTCAGAAGATCGGATATAGATAATGAAGCGTGTGCTGCTTTGGTGTATGTTGAGCTTGAAGATAAGTAGTTGATGATAGCTCAAAACTCACGTTGGAATAATCGTTGCGTTGATAATAATAATAACGTCGTTTTCTATAAATGATTGACCTCTATATATATAGAAACTTTGAGTCCAACGTCTATAATCAAAAACACCTTCTATGACTAGTGAGTAAAATCAGCTTTAATACCTAAAAAAATCCTGCAGAAAGCTTCAGAAGTAATCAGTCTTGTTACATACCAAAACTAGTAAGGAGCGTTAAATGTCTTTGTACAGCATTAATGGTGCAATTATTGCTAGTACTAGGTAAAGTAACGGTAACATTTAAGATTGTAACGATCAAGTAAAAGACGTTAAGTTACTTCTTCTTAAGATAAGTTTTGCTTTTAAAGCTAAGTGCTGCTTCTCATTTTCTATGCTGTTTAAGTGCTCGAAGAGTACTGTTTTTGATAATTCAATACGAGAGCTTCTGCTTTTATAGTGTCTTCTGATTATAGCTATCGCGATCTACTGATTTTAACTTTCATCATCACAATAAAATTAAGTCTAACAATTTTCCCATTTGTGGTGATGCCAAAACCTAGAAGTTAGTAAACAACAATTGTAACAATAAGCATATAGCAATTGATAGCAAAATAATCTATAAAAAAATAAGTAGTAAAACATAGTTCAAAAGAGTTTAATCATCAGTGCCGATGTCTCTGAACATCGTTTCCTCATCCTGAGGATCTTGATTCCTATAGGAAGATTCTGCATAATGACCTCCAGATCTGACTTCTTCTAACATGCCTTCTGCTTCCCCTTTTTTGGCATAATTGGCTTGAACTCGAGTGAGTAAGTCATCCACTCGGCCAGTAAGAGTAAGAATGCCATTATTCAGCATCTCCAGAAATGGTGCTTGATTCGAAACTCGTTCATTTAGATCATGAATAGATTGAGATTGAGACTCAATCTTGGCATCAATAGTTTCAAGTTTCGAGTCCAAAGCTCCAACTTTGGTGGAGACTTACTGAATAGCTGAATCATGATCAGAGACAGTTTTAATGATGTCGGCCTGTCCAAGCAAGATGTTGGCATGACTTGAGACAACATTTTGTCTGAAAAGGCTGGTTTATACATGCAGTTTGGCCAATGATTCTGCCGTGCGAGAGACTTCTTTTGAGATGCGATCTCGGAAGAATCTGGTGGCACTAACTTCACCAGCATGTTCAAAAGAAAACTGCTTAACAATCTCTGACTTATTATCAAGATTTCTTCTCAGAATATCTATCTTGAATTCAAGATCAAATGTTGCTTCTACTGGGGACGGTGTTCTTTCGAGCATACGCTGTCTGATCTCTTCAAGTTGAGCAATATGAGCAGGTGATCTTGAAGGAGGGATAATCAAAGCAGTAGAAGGGGCATCTTCTGGTGGAGCAATACGTAGGGCAGTAGTCTGTTCTGCAGAAGTTCTTCCAACAACAGTATTTTGTTCTGGAGCTGCACTCTCTTCTGGTTGAGCAGCTTTAGTGGTTTCCTGTTGCTCAGCGGCTGGAATGGATTCAGATGAAATATTCAAAATAGCTTTCATTTCCGCTTGATGTTCAGCAAAAAATATCTCCAGATTTGGCAGTGATTGAGATGGAACAGCATCTGATTCTGCCATTGGTTGGTCTGCTGGTTGAGCTTCTTGTTGGCCACATCATCAACCTGAGCTGTTTCTGTTGCAATAGAAGCAACAAGAACAATAGATTGAATGACTTCATCAACTGAAGCCAATTCACAAACGAAAATCAGAGATGAGGATTGAGTAGGCATCGTTAGGGATGTAGGAGTACTGGAGACCTTAGCTTCTGATGGAGCTGTGGTCCTTTCCTCAAGTGGCTTATTCTGAAGAAAGTCTGGAATGAAGCCTACTTGGTACTGCACAGGCTCTCCAAAGGCATGTTCTTGAGCAATAAGTTGCTCATTCATCAATGCCATTTGATCAGTCAAAAGTTGGATCACATTCTGATCCTGAGAAGCAATGGGAATCATAGAGTCAAAATTTGACAAGAGTCTTTAAAACAGATTTCATCTTCTGGAATTTTAGCTGCTTGAGAATGTAGCTTCTTCTGTTCATTGCCTCGATCACATTTTTGGTCTTGGCAGATTCAAAGACCTTCTTTTCATTCTTCACCATTTTCGCATATACACCTGGTGTTTTCAAATGAGTGCTTGGGTGGAAAATTATGACTTTCAACCAATCATCAAAGAAATTCATGTCTTCACTGGCAGATTTTTCAATCTCCTCCATGTGAAGATCAATAGCAGTGAGAACAGATGACTTGGCGCCATTATTTTGAGGTTCTGCAACAAGTTTTCCCTTGCCTTTATCTGAAAGAGAGGCAATCAGCACGGGTCTAAAGGCAGAAGACACTGCAGTGGATTATCTAATAACGACTCCAGATGTGGGTCTTAAAGTCAGATCAGAACTTGAGGTGGTTGCAGTAGAGATGGCTACTGGTTTGGAGACGAGGAGAGATTCTGGTTTGGTTGATGTATCTTCTGGAAACACTTGTCTCAGAGGGACAATGTTTAAATCAGCAACAACTGCTGTTTTCTTGAGGCGGAGGGTTGTGCGGGCTTTCTTCTTGTTTAGGGTGGCTGTGAGTGAGGCTTTGGTTGGAGCAGCAGATTCCTCGGATACTGTTTTATCTGAATCAGTAGAAACAACCACTCTTTTCCTCTTGATTTTCTTTTGAGGTCCTTGAGCCTCAGTCTGAGTGTCGTCGATCTCTTTTTTCAAGGCAACAAATTTAGCCACAATTGGCTTAGGACTTAAAGCAAGTACATTATCAGAATCGGCCATAGTAACAGATGAAACTGTCCTGTTCAGAAGTAAGAGGAAAACCAGCATCCTTCAACATCATGCTGATCTGAACAGAAAAACCAGTACCTTTCCTTACAATCATGTCCTTCATGATTATGAACAAAAATCAACTCCAGTCCACTTTAATATCAGAAGTGATAGCTACTATCACTTGAACTTTTTCTTTGGTCAGCTTATCAAAAGAACCAGCTTTGACCAAAAGCACCTTTGCCACGATGTCGGCAAGCACTTGATATTTCATCTTAAGAAGCTTCCTGAAGCAAGAGGGAGAGAGTTCCTCTCCAGAAGCTGAGAAGGCGGTAAGGGCAGTAAACATCTCCTCCATAGAAATATCAGAAAAGTCAGAGGTACCTGAGAGTGGGAGAAAAAAGTCAATCCCAAAAGTGCAACATCGATGGAGATGGATACAACTCCCTGGGAGTAAATGATTTTCCCATCCTCGACGGTTGCTTTCGCATAGAAGTCCAGGAGGGTAGTCTTGTATATAATAGCAGGTACTTCCAGAAATCTTCTAAGACCAGATTTTTCAATGGTCTTGAACATCTTGACAAGATTGTCATCCTTGATTGTCAGAACTGATGCAAAGTTGATTTGGTAAGCATTTAGTGTATAAGGTCCAGCCATTTCTGCAAATAAAATGAATTCGAAGTAGATTCTGTAGTATAGATGAATGCGAGAGAAAACAGTAGCTAGTATGCAATAGTCTGAAATCGTAAAAGATGAAATGAGAAGGAAGAGGCGGTTAATATTCAAAATGTACAGCCGTCAAGGAAAACATAAGGAGACATGTCAGTATGTTTGCGGTTAAGTTTTTGAAAAGTTAAAAGTTGGGTGTCAGGTACGCCAAAATTTTAAAATATAATGAAAGAGACGGGCTGTCCAAGCGGTTATTAAAGAAAAACAGAAGAGGATTTGTTGTCTTATGATAATATCTACTAGAAGTAAAAAAGTTCTGAAATATATCCAGTACTTTTATAAAGACCAGTAGACACATTGTTTTATCGAAAAGACAAATCTTCTTCTGCTTATGACATGGAACGGAAATATCAGTCACAATAAAAATTATTCCCCCTGAATAAATGCAAATAATAAATAAATATTAGAAGCGAAGATTCGAGATCCGAAGGAAAGACAGATGACTCTTGATATTCGTGCATGAGATGAACAGTCAAGTGGCTCTTTAGCTTCCCCGAGGCTTAATATAAATACCTGCACACACACAAATTAAGTCATTTAAACATTTATCAAATCAAATCAAATGGATGGTGCAAGCATTCACTCGGAGTCTTCTCCAGAGACAGATTCAGCAGATGGGTTTCAAAGGCGACTTCCAGCTTCTCGTAAGATGATGTTTGAAGACATCATCTTCCAAGAGATTAAGACTTGGAAGAAATTACTTGACCTGTAATCTGAATAATCAGTTAGATTATTCTAAATTATGTTAGAAGCTGTGGAATAATCCCTTTCACAAACCACGATAATGCGAAGAGAGGCGGATTATTCCATAGTATAGAAGGGTTAAGCTGCGGTATCATCCCTTACACAAACCACGATCATGCAAAGAGATGGGGGGTGATTCCAGTAGCTTCTAGTTATATTCCTGCTGAGAGTCTCAGTACTGCTGATATCAACAATTGTAATAGCTTAGACAATGTAATGCATCTGGTTTTATGAATAAAATGTTTCATTTTGTCATATCTTTTGTTTATCTACTGCTTTTACTTACTGCATAAAAGAAAAAGAGAAGATAATAAACAGTAATTAAGACAAATCAATTAAACCAAGAACATTACGAAAATAAGAAAACTTATTCTCTGGCAAAGGCTTAGTAAAGATATCTGCTGCTTGTTAATCAGTAGAAACTTATTCTAGACGAATGTCGTTCTTCTGCACATGATCTCTAATAAAATGATGTCTGATGTTAATGTGCTTCGTTCTGGAATGAAGTACTGGATTGTGCTTAATTGCTATAGCACTGGTACTGTCACAGAATATAGGTGATTCAGAAGCTTGAACTCCATAGTCCTTGAGTTGTTGTTGCATCCACAGTATTTGAGAGCAGCAGCTTCCAGCAGCAAGGTATTCTGCTTCTGCAGTAGACGTAGCCATGAAAGTCTGCTTTTTACTGAACCAGGAGATCAACCTATCACCAAGAAATTGACAAAAACCACTTGTGCTTTTTCTATCCAATTTGCAACCTGCATAGTCAACATCTGAATATCCAATAAGATTGAAAGAAGAATCATTGGAATACCATAGGCCTATATTTTGAGTATCCTTTAAGTATTTCAGAATACGTTTAGCAGCAATATAATGTGATTGCTTAGGGTTAGATTGAAATCTAGCCCAAATACAAACAGCAAACATAATATCAGGTCTACTGACAGTAAGGTACAACAAAGAACCAATTAGACCACGATACTGAGTTACCTCTACTGAAATTCCATTTTCATCTTTATCAAGTTTAGTAGATGAGCTCATTGGAGTGGAAGCAGCAGAGCATGTTTCCATGCAAAACTTTTTCAGTAGTTCATTAGTGTACTTAGCCTGATTTATGAAGATTCCAATATCAAGTTGTTTGATCTGCAGTCCTAGGAAGAATGTCAATTCTTACATCATGCTCATTTCAAATTGTTCCTCCATTAATTTAGAAAACTTTGCACACAATTTGGGGTTAGTTGACCCAAAGATAATGTCATCAACATAAATCTGTACTAACAGAATGTGCTTATTCTTAACTAAAGTGAACAAGGTCTAGTCTACTGTGCCGATTGTAAAATCATGATTGACAAGAAATTGTGAGAGCGTGTCATACCAAGCTCGAGGTGCATGTTTTAAACCATACAGGGCTTTGTGTAATTTAAATACATGACGCGGTAAGAAATGATCAATAAAACCTGGAGGTTGTTCAACGTAGACCACTTCTTGCAATAGACCATTTAGGAAGGCACTTTTCACATCCATCTGATAAACTTTGAAGTTTTTGAAAGCAGCAAAGGCTAAGAATATTTTGATAGCTTCAAGTCTTGCTACTGGTGCATAGGTCTCATCATAGTTTATTCATTCTTCTTGTCTGAAACCTTGAGCCACCAGTCTTACTTTATTTCTGACAACAGTACCTTCTTCATTTAGCTTGTTTTTAAATACCCAATGGGTTCGAATAACATCTTGATGAGATGGTCTAGGTACAAAAAACCAACTTCATTTCTTTTAAATTGATTCAGCTCTTCTTGCATAGCTTCAATCCAACTGGGATCCAGAAGAGCTTCTTCAATCTTCTTTGGTTCATCCTGAGAGATAAAAGTAGCATGCATATATTCATTAATCTTTTTCCTTCTGGTTCTTAATGGAGCTGCTGGATTACCAATAACCAAAGATAGAAGGTGAGATTTTCTCCAGACAAAATGGTTTAAAGAAATTTCTTCCTGGTTTGATGGATTCGAATCATGCTAAGCTAAAGCAGTAGCAGGTTCTGGAATGTCAACTTCTGGTTCTGGTATGTCCTGTGTTTGAACAACTGGTTATACCAGATGAATGTCTGGTTCTGGATTTTGAGCATCTTTGACACTTGGTTCTGCATCATCTTCACTATCTAGTTCCAGATGAATCATGTCTAATCTGTTACATAGATTTGACACGTTGGAAATTCAAGGAGCACTGATATCTTCATAAAAAACAACATGAATAGATTCTTCAACATTAAGGGTTCTATTATTGAAAATTCTGAATGCTTTGCTTACTACTGAATATCAACTGCTGAATATCCAAGAAATAATCCAGTATCTGATTTTTAATCAAATGCAGACAAATGATTTTTCCTATTATTGTGCACAAATCATTTGCAACCAAATACATGAAAATAAGAAACATTAGGTTTACTCCCTTTTCATATCTCATATGGGGTCTGATTGTGTCTTTTGTTGATCATGGTTTTGTTTTGTGTGAAATATGCTGTATTGATTGCTTCTGCCCAGAAGCGCTGAGAGATGTATGCATCTGCTAGCATTGTTCTAGCAGCTTCTTTAAGAGTTCTGTTTCTCCACTCAGCTACTCCATTTTGTTGAGGCGTTCTGGCAGCTGAATATTCGTGATGAATACCCTATTCATCCAAATATAACTCAAGAATCTTGTTAGTAAATTCAGTACCCCGATCACTTTTGATTTTGATGACAGAAACTGATTTTTCATTTTGAATCTTTTTCAGAAACTTAATCAGGAGGCTACTGGTTTGATCTTTTCCAGCAAGAAATATCACCCAAGTAAATCTAGAAAAGTAATCAACAACAACAAGTGTATACTTCAGTCCACCTAAGCTCATGATAGGGATTGGACCAAATAAATCAATATGCAATAATTACAAACACCTTGAAGTTGATTTACTACCTTTATTCTTGAAGCTAGATCTTACTTGTTTGCGAAGTTGACATGCAGAACATACATGATTTTTTAAGAAATTAATATCAGACAAACCATCAACTATGTTCTGCTTCTTGAGATAATTAATTGACTTGAAGTTCAGGTGATTCAATCTCTTGTGCCATAGCCAATGTTTATCACTTAGGGAGGCAACTAAACATGTAGGAACATTTACATGATCTATGTTCCAAGATACTTTGTAAGTATTGCCTTCTCTTTTTCCCGTTAATACAGTAGATTCATCAGTATCTTTAACTGTGCATGTGTGCTTCTGAAAAGCTACTGAATAATCATTATCACATAGTTGACTAATACTGATTAAATTATAACAACTATTTTCAACCAAGAGCACGTCATTTATAGTAATGTTACCATGGATAATCTTACACTTACCCACGGTTTTACTTTTTGAGTTGTCCCCAAAAGTTATCTTTGGTCCAGTACAACTCATTATTTCTGAGAGTAGACTCTTTTGTCCAGTCATATGTCTGGAACATCCACTTGTCCAGATACCATGTGGAGCTGCTGATCTTGGCTTTCCTCTCCTGTTCCTGCAAGCACAAGTTTTAGTAACTGGTACCCAATCTATTTGGGTCCGAGCCTTATCAGTCCTTTAAGAATCCACATTTGTACAATTCTAGGTGACCTTGTACTTCGGGTATCCATAGAGGTGTGCGCAACAGAAGGTCTATTATCTCTAACAGAATGCATTTTAGAATGTTGTTCTTCCCTTGTATTTTTGTTGTCTGGCCTATATCTCTTCTAAACAGGTCTAGAATTATAGTACTGGTTGTTTCTAACCTTCATAGAGGGTTGTCTTCCTGAGTTGAATCCTCTACTGGATCCAGAACTCTGGTGGACTCTTCCCTTAGGTTCAACGTAACACAGACCATAATGCTTTCTTCTATTCGTCTGATCTACAAATCTTTCAACTCGAACAGTTGGTACTACTGGTTCATATACCACACTGGATTTAACAAAATGAATGTATTTTCTTTTGCTTGTATCCAGTTCTGGCTTAGTACTTGTTTCAGAAGTGCTTTCATTATTATTGAATCCGAGACCACTCTTGTCTCCAAATTGCTTCTGCAATTCTTGCATCTTCTCTATTGAAACAGAAGTCTTGTTCCATGCATTTACTAGAACCGATAGCTTCTAATTCTCGGACCTCATTGTCTGGTAATCTGCATTTCATCTGTCATTCTCAGTTTTCAACTTACTTATCTCAACTTTTAGATCACTACAGATGTTTTATTGCAAGCAAGTAAACTTATTGATTTGATCTCTAAAGTTTTGATTTTCAGTTTTAACTTCCTCGAATGATTGAGAAAGTCTTGAGTACTCTTCTACCATGCCATGCAGTGCTTTAACCAAATCAGTTCGTGTAAATTCATTAGAGTCAAAGTCAAATACCTCTCCGAATGTCGAGGTTGATTCAGTGTCTGCTATGAGACATTTGATCTCTTCTGCATCGCTATCACTGGAATGACTTTCTGAGTCAGAAGACTCAGAACTAGAATCCGCCCATTTTGATTTGCTTTCTTCTGTAATCATCGCCTTGCGGTCTCTTTTGGATTTCTTGTCATTCCTCCTGTATTCTTTTTTCTTTTGATCATCCTTCTTTGGCTTAGGGCAATCAGCAATGAAATGCCCGACTTTTCCACAGTTGAAACACGTCATGTCACCAGGTGATGAATCCTTGTTAAAGTTTCGGTTAGGATCCTGGTAAACTCGATGATTCTTCTTCATGAATCTGGAAAATTTCTTAACAAATAAAGACATTGCATCGTTGCTGATCTGTTCAACAATCTTTTCAGATATGCTTTCAATGACAATAGAAGGTGATGCACTTGGAACAACTGCAGCAGTAGCAGTAGCAGTAAGAGCCTTGGTAGGTGGATTTGATGAGGGCTCTTCTCCACTTCTCACTTCCAGTTCAAACTCATAGGCTTTTAAGTCTGCAAACAAGTCGTGTAGTTCTAACTTGTTCAGATCTTTAGATACTCTCATAGCCATAGTTTTTACATCTCATTCTCTGGGTAAAGCTCTCATAACTTTGAGTGCCCCCAGAGCTGCTAGCTCATTAACTTTGAGTGCCCCCAGAGCTGCTAGCTCATTAACTAAACTGCTGAAACGTTCATCAAACTCATTCAGAGTTTCTCCAACTTTCATTTTGAGATTTTCAAATTTCTGCATTGCTACAGACAACTTATTCTCCTTCGTCTGTTCATTTCCTTAACAGATTTGGATGAGTTTTTCCCAACTCTTTTGCAGTAGAACACATCTTGATCTTGCTAAAGGTGTTCTAATCAAGCGTTTTGTAGAGAATGTCCTTCACAAGATTGTCTAGATTGACTTTCTTTTTGTCCTCGCAAGTCAATTCACTTCTGTGCTTCGCAACCATCTGAGGTGCGGCCTCAGTAACAACAATAGCAGTGTTAGGCTTTAAAATCTTCAGTAGACCATCTGTGATAACAAAACACGTGTCATCGTCTTGAGCTGCAAGATGAGCTTGCATCCGAATCTTCTAGTCATCGAAATCTTCTTTTGAGAACATGGATACTTTGCTGAAGTGTGTCATATCTGTTGTAAATATTTAGAACAAGAAAAATCTGCTCTGATACCACTTGTTGGGGATCGATAAGGAGTTTAGTGGGGGGGTGAATAAACTCTTTCCTTTGTTGGATGATTTTGCAAAGGGTGCTAGAATCCTGTTAGAGATTATAGCTGGTCTTGTTCGAATGTAAATCCAGTAGATCACTATAACAAGTGCGAAAACGATCCAATGGAGTACGATAAGAAATAATAAAAACAGTAGGCAGTTGAACAGTGATTGTTTCTGGAAGTTCGAAGATAAAATTTTCTACGTCTCCCCTTCTTCTGTTTCCAGAAGGTGTCACTAAAAGACTTTGGATATTAATGTACAACACTTGTACACACCCCTAAGCCTACTGAAACTCTTAGTTACTCAACTCGATAAAATGAATACAAAAAAGTTCTGGAATAGACTCTTTTCCAGATTACAAACTCTTCTCAATAAAATATAATAAAGTTTTAGCTTGAAGAGATTTACGAAACAGTCAGCACAAAGTGATCTCAGAAGATCGGGATATAGATAATGAAGCGTGTGCTGCTTTGGTGTATGTTGAGCTTGAAGATAAGTAGTTGATGATAGCTCAAAACTCACATTGGAATAATCGTTGCGTTGATAATAATAATAACGTCGTTTTCTATAAAGGATTGACCTCTATATATATAGAAAACTTTGAGTCTAACGTCTATAATCAAAAACAGCTTCTGTGACTCCTGAGTAAGACCAGCTTTAATACCTAAAAAAAGGTCCTACAGAATGCTTCAGAAGTAATCAGTCTTGTTACATATCAAAACTAGTAAGGAGCGTTAAATGTCTTTGTTGGAAACTAAATTCCGGCGTTTGACAAAATATGAACCAACTGATACGCGCAATTCAGCAACTGGACTTAACAACTGAAATCAGCTGATCTAATAAAGAAAACTGATCAGTTGGAAACCGATCAGTTGATACATTCAGCCGTATGCTTCTAAGCTAAGCATCCTTCAACTGAACATGTCTCGGGAAAGAACAATCAACCGAAAAAGAGACATAGAAGACTGCAACTGAATATGAAACGCCGCACTTCAATCAATACAGCTTAGAACAACGCATTTCGGCTAAAGTTGTTAAGACGCCGCATTACAATAAATGAAGCAAACAATGCCCAAGAAATAATGAAGTGGCAATCAACGGATACAAATATTCAAATATATCTCAAGTTACCGTTGGAAGGGAAGCTTTATAAATATGACAGAAGAACAGCTGAATAAAAGTGAAGATCACTCTACTCAAAGCTTGCTGTTACTCTGCCAAAATCTTAGCTCACTCTTACTTGGTTTATTCGTAGCAGTCAAGTCTACAATTTGAGCTCACTAGCACTTTGTAATAATCAGTTAAATAAGATAGTGCTAAGATCAGTTACGCACTGAGAACATTTTGTAATACTATGAGTTTCAGCTTTTGACAGTGATAAGTTCAAACTGAAGTGGGTCAGTACAAATCTTGTATTGGATTAAAGTCTATTAGTGGAAATCCTATCCTTGAGATAGAAGGGGTGACGTAGGAGTAATTTAAATCTCCAAACATCCAGAAACAATCCTTGTGTATTCTATTTCAGTTTTGTATTCTATCTGTCAGTCAGTTACTTTCCGCAACTACTTTAGTATAACTGATTGTCATTGACCAGCAAGATTCCGAGAATCAGTTTGTCACCAAACTGAACTCAAAATTCGAAAAGATCAGTTTTAATTGTGAGTGTTTATTCAACCCCCCCCCCCCCCTTCTAAACACTCTTGATACGTTAATCGATCCTATCAAGTGGTATCAGAGCGGTTGAATCTAGTTCTTGAATATTTTTTATCTATAAACTTGCTAGCATGACTTCATTCAACAAAATTCCTATGTTCTCCATAGAAGAATTTGATGATTGGAAAATCAGAATGCAGGCTCATTTAGCTGCACAAGATGATGACATTTGGTATGTCATAACTGATGGACCCATGAAGAATCTAAAAACAAATACAGCAGTTGCCATAACAGAAGGGGCACTACAAAGAATAGAAAAGCCCAGAGATGAATGGACAACTGAAGATAAAAGAAAAGCAAATCTTGATAATGTGGCTAAAGACATTCTGTACAAAACGCTGGACAAAGTAACCTTCAGCAAAATAAAGATGTGTAAGACAGCCAAAAAAATTTGGGAAAAGCTGATCCAGCTGTGTGAAGGAAATGATCAAACCAAAGAAAATAAACTTTCTGTTGTTGTTCAAAAGTTTGATAACATCAAAATGAAAGTAGGAGAATCAATGCACGAGTATGATGAAAGAGTAAGCAGTACCATCAATGAGTTAAATGCACTTGAAAAAGTGTATACCAACAAAGAGATTGCACTGAAGGTAATGAGAGGTCTTCCCAAGGAATGGGATGTCAAGACCATGGCAATGAGGGAGTCCAAAGATCTGAACCAGATTGAACTTCATGATCTGTTTACTGATTTAAAGGCTTATGAATTTGAGATGCAGACCAGAGAAGGAGAATCATCTACCCCTGCAGCCACAACTGCTCTAGCTGCTGTCAGAACAGAACCAATCAGTTCAGTCGAAAAATCTGTTGATAAGTTGAGCAGTGATGCTATGTCATTGTTCATCGAAAAATTTGGAAGGTTCATGAGAAAGAATCAAGGAAACTTCCAGAAGTCCATACCAAAGGAACAACTCCAAAGATGAATCAAATGCCTGCTACAACTGTGGCAAATCAGGTCACTTTATTGCTGATTGTCCTAAACCCAAAAAGGACAGTCAAGGCTCAACTGATAAAAGAAAGAAATCATATGAACACAAAAGAAGACCCAAGGAAGATAAGAAGTCCTTCAGAAAGAAACATGAGGTACTCTAAGCTGAAGAAAACAAATCTAAATGGGCAGAAACTGACAGTGAGGAGTCAGAACCAGAAAGCTCATGCAGCTCTAGTGATGATGAGGAAGTCAAGTGCTTGATGGCTAATGATGCAGAAGAAGAATCATCTAGCCAACAGGTATTTGATTTCAGCTCAACTGATTTCACACGAGAAGAACTCATTCTAACACTACATGACATGGTAAAAGAGTATCAAAAGCTTGCATCATCATTTGAAAAAATCAAAGCAAAGCAAACTGATCCCACAGACAATAAAACCAAAACTGATGAATCAATTGATGGGTTGAGTCTAAAAAGGGAAATTGCTGAGTTAAAAGCAGAGAGAAACAAAAATCAGGTCATTAATCCAGAAGTTGATTCTTGAAAACTCAAAAACATACTGAGCTCATTCAGTCTTGGAACAAGTCATCTACTGCACTGAATGAGATGCATAATTCACAAAAATCAGTTTCTGATAAAACTGGTTTAGGGTTCAACACTCAAGGAGAAATTTATCCAAATGATACTCAACCAAAGCTAAAAACAGACAAAGGGAAATACATTCACTTTGTCAAAACAACAGTGGTACAAGAACAAATTGAGCCCAGTAAACTGATTGAGCAACCTACTGAGAATATGAACAAGGCTAGAAGATATGGGATTGGTTATAATAAAAAATTCTCAACTGATTCACAAAGTCAGTCATCAAAGAGGTTTCACAAGAACTATTCGAATAGCTATTTCAATTACTATAACTGCAAGCCAGTTCAGAAAAGATATAGACTGAACAATCAGTTGAATAAAGCTAAAACACATATTGTATCATCTGTACACTACGCACCAAGCACACAAAAGCCGAGAAAAACCATTTGGAATACAGCTACTGGAAAGTCTGTTAGACTAATCCAAGTGTGGGTTCCTAAGGGACTAATCAGTTCAGGACCCAAATAGATATGGGTACCAAGTTATATTATGTGTGTGATTGCAGGTAACAGGTACAAACAAGAACTCAATATGGTATTTGGACAGTGGATGTTCGCGACATATGACAGGAGATGCAAGTGCGTTATCTCAACTGAACAAATACAGTGGTCCAAACATCAGTTTCGGGGACAATTTCCAAAGGTAGAACTGTGGGTAAGGGTAAGCTTATCTATGGTAACTTTACTTTTAAAGATGTTCTATTAGTAGAAAACCTGAAGTATAACTTGATTAGCATAAGTCAGTTATGCGACAGTGGATTCTCAGTACAATTTGACAAAAACTCATGTTCAGTCAAAACTTCAACTAATGAAATCATACTAACTGGCAAACGTTGTGGAAACACATATAAAGTCAGTTGGAATGATCAAACTTATGCACCAGTTTGTTTTATTGCTTCCAAATCGTCTAAAAACTGGTTGTAGCATAAGAGACTAAATCATTTAAACTTTAAAACCATTGTCTATCTGAGTAAACATGAACTTGTAATTGGTTTGCCCAAAATAGACTTTTCAAAAGAAAAACTTTGCTCAGCATGTCAGTATGGTAAACAAGTATGATCCTCTTTTAAAAACAAGGGCTGTAAATCTTCATCCTGATGCTTAGAACTGTTGCACATGGATCTCTTTGGTCCTATACCAGTCATGAGCTTAGGAGGAATGAAATACACCTTGGTAGTCGTAGATGATTTTTCAAGATTTACTTGGGTTATTTTTCTCAAATCTAAAGACCATACTGCTTCGCAACTAATAAAGCTCTTCATAAGACTTTTAAATGAAAAATTAGTTGGAATTGATCGAATCAGATCTGATCGAGGAACTGAATTCATCAATCAAACTCTTTCAAATTTCCTAGAAAATGCTGGAATTAAGCATAAGATCTCAGCAGCCAAAACTCCTCAGCAAAATGGTGTAGCTGAGAGGAGAAATCGGACCCTTAAAGAAGCTGCTAGAACGATGCTTGCTGATTCTGGTATTTCTCAAAGATTTTGGGCAGAGGCAGTAAACACTGCGTGTTACACTCAGAACAGATCAATGATTAATAAAATCATATGAAAACACCATATGAGATCTGGCATGGAAGAAAAAGTATAATTACTTATTTCAAAATATTCGGCTGCAGATGTTTTATTCTTGATAATGGTAAAAATTATTTAAAAGCGTTTGATGCTAAATCTGCAGAAGGAATATTTCTTGGATACTCATCAGTTAGTATAGCTTATAGAGTCTTCAACAAGAAAACCCTAAATGTTGAAGAATCTGCTCATGTTGATCTCGATGAAACTGAACTAACTGATAAGCCAACTGATCAAGTTGAGCTAGTTGATCGATTTACAGATATCAGTTTGGAAGATGATGACAAAAATGAAAGTCATGGCAATCAAAACTTACTTCAAACACCTGAACCAGAAGTACTGGACCAATCAGATGTGCAGGAAGTCGTTACTAATGATCAGTTGATAGAGCATAATGATAACATTCAAATACCAGTTGACGAAGCACCAACTGAGACTGAAAACTATGTTCAGTTACCAACTGAAGAAATTGCTGATACAACAAATACTGAGTACAGATGGAGAAAATCACATCCACCTGAACTTGTAATAGGAAATCCATCTGATCCAGTAAGAACTCGCAATCAAATGCTAAATTTATTTATCTATTCAGCTTTTGTTTCACAACTAGAACCGAAGAAAACTGATGAAGCTCTTGCTGATCCTAATTGGCTAAATCAGTTCACTTATAACAATGTCTGGAACTTAGTTCCAAGACCAATTTCAAAAACTATTATAGGTACAAAATGGGTATACAGAAATAAACTGAACGAGGATGGTTCAGTTGGACGCAACAAAGCAAGATTAGTGGCACAAGGATATAGGCAAGAAGAAGGAATTGACTATGATGAGACGTATGCTCCAGTTGCAAGACTGGAAGCAATCAGAATTTTTCTTGCTTATGCATCACACAAGAACTTCAAGGTCTATCAGATGGATGTAAAGAGTGCATTCCTGAACGGTCAACTACAAGAGGAAGTATATGTTGAACAACCCCCAGGTTTTGTAAATCACAACTTTCCTGATCATGTATATCATTTGAACAAAGCCTTATATGGTCTTAAACAAGCTCCCAGAGCTTGGTACGAAACTCTTTCAAAATTTCTAACTGATCATGATTTTTCTGTTGGATCAGTTGATAAGACCTTGTTCAAATTTGCTAAGAATGATCACATTTTATTAGTTCAAATTTATGTTGATGATATCATATTTGGGTCAACTAATCCCAAATTATGCGAAAAGTTTGCTTAGCTAATGCAGGATAAGTTTGAAATGAGCATGATGGGTGAACTGACATTCTTTCTTGGACTGCAAGTGAATCAACTGGAGACTGGTATATTCATCAGTCAAACTAAATATACAAAGGAGCTGCTGAATAAATTTGGCATGGAATCATGTTCAGCTGCAAATACTCCCATGAGCTCATCAGTAAAATTGGACACTGATCAAGGGAGAATATCAGTTGAGACGACATTATATCGAGGTTTAATAGGTTCATTGTTGTACTTAACTGCCAGTCGTCCCGATATTGTATTTGCTGTCTGTATGTGTGTTAGATTTCAAGTAAATCCTAAGCAATCACATTTCTCAGCTGCTAAAGAGTTTTGAAATATCTTAAGGGTACACAAAATGTTGGGTTATGGTATTCTAAAGACTCTACTTTCAATTTAGTTAGATATTCAGATGCAGATTATGCAGGATGTAAGCTTGATCGTAAAAGTACAAGTGGATCTTGTCAGTTTCTAGGAGACAGACTGATCTCTTGGTTCAGCAAAAGCAGACATCCATAGCTACCTCAACAACTGAATCAGAATACCTTGCTGCTGGTAGTTGTTGTGCATAACTGATCTGGATCCAGCAACAACTGAGAGATTATGGAGTAATTACAAATGAATTGCCCATATTTTGTGACAATACGAGCACAATTGCCATCACCTATAATCCAGTTCTTCACTCAAGGACCAAGCATATAAATGTCAGGCACCACTTCATCAGAGATCATGCTTTGAAGGAAAACATTAGACTGGAGTATATTTCAACTGAGCAACAAGCATCTGACATCTTCACCAAACCATTACCCGAGACTAAGTTTTCTTACTTTCGCAATATTCTTGGTTTAATTGACTTGTCTTAAAATTATTATTGATGCTGTTTTACTAATAAAATTATTTGCAGAAAATAAGAACACAACAACAAATTGGAAATGATACTTTATTAAGAATAAAATCGATTCCATCTTACAGAAGATAATTTAGAACCAACTGAATCTTGCCATTCTATAATCCAATTATTCAACTCATAAATTTGGATTCTAGAAAATGATTCAGTTGTAGAAATCTTCTCAATCACATGCCATTCTTTCCATAGCATTGCTTGTAACAGAACATTGTCATCAACCAGGTCTGTAACATGCCTGACTTCAAAACGATCAATGTATTTTCTTTCTGTTACTGCTTGAGCACGAGAAGGAGCAGCACCACTACTACTTATCCTCTGCAAATCATGAATTTTGAACCATGTTGACATCACTTTCGTCAAGACATATTCCTCCATCGTTTTCTTCAACTCTTCTAAATAAGGACTTAATTCTTCAGTAACTTGAATATGTGTACTGCTGTATGCATCAGAATTACTTGAATCCTACATATTGAACTGTTATTGTCTCACATTTTGTCTCTCTCGTCTTATTTATAGACAGATGACATTAAATGTTGAAGAAACCAAAGAGTCTCAAGTCAACCGAAGCGTTTTTCTCATTTACTCAGGCTTCTTATTTATCAGTTGTTCATTATCAACTGATATCAGTTTGTCATTTATTACTTAATGCTTAACTGATTTCAGTTCATAGTCAACTTATATAAGTTAGTCTTTCATCAGTTCATCTGTTTAAGTTCGCAATTCATATATAACAACTGATGAAATTTATCATTTGCAGGAAAGAGAAAAACAAAATTAAGCTCATATAAATAATTCATTCAACCATAAACGTTTGCACGGATTACATCATCATATTTTTCCTCTACAACAATTATCCACATTTTCAACCAAGTGGATAAAGGTGCGGTGGATGTCTTGACAAAGCTCTGAGAAACAGCTATGCGCTTAAGGATTTTCAGTTCCTTTCGAAGCATTAGCTGATAGATATGACCATCCTTAAAGATGTCCACCCACACAGTTATGTTCAAGTGCTCCCGCACTCTTTTCAACTCTGCCACCAGTTCGGGAGTGGTAGCCTCTCCAGTATTATACAGGAACTCAAGCTTCTGTAACTTTTCCCAGTAGTGAAGACTCTTATAGAAGACTTCATCTTCTATGACAGCCTTCCTTTTCTCCACATCAAACGGTGAAACACTCGAGCTACTCGTATCTGCCATTCTTTTTTTCTTGAATATTTTAATCAATATGACTGAAACTAACCGTGTTACTTCTATTTATAGCCGAAAATCATGGAAGCTGAAGGGCCGTCAACGTTTCAGCAAACTATAATCTTTCTGACCTTTAAATTTATTTTTATATCGTCACTTTAATTATTCTATGCAACGATTAAGGGGGAATATCAGTTTTTAAGAGGTTAACTGAGAAGACAAATGTTAGTAAACTCTCAACTGAAAGGACACGGTCTTACAACTGATCGTTCAGTTGAGAATTTCACTAATCTTCCCACATAAGTTAACTAATTAATCATATTATATTCCAAATCAACTGACGTGACTACAGTTTCATAACGTGGCCTATTTTAAACCGCTCACTTTTTTGCACACACGCTTACAGCACACGTACACATTTTTATTCAAATTTTTTCATGGACTGACACGTGTCCCGAATTTGAACAGTCACGTACAAATATACTATCCCTGCTTCAATTCAGTTTCTTTCTTACGTGTACATCATCTCACAGAGCTTGAATTTTGCAAAATCTCAGGTTTCCTTACTCTCAGCAATGGTAAATCAGATCCCTGCTCATATATTGAATGCTATGGCTATCAACTTTGAATCAGCTTTATCAGTCGAAGAAGTCAATGTGAAAAATGTATTTCTGAAGATTGAATCAACTGGGCTGAGGATATTCTTGAGGCAATACTCGCATGAGATTTACCCAAAAGAACTCCAGGACCTCTACTCAAATGGATATATCAACTCTGATGGAAGCATCATTTCCACTATTAATGGTCAGTTGGTGACCATTTCTGAAGATTCTTTCGGAGAAATCTTTTCATTACCTTCTGATGGACTGGTACACCTTGCTGATGTTAAAGCATCAGATATTGAAGAAATGCAAACTGCACTCTCTGCTGATGGACGGAAAATAAAAGTTTCCGATCCTAAGAAGGAACTGAAGCATGAGGTTCAGTTGCTGGCTGATATCGTAGCCAAAGAGCTATTGGCTAAGGCAGGATCATATGCCGCCCTGACTTTGGAAAAGTTTCAAGCTATTACGGTTATTATGGCTGGAAGAAAATTCAACTGGAAGCAACTTATTTTCAGTATCTTGAAGAATATGTTTTCCTCCACCAAGCAATCCAAAGGATTTGCAGTGCCGCTGAGCTATTTGATGAAAGTCAAAGGGTTGGTAGCTGATGATTCGGAGCGATTATCTAAATTCAAAATTTTCAATGGGAAGAATGTTCTGCAACCCAAGACTAAATTAGATATCTCTTCTGATTAGTTCGTGAAGATCAAAAAGGAGATTGGAACGCAACAGGCTGCTCCAAAATCAGTTAAACAGACCAAGACATTGGCTCAACTGAAGACAGTTAAAAGAAAACTGATTATCAGTGAATCCGATTCCGAGAAGACGCCCTCTCCAAAAGTTGCCAAGAAACCAAGAACACAAAGGACAAAATTATCAACCACAGTAGAATCTATTCCTACTGAAAGGCTGAAATCTTCGGATGCCCAACAGCCTATCAAAGCAGTTCCTCTGAAGATCATCCCACCAGAAATCTCAGTTGGTGCAACAAAGGAAACAGTTAGGATCAAAGCTCCTCTAATCCATATCAATCATCCTGCTGTTCTAGCACCTGCCAGACCCAAAGGTATAAAGATTATAGAACTGGTGGATACTACTCGTACTGGATTGGAAATTCCACACATCCTCAGTACTGAAAAAGGCAAGGGCAAATTGATTGAAGAGCCCAGGCCATCCAATTCCATTCAAACTCATATTGACCTTGTTTGGGAACAAGTTAATAATTTTGCAGCATCAAAACTTCAATCCTATGATGCCTGGACCGCTTACAGAACTCAGATTTTTGCTAAGCAGCTGAAAAAAAATCCCAGCTGAAAAAGTTTATCAAACTGGAAGCAATTGTCCTCAAGATAGTCAAAGCTGCCACAATTGTTCAGGCTTTGGAAAGGAAAACCTATTTTTTTGACCAAATTCGAGCTAAGAAGCTATCTCAACTGCTTGAGAAATTGAAGGCAAACTACATTCCCACCAATCCAACTGCTTATAATGATCGAGCTGTGATCACTCAGCTAGATACAGATCTTACTAGCTTGCAAGCTCAGATAAAAATGTGGGAAATGGATCAGGAGTTAGTTCTTCCTGAGGAAGCCTCTGAAGAAGAAGAAGAAGAAGAAGAACCCTCCTCTCAGCAGAAAGAGCCACCCTCAGAACAAACTATTGTTACAACTGAAGAAATAGTTCAGGATGTGCCACAATCATCTGCTGTGGAACATCAGCTGTACTCTGAAGCCGAGTTGAATTTTTCGAACATTGATGAAATTATTCAAGCAGTGGTGACAGAATATGTTATTAATGAACTTTTATCAGTTGATCACTCCACTGATCAAACAGCTGAAGAGAATACCATCTTAACTAAAGAGCCAGTTAATGCCGCCATTTCTGAACCAAATGATCCAAGAATGATGTCTGCTCAATCACCAGATCACCAAATTGCTGAAAATCTGGAGGCTCTGTTGCCTACTTCTGACAATCATCCAACTAAAGAGTCAGCTCGAATCTCAGATGACTATCAAGCAGAAGCATCAGTTCATGACTCACTAGCTGAAGTTCCTTCAAACTCTCACATTCAGCAGGAAAGCTCAAATGCTGAACAACATCAGTCTTCACCTCATCTGGTCCAAGTGGCAGTAACTGAAACAGATGTTCCAGAACCGAATATTGCTGAAACAATGATATCTGAAAGAACCATGGTGGTTTTTGATCAAGTCTCACAGGAAGCTGGAGCGTCGGATCAGCCAAATCTTAACTCCGCCAAAGATCTTGATTTTGTTCTTGCAGAAATTCAGGAAATTCAGCATGATATACATAGAGTGATTAATGATCTGTACAAGATTCAGCATACTCAATTAGAACATTCTCTGGAGCTAGAACATTCTGATGCATTCAACTCAGAGAAACTGAAAGCAATTCAACAAACCTTAAACTCTCTGTTTCAATCAATGGAAGCAATTAAGAAGAACAAAGGTTTGGCTGAGAGTCTCTCCATCACTCAAGACGTTATCAGCAAACGAGTTGAACATCTAGAGACGCTTGTAACAAGAAAAATAGACTCGTTGCAAAACACAATGCTCTCTGTTGTCTCTAGCATATCCAGTACTGTCAATGTTTTATCAACAGATGTTCGGAAATTCTCGTTGAAGATGGAGTTGTTTGACAAAAAGGGGGAAGAGATAAAAGAGATTCTAGAACAACAAAAGAAATCTTCTCGTTGAAGAAAAATCTCAACAGATTTGTGTAGTCCATTATTCAGTTGATCAATCTCTTATTTTATCTACAATGAGTTCAGACGTTCAGTTATTATTTACTTAGTTTTGTCAAACACCATAAAAGGGGAAATTATTGGAAACTAAATTCCGGCGTTTGACAAAATATGAACCAACTGATACGCGCAATTCAGCAACTGGACTTAACAACTGAAATCAGCTGATCTAATAAAGAAAACTGATCAGTTGGAAACCGATCAGTTTATACATTCAGCCGTATGCTTCTAAGCTAAGCATCCTTCAACTGAACATGTCTCGGGAAAGAACAATCAACCGACAAAGAGACATAGAAGACTGCAACTGAATATGAAACGCCGCACTTCAATCAATACAGCTTAGAACAACGCATTTCGGCTAAAGCAGTTAAGACGCCGCATTACAATAAATGAAGCAAACAATGCCCAAGAAATAATGGTGTGGCAATCAACGGATACAAAGATTCAAATATATCTCAAGTTACCATTGGAAGGGAAGCTTATAAATATGACAGAAGAACAGCTGAATAAAAGTGAAGATCACTCTACTCAAAGCTTGCTGTTACTCTGCCAAAATCTTAGCTCACTCTTACTTGGTTTATTCGTAGCAGTCAAGGCTACAATTTGAGCTCACTAGCACTTTGTAATAATCGTTAAATTCGATAGTGCTAAGATCAGTTACGCACTGAGAACATTTTGTAATACTAAGAGTTTCATCTTTTGGCAGTAATAAGTCCAAACTGAAGTGGGTCAGTACAAATCTTGTATTCGATCAAAGTCTTTTAGTGGAAATCCTATCCTCGAGATAGAAGGGGTGACGTAGGAGTAATTGAAATCTCCGAACATCCAGAAACAATCCTTGTGTATTCTATTTCAGTTTTGTATTCTATCTGTCAGTCAGTTACTTTCCGCAACTACTTTAGTTTAACTGATTGTCATTGACCAGCAAGATTTCGAGAATCAGTTTGTCACCAAACTGAACTCAAAATTCGAAAAGATCAGTTTTAATTGTGAATGTTTATTCAACCCCCCCTTCTAAACACTCTTGATACGTTAATCGATCCTATCAGTCTTTGTACTGAATTAATGGTGCAATTAATGCTAGTACTAGGTAAAATAACGGTAACATTTAAGATTGTAACGATCAGGTAAAAGACGTTAAGTTACTTCTGCTTAAGCTAAGTTCTGCTTTTAAAGCTAAGTGCTGCTTCTGATTTTCTAATCCGTTTAAGTGCTCGAAGAGTACTGCTTTTGTTAATGCGATACGAGAGCTTATGCT
Organism: Primulina tabacum; assembly: GCF_025594145.1. NCBI lineage: Eukaryota > Viridiplantae > Streptophyta > Magnoliopsida > Lamiales > Gesneriaceae > Primulina > Primulina tabacum. Next base: position 24,151,079 of record NC_134556.1, on the reverse strand, counting down.
TTTATACTATCTTCTGGTTATAGCTATCGCGACCTACTGATTTTGACTCTCATCACCACAATAAAATTAAGTCTAACAACATGTTCGTTCATAAGTTCATGAATCATCTCTTAGATGAAAAATAATAGTTTTGATATCTGATTTATTAATTTATTGATTTTTCACACTACTTATGAAATATATAGAAAAATATATTAAATTTATTTATTATAATAAAATTTACAAATTTTAATAAGAATTTTTTTCTTTTTCTAAATATATAATTTACTTTTTAATGAATTTAATGAAAATTTAAATGCATAATTCATATTTATTAAACTCGTTTAGGCTTGATAAAAGTTTGAATGAGCTCGTGAAGCATGAATATATTCGTTAAAATAAGCTCGAGTTCGGCTTGATTATAAACGGGTCAAACTCAAACATTTAAGATTCAGATCGACTTGACTTGATTATATCCCTACACATATTTCATGCATGTATGTTGAAGTATAAGGGTATAAAGTATATATAAACGTAAATGCGATAATTTAATATTTTACGTTTAATCAAAGAAAATGATATAAAAAACGTAAATACAAAATACATTAAGAATTATAATTATTTCAAACATTTTTTTTAAAATAATTAATTAGTAGATTGAAAGGTAAAAAAGATTGGATGATATTTTGGAAAAGTTTAAAAAAAAACTTAGATATTACAGGCATCTTGTGTTATATATAGATCATTTGTATTAACAAAACGAACCGAAGATTTATCAAGTGCACACCAAAAGTCCGGGTTCTCACATCATGAAAACAAAAGGTGAGAATCTTTTTGAGCCAAATGAATACTTATGCATATATATTTTGTTAAATTTATATTAGTTATCGTTTTGTTGTTTGCATGTTAACATTTTTCTCATGTCCTCTGCGTCATCGGTTAGGCCAATTATATCATATATGTATTATTTAAATTGGAAAAAGTGGATATTTCTTCATATAAAATTTTTAAAACAATATAATTTTATGGATCAATTTTTTTTATTATCCGGGAGCGGAAAAAATCTGTATAAAAATTTTATAGTTTGCCATTTGATTATTGTCATGCCTAACTATAAAGCAAAGTCTTACAAACAATAAAAAAAACAGTACTACTAATAAATTTTTTTAAGTTGTGCTCGTATTATTATTACTATTTAGTTATAATAACTAACTTTTAATTGATTTGGTGAATTTTTATTTGAAATTACAAATATATATTCTATATATAATTTATTGATTAATTTTTTTATTTTCATTATTTTTAAAATCTCCAATATTATCTTTATATATATTTAAAATTCAATCATATATTTGTCAATATTTTAAAATGGTTAGAAATTTCATAACTTTTGATTAAAAAAATTTAGAAAAATAAATTAATTTCAAAATTAGAACATTGTTATCATATTTAGATAAATATTTCAATTAGATAAACACGTAACATATACAAATAATTTTTTTTTTAATTATAATCACTAGTTACTTCCAGAAATATAATGTGGCATCTGGGGGAAAGTACTATTTTTTATTTATCTTTCCCCGTCAAATATGCACATATAAGCCATAATTTAATCCCTAACATCATTAAGTAAAATGTAAGAATTGAATTGATATAATTAATTATTTTACTTCCTTTCACTCAAATCTTCTGAAACATTACTTGTAATATAGACCACAAAAAGAACTTTAAATACCTCAAAACGTACCCTCGATGGGCTGCGTGGTTAATTTTTACGCAGCCTAAAGTTCTGATCTTTTTAAAAGATTTCGACGGGATAAACCTACCAATGTTTAATGGTAATTGTTTTCTAATTATATTTTTAATTAAATTTCACAAAAAAGTCGTCTATCTTGTCTCAAATTTTTCTTTAAAAAAAAGTGACATATGGATTATTAATCGTTTAGTAAAAAAATAACTGAAAAATACCATTTCGTTTATTCTAACATAAACACCAAGTTTTTTATTTTGTTATTTTTTTTTTTCCGAACAAGAACTATTACAATATCAATCTGAATTATATGTACACTGAGAAATAGTTTGCGAATATATTTGAATATTTCGAATAGAACTCGAACTCTTAACGAGAAGAACTAAAGCAAAAAAAATAATTTAAAAATTTCGAGTTTCGATTCGAGTTTGAATTAGAATATAATTAATTCAAGCTGAACTCGAGCATTAAATTTTTACTGATATTCAGTTTGATTCGGTTACCAAGATACACAAACATTAAAAAAAAATAGGAAAATTGCAATTTAAGACATGTGTGTTTGTCTCCTTATGATTTTGATATTTTATCTAGTCAAGTTTTAGTTGTACTCCCTAAGGAGACCAGTGCCTCAAGGTTCGACCTTTTATAAGACCTAGGAGGCCAGTGCCTCAGGGTCTGACCTTCGAGAGAGCCCAATTTTTTTTTAATACATATATATGTTGAGTGTAAGAAAAACGTGACACATATTAAAAGAAATAGCGTATACAAATTGATATTGACGACGGTCAAGAAAATTTAGATGCGTACACGATTCTCCTTCTGAATCTCGGCTTCCGATACACTCATCGATGGTATGAGAAACGCCTATAAATAGAGCAATTGAGGTCCCTAAGCACACACCTCATAAGAAATATACACCACCATCTATCGAGATGGTGGAATGCATTAGAAGAAAAACAGAGAAATCAAAAATTTTCAATGACCGGAGGTAATTCTCGATCCGCTTCCGCATATTATATCATGTTTATATATACGTGAAAACATGATTTGTTGAGAAAAATTCTAACATTTGGTATCAGAGTCGTGATATCTCTACCTTGAAAATTTATTTTCTAAAAATTAGATATCATGAAGTTTTGGAAATTTTTTATTTTTGAAAGTTTTCCGTAAGAAATTTCAGTACTTGAAGTTCGTATATCATAATAATGAGAAATTTACCTGAAAATTCTTCTAAGTAAAACTCGTAGAAGAGCTGGTAGAAGAACTTTGTTCTCGATTGAAGTTCTTTGTTGAACAATGAAGTCCTGAAGATCAGATGAAATAATTATTTTGAGAATGCATGAACCAAAGATGTTAACTCAGAGAACTTTACTCGGAAGTTGAAGAACATGATAAATGTTATCAAAATGATAAATGATGGTTGTCTGTTGATGTGGTATTATTACATTTGACAAAATTCAAATAATCACGTGAAGCCTTAAAATCTCATTTATTGAGATAATGAATTGGATGAAATAAATAGACATTCAACCAACTCAATTTAATTGGATCTTATTTTATTCAATTAAAGGAAAATAAATAAATATATATTTATTTATTAAAGAGTTGACCGTCCCTTACTTTTCAAGTTGTCTACACAAATATGATATATATGTGTGTCTATATATATTATGTCAATTTGTTCAAAGAAATGGATGGAATTCACTGTGTAACATTAATAAACCTATTGTCCATGATATTATGTTGACAAAATTTTCTGGATTTCATTCGGAAAATTGTAGCATAAATGTTGCATGAATTTATGTTATTTATTTTTACTCGATTATGTCAACTAATGTGCAGTTTTGGCATTAGTTGAAAATTGGGGCTAATACTGTAATGGTGGCATTCGGTGATTGTGGTGACTTGATTTTAAAATCAAGGGGTTGATTTTGAAATATTCTGAAAATATATTAAAAAATAAAATAAAATAATATTTCAGATGTTCACAAATGAACAAATAATCCTCACTTTATCACTACTCTGATAAAAGAGAAAAACTGATGAGGAGTCCACATTTTCACGTAAATGTGATTCTCACTTTATCACTACTCTGATTGAAGAGAAAAACTGATGGCGAATGTAATTGTCCTTATTAAGTAAAAATGTGAATATAAAGTTATTTAATAAAAAAAATTGGCTTATAAAGATTCACATAAATGTGGATAATTAAGTTGAATAATAATTGATAGGTGACGTAAGAAAACATGATCTGATGGAGTTCTTCATAGATCGATTTAAACTGCTTTGACTTGTCACTGGTCTCCCTGAGGAATGTTGCTCTGACTAGGAGTTAGATATTTAAAGGACCTTAGCACTACCTATCTTTCCTGGGAGCACTCTTGAAAAATGTTGATTATGTTACTAAATAATTATTATATAAATTATTAAAGTAAAGCCAAAATTTTGTCCAGTGAACCGTGTAATTTTAAATAATTGAGGAATAGCCACAGCATCCTTAATTATATTAAAAAAATTATGCATTAAGTGGATTTGGATCACATAATGGACATCAATTGTAATTAATTATATAAACATAATAAATTTTACTCCACATGGATTTTTATTATATTTATAAAACTAATTAGGTTAAAATATCAAATTATATTTTTCTTAATTTACCCACAGGAGTTAATGAAAATACATTTTGATAGTTTTATCATAAAGTTGCAGAAAAATCTTATTGCTTTAAGATTTTAGTCCACAGGCAAATTTTATGTCACTAGATTTTTAAAATATGAATTACATTGGTAAAACATGATATTGTCTCAAAAATTTTAAGCATATGATATTTTGTGCAGTTATGCAACCTGCGAGTTTTTCTGATATGAAATGTGACATTCCCGAACTAAAGGGCGATAACTATAAAATATGGAAAGAAAGAATTCTTCTTCAATTGGGGTGGATGGATATTGATTATGCTATACGGATAGACGAACCATCCGCTATTACTGAAAACAGCATTCCGGATGATGTTGATCTTTATGAAAAATGGGACCGATCTAATCGACTATGCGTAATGTTCATAAAGACCAAAATCTCTGCTGGTATGCCTGGTTCTGTCGATCAGCATAATAATGTCAGAGAATTACTGAAGGCTATTGATGAACAATTTCAGTCTTCAGATAAAGCACTTGCTAGCACCATAATTATGGAATTCTCTTCATTAAGGCTCACCAGTGTAAGAGGTGTGCGAGAGCACATCACGAAAATACGGGACATAGCGGCTCGGCTCAAGACACTTGAAGTGGAAGTGTCTGAGACTTTTCTTGTGCACTACATTTTATGTACTCTTCCACAGCAATATGGACCCTTCAAAATTTCCTACAATACACATAAGGATAAATGGTCAATTAATGAATTAATGACCATGTGTGTTCAAGAGGAAGGAAGGCTGTTAATGGAAACAAATGATAATGTCTTTATGACTACACAAGAAAAATTTAAGAAACAAGCCAAAGTCAAGGGAAAAGAGAAAGAAATAATTCCACCCCAACCTGACATCAAGAAAAAATCCAAGTGTTTCTTCTGTAAAAAGACGGGACACATTAAGAAGGATTGCAATAAATTTAAGGACTGGCTTGAAAAGAAAGGTATTCCTACTTCATTTTTCTGTTATGAATCTAATATTGTTAATACGATTTACAACACATGGTGGATTGATTTTGGCTCTACAATCCATGTTACAAATACCTTGCAGGGTATGCAAAACCTAAGGAAGCCAATAGAAAATGAGCGAAGCATCTATTCAGGAAACAAGATGTCTTCGCATGTGGAGGCTATTGTAACTTACTGCCTAGTGTTGAATAGTGGTTATATTTTAAAATTAGAAAAGACCTTTTATGTTCCTAGTTTTTCTAGGAATTTAATTTCAGTTTCAAAACTTGTACCCCTTGGTTATTCATTTCAGTTTTTGGATAAATCAATAAATTTGTTTTATAAATCAAATCTTATTGGAAATGGTACAATGATTGATGGTCTTTTCTTTATTTATTTACAAAATAATAACACCACTATGCATGTTCAAGGAGGTATTAAAAGATGTGTTATAAATGAAGATTCCTCTATATTGTGGCACAGGAGATTGGGACACATCTCCAGAGAGAGAATTAAAAGATTAGTAAATGATGGAGTACTCAGTACTTTAGATTTTACTGATTTTGAGACTTGTGTGGACTGTATTGAAGAAAAGCAGACCAATAAGTCTAAAAAGGGTGCCAAGAGGAGTACAAAAATATTAGAAATCATACATTCAGATATTTGTTATCCAGATATGGACATGCAAAGTCCGAAATATTTCATCTCTTTCATTGATGATTACTCACGATACATGTATATCTACATGCTTCATAACAAAAACTAACCACTTGAAGCCTTTAAAGTTTTTAAGGCTGAAGTGGAGAAGCAATGTGGAAAACATATTAAGATTGTGAGAACAGATAGAGGTGGAGAATATTACGGTAGATACACTGAGAATGGACAAGCACCTGGTCCATTTGCGAAGTTTCTCCAGGAACATGAGATTGTTGCCCAATATACTATGCCTGGTTCTCCGGACCAAAATGGCGTAGCTGAAAGGAGAAACCGAATATTATTGGACATGGTGAGGAGCATGTTTAGTAGCTCTAAACTTCTTAAATCCTTGTGGACTGAAGCTCTTAAGACAGTTGTGTATATATTAAACTGAGTTCCAACTAAGGTTGTCCCAAAGACGCCATTTGAGTTATTTAAAGGTTGGAAACCGAGTTTGCAACATATACGCGTTTGGGGTTGTCCTTCTGAAATAAGAGTTTACAACCCACATGAAAAGAAACTTGATCCAAGAACTATAAGTGGATATTTCATTGGGTATACCGAAAAATCCAAAGGGTACAGATTCTATTGTCCATATCACAACACTAGAATTGTGGAATCAAGAAATGCAAAATTTCTTGAGAATGATTTGATTAGTGGGAGTGATTATTCAAATGACATAGTTTTTGAGAAAGATCACATTAATTCACAACCCTCTTATTCAAATGACAGATTGGTCGTTATTCACACTCCTCAAGACCAAATGAGTGTTAGACAACCAGTTACTGAAATTCCACAAATCGCTGATGAAAATCTAGTAGATCAAATTGTTAATGAAGAACAACAAGAAATTGTTGATCTACCAAACAACCTAAGGAGATCTACTAGAATAAGAAGATCAGCTATATCTAGTGATTATGTTGTGTATTTACAAGAATCGGATTTTAACATCGGAGCCGAAAATGATCCTGAAACGTTTTCACAAGCCATGAGTTGTAATGAGTCAAAACTATGGTTTAATGCTATGAAAGAAGAGATGAATTCTATGGCAGTTAATAAAGTCTGGGATCTTGTTCAGTTGCCTGATGGTGTAAAAGCCATTGGATGTAAATGGGTCTTCAAAACAAAGAAAGACTCATTAGGCAACATTGAAAGGTATAAAGCAAGACTCGTTGCTAAAGGATTCACTCAGCAGGAAGGAATCGATTATAAAGAGACTTTTTCTCCTGTATCTAAGAAAGATTCTCTCCGTATCATTCTAGCATTAGTTACACATTTTACTTTATATTTGCAACAAATGGATGTGAAAACAGCTTTTCTCAATGGAGAACTAGAGGAAGAGGTTTATTTGAAACAACCTGAAGGATTCTTCTCTAGTAATGGTGAGCAATTGATTTGTAAGCTTAAGAAATCTATATATGGATTGAAACAAGCTTCCCGTCAATGGTATTTAAAATTTCATGATGTTATATCTTCATTCAGATTCGTTGAGAACCCCATCGATCAATGTATATACCAGAAGGTCAGTGGGATCAAGATTTGTTTCCTTATTCTATATGTGGATGATATATTACTTGCAACCAATGATAAGGTTCTGTTATATGAGGTGAAACAATTCCTCTCTAGAAAATTTGATATGAAGGATATGGGCGATGCATCTTATGTCATTGGCATTAAGATACATAGAGACAGAATTCGAGGTATTATAGGTCTGTCTCAAGAAACCTATATCAACAAAGTTTTAGAGACATATCGGATGAAAGATTGTTCACCAAGTATAGCTCCCGTTGTGAAAGGTGATAAATTCAATTTGAGCCAATGCCCAAAGAATGATCTAGAGCGGGAACAAATGAAAAACATTCCTTATGCTTCTGCTATCGGAAGCTTGATGTATGCTCAGGTTTGCACTAGACCTGACATTGCATTTGTTGTTGGAATGTTGGGAAGATATCAGAGTAATCCAGATTTAGATCAATGGAAAGCTGCAAAGAAAGTAATGAGGTACCTTCAAGGGACCAAAGATTATATGCTTATGTTCAGACGAACTGAGAATTTAGAAGTAATTGGCTACTCTGATTCAGACTATGCTGGCTGCATTGATTCAAGAAAATCCACTTCAGGATATATTTTCATGCTAGCTGGTGGAGCTGTATCTTGGAGAAGTGCGAAGCAGACATTGACTGCTACTTTCACTATGGAAGCTGAGTTCGTATCTTGTTTTGAGGCAACCTGACATGGTGTATGGTTGAAGAGTTTCATTTCAGGGCTTAGAATTATGGATTCTATATCTAGGCCATTAAGAATATATTGTGACAATTCAGTTGCTGTTTTTATGGCTAAAAATAACAAAAGTGGTAGCCGAAGCAAGCACATCGACATTAAGTATTTAGCCATACGAGAACGTGTTAAAGATAAGAAGTTACTTATCGAGCACATTAGCACTTAATTGATTATTGCAGATCCTTTAACTAAAGGCATGCCACCATTGAAATTTAAGGATCATACAGAAAGAATGGGACTTGGTTCTTTTATGTAATTTTGTTGTAATAAAAAATTTAATGAAATTATGATGTGATATTTTCTCATATTTGTTGTGTACACATTCATTGATTTGAGAAATATCAATAAAGTTGGACCACGAATAAACATTGAGTTTATTCATTAAGTTATACAGATTTGAGAGACATAATGTATTGTAATATATGGAAGATAATATTCGTTTTAAGATGACCTATCGCCATGATTCATGTATTTTGTTTTCTTCTATGGTAAATGAGATATATGTGTCAAGTGGGAGAATGTAAGAAAAACGTGACACATATTAAAAGAATTAGCGTGTACAAATTGATATTGGCTACGGCCAAGAAAATTTAGATGCGTACACGATTCTCCTTCTGAATCTCGGCTCCCGACACACTCGTCTATGGTATGAGAAACGCCTATAAATAGAGCAATTGAGGTCCCTAAGCACACACTTCATAAGAAATATACACCATTTATCGAGAGGGTGGAGTGCTTAGAAGACTTCAACTGAGAGGAAAAACAGAGAAATCAAAAATTTTCAATGGCCGGAGGTAATTCTCGATCCACTTCCGCATATTATATCATGTTTATATATACGTGAAAACATGATTTGTTGAGAAAAATTCTAACATTGAGTTCGTGTGGGGACTCGGACGCTAATTCATTTCTTAATCATCTTTTGGAATAATTAGATCAATTAATAAAAGGGTCTAATTTTATTTTTTTTAAATACAACAATACGCAACCTATGAAATTACTCTTATTTCATTTACAAGATCAATATCCAGATCTAAGTACCAGTCCTGTACAAAAGTAAATCATAACAATTACTGTTCATTTACTACACATCAGGTAATGAAACAGATCTACTTCTGGGTCCGAATCTCCACGCTAAACTAGTCCTCTCTCGTCCTCGTCTTTACCCTGGTGCTGTCCCACCTGTTGTCATGCACACATACAAACAAGACAACAGCCGGATAACTCCGGTGAGAATCATATTCCCAGTATAAATCAACGAAACATGCAATCATATAAACAATGTAAAAGCATGTAACAGATATCAGTAACATGTATCAAAATCTGAAACATAATCAATATAAAATCGTCAATCAGACTCGTGACTCCACGTCTCAGACTAGACTCAATCCTAGTCTAGGGATCCCGGTTTCCAGACGTTGGTATTCCATATCGAACATCAGTAATAGAAGAAATTCCAATTCTATCCACTTCGATATAACCAAACATCCGGTGTCTTGACCTATCCGTCACAGACTTTGGCACTTTCGCCAAATCACTATCCTGTGACAATGTGCAATGTGCCAGTGACGATTCCATCACTATCCGGCACCTATGTCACAAGATTACTCGTCTAATACTGTCCAATACCTGCTTTCTATAATCCATAGAACAAGCACATCAAATCAAATCAATGAACACAATAACAATAAGTATGTGATTTAGGGAAACTCAAGTATATCATACTCGAGTCGATCTCCCGGTACCACATTGACTTATACCTTTCTCTTCTCGGTCTGACGAAGTCGAAGTCTCGAAGTCAAATCTGTCCATATCAAATCTGAAATGACAATATCGAATAGGAACAATATCAATATACAACTCAATTCAAGACATGTTCTGATCAATACGCAAATCAAGACATAATCTGATCAATGTTAACGATACAACGATACAATCTCAATCAATAACGAATCTGATTAATATCAATCTACTGATGTTTCGACGGCATACAATACAATCTCAATAACCCGGTCAATCTCAACATCACAGATATAATAACACGACTCATAATCAATATCAGTACAACCCATGATCTCAACAATAACATATCCTAATCTAAAATCTAAATCTGTACAAGCTCGCAATATCGGCAATATCATATCAGTATATACGAATCAACAACTCATCTGATCCAAATCTGAATAAAATCAATATACCCAGCGATACAGTATCAATCAGATATCAATCCCAACATCTCATAATCGATAACAACACAATTCTGATATCAAATCGGTCTAATCACAATCAAATCAACTCTACAAATTCATAACAATTACATAAACAGTCTGTTCTTCGATCCGATTTCGATTATACAATGTCTGATATCGCAAGAACAACATATATGGATCATATCTGATTCTGGCAGTATCATAATTTTAAATCATCACAAAACATAAGAAAACTTACGCCCAGTTGAAGCTCTCGTCGATAGAAACTCAGTACTGAAGTCGGATTGAAAATCTAACGTACGGATCGAAATATAAACGTGTGTATATATATATCCCAATTGCATGCCATAGAAACGTGGCTCATTTTCCAAGCATTTCAGTCGGCGCTCGGGCGGTGCTAAACTACCGCTCGGGCGCGGCATTTTCTTACCAAGCACTTTTCTTATTGCACACTGGCGCTCGGGCGGTCTTAAATTACTGCTCGGGCGCCGAACCTTCTGTTCGAGACATATATTTGTTGAACATTGGCGCTCGGACGGTCAAAAAATACCGCTCGGATGCCAGACTCTCTGTCCAAAATCCATTCTTGTGATGCATTGGCGCTCGGGCGGTCTTTTCCTACTGCTCGGGCGACGATAGTTCTGCCCACTTCTTGGCTTGTTATGCACCAACGCCCGGCTTCTCATTTCACGTCTTACTTTAGCCCCTGTAATCTCAATTCTATCAATTAATCAATGTCTAATTAGTGTGATAATATCTCGGGCATTACAGTTCGTGGCCTATATAAATAAAAAATTTGGCACAATATTAAAAAAAGACCAATTTGATATTTGCTATTTATATTCAAACTAGGTCTTCTCTTTATATTCGGTTTGAACAATTTAAACAATATCAAGAGAATTTTGGGTATTTGTTGAATTTGAAAAAGTTAACGAGTTAGCTTTTAACTAATTTGACGAAGTAATGTAAGGAGCTTCAACAATTTTTAATAAGCTAAAGTCTTTGGCGAAACTAAATGGCTTATTCTCAAATACTTATATTGCATATAAGATTTTGTTAATCATAGCAGAAACAGTTGCATCAATAGAAAAATCTTACCAAAGCTAAAGTTAATAAAGATTTATCATCGATTAATAATGTCACAAAATAGACTAAATTAACTAGTTATGTTGTTGATTGACCAACAAATGATCCGACAACTGGATTATACATATTTGATAAATATTTTTACTTCTAAAACAGTTAGACGAGTAATATTTATGTAATTATTTCAAATACAGTAAATAACTTACTTTTATGTATATATTGTTTATGGTGTATTTATATTTTTTTATTGTATTTCTTATTTACAAACTGAACTTTACCGTTATTTATTGCAACGAAAGTGTTCATTTTTAAATTTTTCTCATCAAGCCCATCGAACAAAGGTACGACTCTAGAAACGATCTCACGGATCTATTTCTGTTAGACGAGTCAACTAGATCTATACCTAAAGTACTGAAAGCTAAAAATAATTTTTTCATGAATTTATTTAGATTGTAAATTTATCTCATAAAATTGACCCATAAAACTGTATCAACAGAGTTTTTGTATAATGAATCTTACCAGAGATCATTTTATAAGATTGATATGTAATCTGATAAGTGTTTTTGTACTTCCGAAATTAACTAAACCCAACAAACACGTATTCAAAATGAACAATTGTGACAAAGAACAGTTGTACGTGTTCATTGGAAAACAAGGCAAATTTAGAAATTAAATGCATTGTGCAGTGAAAATCGCAGTGAATCTCTGAGTAGATCTTTGTAACTACTTTGTGCCTGAATAGTTGTTGCGACAAAGTAGCCACCGAAGCTCGAGAATAAATGTCGTTGATTGGGATGCATAGACGACCAATCTGAAACACAATATATCAAATCATTAAACTACACCAACTTGGATTGATGCCTCGCCACCACATTCCCAACTTTCAAATATTTGTGATAAATACCATCTTTTCCATGGGCTGAATGTAATATACAGAATGTGATTGGTATATCTTATCGCACTAAATATCATGTACCATATACTGTATCAAAAATTACAATAAAAAATATATATATTGACACAGTACTAAAAGTTTTGGTATATCGAGTTGTTAGGATCAAAAATAAATTTAGAATAGGGTGCATAAATTTATCTCAAGATTTTTCGGTTGGTTAGCAAAACTAAAATTTTGTTCTTGCTAGTTGTGTTCTCAGCAAGTCACTTAGGGTAAACCATGTAAAAGTAGGCTTACTAAAACTGGTTGAACAAATGACTTATCAAAAAAGTCAGTAAGAAAGTTAGACTGAAAAGTAAATAAATGCAATGTTGTTTCTGTATGTTCGGAGAATATAAAACTCTTGCGTCACGTCACCCCTTCTTCTTTGCAGAAGGTTTGTACTAAAAGACTTTGATAATTACAAGTAATTTGAAATCACCCACTTCAGTAAGACTTAAACTATCTCACTGAAACTCTTAGTAAAAACTTCAACCTAGATACTTTGAGCAGTAAGACTTATTACTCTTAATTACACAAATTTCTCAGAAAAATTCTAAGCACTAATTTGATCCTCAAAATAATAAAATAATTATTTATCTGAATGTGCTGGATATTTCAATTTGGCTATCGAAAAACCTTTTACTGAGAATATCAGTTTGATTTTATAATCCACAGGTGTAATTTTCTAACATAGAGCTTGTTCAACTGATCTATTTATAGCTTCAATCTGCAATGGTAATATTTTAAAAATATAATTGTTTCCAAATGCAGATGTCTTTGTTGTCATGCCATCATCCTTTTTGACATTTTCTGGTAGTACGCTGAAATCTGACATTCTATTTAAGATTCAGTGACTGTTAGTATGGAAAACTCTATCCAATATTACAGCTGGGCTTTGATTCTTAATCACTGATCATACCGATTCTTCAGGAAATATAAGGATTTGTTCTGACTGATCAACTAGGAAAACTGTCAGTTGGGCTTCATTAGTCGACCTTGAATCGGTTTGGCTATCAGTATCCTTCTTATGTTTTATCAGTCTGACTTTGTAGTCAGTTAGGCTTCTTAGTTCAGTTTTTCTCTTTGAATTCGGTTTGGTTAGGTTAATCACCAAAAATTAAAATGTTCCTATAACTTCACTTTTTATGTTTGATAAATTATATCAAAATACTAAATTCATTTAATTTCAACATTAAATACAATTGAACTGTCTAACTGAATAATTAAGCATTGTTCTACATGAATTATCTTCTAAATTGTCCAGAATATTTGTAAGTAAAATTCTTTTGTGCATCATTATATTTAGGCTGACTGAAACTAGTTAACTTATTCTCTTCCTCATTTTCGTCAACACCAGATGGTGTCTTTAAGTAGACAATAGCATAGGCTGAGAACTGACGCAGACAATATTGTCATTGAAGTTTACTTGAACTTCCTCAATATAATATTGGTGCGAACTTGAAAATTATTGGCTTGGATCTTCCCACAAATATGAGTAGAAGTGGCTGCCTGGGTCATTTTGATCTGTTCCAGTCAAGTAAATATGTCAATCATACCCTTGGATAGATCTGACATTTATTTGAGCCTTTTATCTTTGTAGGATTCTAACGCTCTCTCAGTATTCAGATTGCTTCTTTTTAGAATTGTTAAAGAAGAGGAGATGGAAGTGAGCCTTGAGTTGATCTGATCCAAAATTGTTTCATCGGTTAAGTCCAAGTCAGGGGAGATGACTCTATTCTTAAGAACTTCCCAAATGTCTTTACAAATAGTAACATTGCATCACTGCTCAATTGCTCAGCTGGTTTCTCTTTTGAGGCACTTTGTTCAGTAATTGCAGCATCTAGAGCCTTTTTTAGTTTGACTGAATATTTACCATCAGTTCTTGTTTCTTATTAGAATTCATATGCTTTGAGATCTGCAAACAGATCATGAAGTTCAAGTTTGTTAAGGTGATTTGATTCTCACATTGCCATTGTTTTGACATCTCATTCTCTTGTCTGTGCTCTCATGATTTTCAAAGTTATTTCTCTATTTCTATATTCTTTCCCAAGAGCAGCCATTTCAATGATAATATTGCTCACTCTTTCATTGAAGTCCGACATATATTCTCCATCCTTCATCTTAATACTATCAAAATTTTGGATTGTCACTGACAGTTTATTCTCTTTTGTTTGATCATTAACTTCGCATTATTGAGTTTATCCTAGATGTCTTTGGGAGTGGACACATTTTAATCTTGCTGAAAGTATTCTTGTCCAAAGTTTTGTATAATAGGTCTTTGGCTCCATTGTCCAGATTTTCTTTCTTCTTTTCCTCACTGGTCCATTCCATTTTTAGTTTTTCAATCATCTGAGGATCACCGTCAGAAATGGAAATAGCAGTGTTCTCTTTCATAATTTTCTTTGGTCTGTGTGTGATCACGTACAAAATATGATCATCATGAGCAGCTAAATTAGCCTGCATCCTGATCTTCCGGTCATCAAAATCTTTTTTAGAGAACACTGGAATCTTACTGTATGATGTCATCTAAAATATTTTGTCCAGAGACAAGAATAAATCGCTCTGATATCACTTGTTAGGATCGAAAATAAATTTAAAAAGGGTGAATAAATTTATCTCAAGATTTTTCGGTTGGGCTAGCAATATTGAAATTTTGTTCTTGTCAGTTGGGTTCTCAACAACTCAATCAGCATGAATTATGCGGAAGTAGGCTTACTTACTGAAACTGGTTGAACAAATGACTTATCAAGAAAGTCAGTAAGTAAGATAGACTGAAAAGTAAATAAATGAAAGGTTGTTTCTGGATGTTTAGAGTTTCCAAAACTCTTACATCACGTCACCCCTTCTTCCTTGCGGAAAGTTTTCACTAAAAAAACTTTGGTAGTTACATGTAATTTGAAATCACTCAGTTCAGTAGGACTTAAACTGCCTAATTGAAACTCTTATTAAAAACTTTAACCTAGATACTTTGAATAGTAAGACTTCTTATTTTCAATTACACAAATTTCTCAAAGTTTTCTAAACACTAATTTGACCCTCAAAATGATCAGATAATGATTTATCAGAGTGTGTTGGCTATTTCAGTTTGGCTCTCGGAAATCTTTTTATTGAGAATATCAGTTTGATTTTGTAATCCAAATGTGTAACTGTCTAACATAAAGTTTGTTCAACTTATCTATTTATAGCTTCAATCTGCAACTGTAATATATTCAAAACATATTCGTTTCCAAATGTAGATGTCGTTGTTATCATGTCATCGTCCTTTTTACATGTTATGGTAATTCCTAAAATCTGACATTCTGTTTAATGTTCAGTGACTGTTAGTACGAAAAGCTTTATCTGATATTTCGGCTGGGCTGTGATTCTTAATCACTGATCATACTTATTCTTCAGGAAATATAAGGATTTGGTCTGACAGATCAACTAAACAGACTATCAATTGGGTTCATCAGTCGACGTTGAATTGGTTTGGCTATCAGTATCATTCTTATGTTTTATCGGTCTTTTGTAGTCAGTTAAGTTTCTTAATTCAGTTTTCTTCCTTGAATTCTGTTCGGTTAGGTTAATCACCAATACTTAAAATATTCCGACACGATTTTTCGATACGTATAACTAACATATCGATTATATCGAAATTTTGTAGTATACCGAGATTTCGTTACAGTTTCAAAATAAACCGTTTTATAATGAAAAAAAACCTTATATATTTTTAAATTTGATACTTTATTATTAAAAATTATATATTTTTAAATTTCTATATATTGTTTCAGTATATAACGTAATTTTTCAAATTTCATATCGTTATCGTATTGAAAATTTCGATATTGCTACCACGTCGTACCGAAATGTTTGATATATCAAAAATTTCGATAAATTCAATATTTTTCTATACAATAACTCTTATATATCGAAATTTTCATATTTTTTTCCATATCGCCTTAAATCTATTTTTTTTTTAAGAACCCATGTTTATTATCGTGTCAAAAATTAATATGTATCATCAAGACTCCGATTATAATAAATGACTATAGAAGAAAAATAATTTATTTCAATAATACTAAAATTTGACTAACGAGATATCAATCATCCTATATAAATCTACTTACAAGATGTTTTGAGAATTTTGTCATGTTATGAATCATCCTTTCTTATTTTATTTTTGAATTTGAAGCTAAAACATCTCAAACTGCCAAAATTATATTGAAAATTAAAATGCTCAAAATGAAGGAAAAAAGAAGAAGATGTTTCTCGTGTAGTAAAAACTTAAAGAGTAGGTCTCTTGTGAGACGATCTCACGAATCTTTATCTGTGAGATGGGTCAACCCTACCGATATTCACAATAAAAAGTAATACTTTTAGAATAAAAAATAATATTTTTTCATGAATGACCCAAATAAGATATCTGTATCACAAAATACGACCCGTGATATCGTCTCACTCAAGTTTTTGTCAAACTTAAATATGTTTATGTCATTCCCGATTTTAGAAAGATCAATCTGTTAAAATTGTTTGATATTGTTGATGTATTATAAAATAAAGAAGAAAATAATTCAAGTTTTTGTGCATTCCAAATGTCAATTTATGTTTATTTCAAAAAATAATGTGTTATGTTTACCTCTTTACCTTTATGGTCATCAATATTAACCGTAAAATTTCCATTTTTTATTAGCTTACAATTTTTTTTTTTAAATTGTGATTTTCTCAATATGATGTCATTGTGCCATTGATGCGGCACTGACATTTATCTCAGTTCTCTCGCCGAAAAAGAATGAAGAACATTGACACAAATAAAAATATGCATAATTAAAATTAAAATTTAGTAACACAAAATGACAAAATTGACCAAAAAAAAACAAATGTATACGATAAAAATTACAATTTTCACTATTAGAGTTTTTACTCATTTTAAATTTGTGTTGGGGATCGATATAGAGTTTAGAGGGGGGTGAATAAACTCGTACCTTTGTTGGACGTTTTTGCAAAGGGTGCTAGAATCCTGTTAGAGATTATAGCTTATCTTGTTCGAATAAATATCCAGCAGATCACAAGAATAAGTGCGAAAACGAAAGGATGGTATCAGGGTGAAAACAATAAAACAGTATGCAGTAGACATTAGTTGTTTCTGGAAGTTCGAAGATTAAATCTTCTACGTCTCCTCTTTTCCTGTTTTCAAAAGGTATCACTAAAAGACTTTGGCTATTACAGTACAACTTTTGTACACACCCACTTCAGTAGGACTTACCCTTAGCCTACTGAAACTCTTAGCTTCACAACTCAGTATAACGAATACAACAAAATTCTGGAAATGACTATTTCTCAGATTACAGACTCTTCTCAACAAGATGTAGTAAAGTTTATAACTTGTGAAGAGATAACGAAACAGCAGCACAATATGATCTCAGAAGATCAGATAAATGCTATAACGAGTGTGTTGCTTTTTCGTATGTCGAGCTTTTGAAGATAACGAGTAGTTCTTTGATTTGCTCAGAATAACATTGGATAGATAATATGTTGCTTGATAAAAATTATCGTTTTTTCTATATAGGATTGATCCCTATATATAGAAAACTTTGAATCCAACGTCTATAAACAAAACGGCTTCTATGACTTCTGAGTAGAATCAGTTTTAATACCTAAAAAGGATCCTGCAGAAAGCTTCAGAATAATCAGTCTTTGTTTCATACCAAAACTACTAAGGAGCGTTAAATGTCTTCGTACATCATTAATGGTGCAATTAATACTAGTACTAGGTAAAGTAACGGTAACATTTAAGACTTGAAACTATCAAACAAAAGACGTTAAATTCTTCTTGTTTAAGCTAAGTTCTGCTTCTGCTTTTCTAAGTTCTGATTTTGCATTTCTATGCCGTTAAGTACTCGAAAAGTACTGCTTATGTTAAAGCGATACGAGAGATTCTGCTTATTATAATGTCTTCTGATTTAGCTAACACATCCTACTGGTTTTGACTCTCATCACCACAATTAAATTAAGTCTAACAATTTCTCCCTTTGTGGTGATGCAAAAACCTAGAAGTTAGAAATGATGAAGAACAACAGTTATGAAATAAAGCAGATAGCAAATATGACAAGATACTTGATGAGTAAATAAATAACGGAGTTTAAAAGAGTTTAATCATCAGTGCCAATGTCCCTGAACATTGTTTCTTCATCGTGAGGATCTTGATTTCTGAAGGATGATTCTGCGTGATGTCTTCCAGTTCTGCCTTCTTCTGTCCTGCCTTCTACTTCCCCCTTTTTGACATCATATACCTGAACTTGATTGAGTAAATCATCCACTCGGGCCAGTAAGGGTGATAATGCCATGATTCAGCATCTCCAGATAAGGTGTTTGATTCGAAACTCGTTCATTAAGAGCTTGAATAGGCTGAGATTGGGACTCAATCTTGGTATCAATAAGTTCAAGTTTCGAATCCATAGCTTTAACTTTGTTGGAGAGTGAGCGAATCGACGAATCATGATCAGATATATTCTGAATGATATCAGTTTGTCCGATCAAGATGTTACCCTGGCCTGAGAGAACAGTTTGATTGAAAATACTGGTTTCAACATGTAACTTGACCAACAATTCTGCCGTACGAATGACCTCTTTAGAGATGCGGTCAAAGAAGAATTTTGTGGCACTAACTTCTCCAGCATGTTCAAAAGACATCTGTTTAACTATATCTGAGAGATTGTTCAGAGTTCTTTGCAGAATATCAATTTGAAATTCAAGATCAAACTAGTCTTCTGGAGAAGGAGTTCTTTCTTGCATACGTTGTCTGATCTCTTCAAGCTGAGCGATGCGAGTAGGTGATTCAGTACAACGAAAATCAAAGCAGTACAAGTGACAGTTTCTGGTGGAGTAGTAGATGGTTCTGCAGAAGTTCCTTCAGCAGCAGTAGTTAGTTCAGGAGCTGCACTCTCTTCTGGTTGAGCAGC
Source organism: Primulina tabacum (assembly GCF_025594145.1). Lineage (NCBI taxonomy): Eukaryota > Viridiplantae > Streptophyta > Magnoliopsida > Lamiales > Gesneriaceae > Primulina > Primulina tabacum. Next base: position 24,131,567 of record NC_134556.1, on the reverse strand, counting down.
TTCAGTGGCTTCCAGTGGCTCAACAGCGGAAATAGTTTCAGATGGATCATGCGAAACAGCTTCCATTTCTTCTTGGTGTTCAGCAGAAAATATCTCCAAATTTGGCAGTGATTGGGATGGAACAGCATCTGATTCTTCCATTGGTTGATCTGCTGGTTGAGCTTCTGAAGATACCATATCAACAGCCTAAGCTGCTTCTGGTGCAGTAGCAGCAGCAAGAACAATAGATTGAATTACTTCATCAACGGAAGCCAATTCACAAACAGAAATAAGAGATGATGACTGAGTAGGCAATTTCGGGGATGCAGGAGTACTAGTGACCTTAGCTTCTGAAGGGGCTATAGGTCCTTTCCTCAACTGGCTTAATTCGAAGAATATCTGGGACAAAACCTACTTGGTACTACAAAGGCTGCGCAAAAGCCTGTTCTTGAGCGAGAAGTTGCTCGTTCATTAATCTTAGTTGATCCATCAAAATTTGAATCACATTCTGGTCTTGGACAACAGTAGGATTCGCAGAATCAAATTTGGACTTTAAAGTTTCCAGAATCCAGCTTCTGACATTTGAGCTGCTCAAGAATGTGACTCCTTCTGTTGATAGCCTCAATCACATTTTTGCGTAGGCACGTGGTGTTCTTAAGTATGTGATTGGGTGGAAAACTTTAACCTCATCAAAGAAAATAATGTTTTCACTGGCAGATCTATCAATTTCTTCCATTTGAAGATCAATAGCAGTTTGAACTGATGACCTGGCGTCATGAATTTGTGGTTCTTTTGTGAGTTTTCCCTTGCCTTTGTCTGATGATGCAGGCAGCACGAGTCTAAAGGCAGAAGACCCTGCGAGTGGTTCTCTAAAAACAACTCCAGACGTGGATCTGAGAGTTGGAAAAGAAGTTGAAGTAGTTGTAGAAGAGGTAGATGCTGGTTTTGATGAGGGGAGAGATTCTAGTTTTGAAGAGGAGACTTCTGGAAAAACCTATCTCAAAGGGACAATGTCAAGATCAGCAAGGGCTGCTGTCTTTTTTAGACGAATGGTGGTTCTGGGTTTCTTTTTTCTTGGGGTGGTTGGGAGTGAGACTTTGGTCGGAACAACATATTCTTCAGATACTGTCTTATCTGAATCAATCACGACAATCACTCTCTTCCTTTTAACCTTCTTCTGAGGAGCTTGAGCCTCAGTTTGATCATCGCCAATCTCTTTCTTAAGAGCAACAAAATCAGCAACAGTTGGCTTTGGTCTTAAGGCAAGCACATTATCAGCATTAGCCATTGTGACATAATAACCATCCTGTTCAGAAGTCAGTGAAAAACCAGCATCTTTCAACATTTAGCTGATCTGAACAGCAAAACTAGTACATTTCCTCAAAATCATATCCTTCATGATTTTGAACAGGAAGCGACTCCAATCCATTTTGGCTTCAGAGATGATGGCTATCATCACTTGAACTTTTTCCTTGGTCAGCCTATCAAACGTATCGGACTTGACCAGAAGCACCTTAACCACAATATCAGCAAGGACTTGGTACTCCATCTTCAGAAACTTCTTGAAGCAGGAGGGAGAGAGTTCCTCTCCAGAAGTTGAGAAAGAGGTGAGTGCAGAAGACATCTCCTCTTTAGAAACAACCGAACATTCAAAATTCCCTGAAATCGGAAGAAATAAAGTTGACCCCAGTAGAGCAGCATCAATGGAGATGGATGCATCTCCCTGTGAGTAAATTATCTTCTCATTCTCAACGGTCGGTTTAGCATAGAATTCCAATAGGGTAGTCTTGTAGATGATAGCGGGTGCTTCCAGAAATCTTCTGAGACCAGATTTTCAATGCCTTGAACATCTTGACAAGATTTTCATCCTTGATGGTCAGAACTGATGCAAAGTCAACTTGATAAGTGTTTAGTGTATAAGCTCCAGCCATTTCTCCAAATAAGATGGATTCGAAGTAGATTTTGTTGTAGAGAAATGCGAGAGAAAGCAGTAGCTAGTATGCAATAGTCTGAAACCGTAGAAGTTGAATTGAGAGAGAAAAGGCGGTTAATGTACAAAATGTACAACCGTCAGTGTAAGCATAGGGACATGTGTCAATATGTTTACGGTTGAGTTTTTGAAAAGTTAAATAGTGAATGTCAGGTAAGCCAAAGATTTTAAAATTTTGAAAATCAATGAAAAAACGGGCTGCCCAAAGCGGTTACTAAAGAAAATCAAAAGAGGATTTGTATGATAATCTACTGGAAATCATAAAGTACTGAAATATATCCAGTACCTTGGTAAAAACTAGTAGACATTGTTTTATCGAAAAGACAACTCTCCTTCCGTTTTTGACAAGGCACGGAAATATCAGTCAATAAAATTCTCCCTAAATTAATGCAAATAAACAAATATTAAAATCGAAGATTCGAGATCTGAGGGAATGACAGATGACTCTTGATATTCGTGCAGGACGTGAACAGTCACTTGACTCTTCGATTTACCCCGAGAATAAATATAAATACCTGCAAACACACAAATGAAATCATTTTAGTCACTTAACAAATGGATAGTGCAAGTAATTCATCAGAGTCTTCTCCTGAGCCGGATGCAGCAGAGTAGTTCCAAAGGCAACTTCCGGCGTCTCGTAAGAAGATGTTTGAAGATATCATTTTCCAACAGATGAAGACTTGGAAAAAATTCCTTGACCTGTAATAATCTATTAGATTATTCTATATTATTATTATAACTAAGTTACGGAATTATTCCGTTCACAAACCACAATCATGAAAAGAGAGTGGGGTGATTCCAGCAAATCTTAGTTAGGGTTTCTGCTGTAAATCTCAGTACTGCTGATATCAACAATTGTAACTGCTTATCTATTGTAACACATCTGATTTTATGAATGAAAAGGGTTCATTTTGTCATACTTCTTGTTGTTTACTGCTTTTATTACTAAATGCATAAAGAAAACAGAAGATAGTAATCACTAGTTAAGATAAATCAATTAAACCAAGAACATTACGAAAATAAGAAAACTTATTCTCAGGCAGAGATTTTGTAAAGATATCTGCTGTTTGTTGATCAGTAGGAACATATTCCAGACGAATATCCTTCTTCTGCACATGATCTCTAATAAAATGATGTCTGATTTCAATGTGCTTCGTTCTGGAATGAAGTACTGAATTGTGAGTAATTGCTATAGCACTGGTATTGTCACATAATATAGGTGATTCAGAGGCTTGAACTCCATAGTCCTTAAGTTTTTGTTGCATCCAAAGTAATTGAGAGCAGCAACTTCCAGCAGCAAGGTATTCTGCTTCTGCAGTAGACGTGGCTATGGAAGTCTACTTTTTACTAAACCAGGAGATCAACCTATCACCAAGAAATTTACAAAAACCACTGGTGCTTTTTCTATCTAGTTTGCAACCTGCATAGTCAGCATCGGAATATCCAATAAGATTGAAAGAAGAATCATTGGAATACCATAGGCCGAAATTTTGAGTACCCTTCAAATATTTCAGAATTCTTTTAGCAGCAATATAATGCGATTGCTTAGGGTTTGACTGAAATCTTTCACAAATACAAACAGCAAACTTAATATCAGGTCCACTGGCAGTAAGATATAACAATGAGCCAATAAGACCACGATACTGAGTTACCTCTACTGAAATTCCATTTTCATCTTTGTCAAGCTTAGTAGATCAACTCATTGGAGTGGAAGCAGCAGAGCATGTTTTCATGCCAAATTTTTTCAATAGTTCCTTTGTGTACTTAGCCTAATTTATGAAGATTTCTGTATTGATTTGCTTAATCTACAGTCCTAGGAAGAATGTCAATTCTCCCATCATGCTCATTTCGAATTGTTCCTGCATTATCTTAACAAACTTTTCACACAATTTGGGGTTAGTTGACCCAAAGATAATGTCATCAACATAAATCTGTACTAATAGAATGTACTTATTTTTAACTAATGTGAATAAAGTCTTGTCTATTGTGCCGATGGTAAAATCATGATTTACAAGAAATTGTGATAGAGTGCCATACTAAGCCCTAGGTGCCTTTTTCAGACCATACAAAGGCTTTGTGTAATTTAAAAACATGATGTCATAAGAAATGATCAATAAAACCTGGGGGTTGTTCAAGGTAGACTTCTTCTTGAATTAGACCATTTAGAAAGACACTTTTCACATCCATCTGATAAACTTTGAACTTCTTGAAAGCAGCAAAGGCTAAGAATATTATGATTGCTTCAAAACTTGCTACTTGTACATATGTCTCATTATAATCTACTCCTTCTTCTTGTCTGAAACCTTGAGCCACCAGTCTAGCTTTATTTCTAACCACAATACCTTCTTCATTTATCTCGTTTCTAATTACCCACCAAGTTCCAATAACTGCTTGATGAGATGGTCTAGGTACAAGAAACCACACTTCATTTCTTTTAAATTGATTCAGCTCTTCATGCATAGCTTTAATCCAACTGGGATCCAGACAAGCTTCTTCAATCTTATTTGGTTCATCATGAGAAATAAAAGCAGCATGCATATATTCATTTATCATTTGTCTTCTGGTTCGTAATGGAGCTGCTAGATTTCCAATAACTAAAGATGGAGGGTGAGATTTTCTCCAAACAAAAGGGTTTAGAGGAATTTCTTCCTGATTTAATGGATTCGGATCATGCTCAGCTAAAACAGTAGCAGGTTCTGGAATGTTAGCTACTGGTTCTGGTACATCCTGTGTCTGAACAACTGGTTCTACCAGAGGAATGTCTGGTTCTGGATTTTGAGCATCTTTGACACTTGGTTCTACATCATCTTCATTATCCAGTTCCAGATGAATTTTGTCTAATCTGTTACTTGGAGTTGATATGTTAGAAATTCCAGGAACACTGCTATCTTCATCAAAGACAACATGAATAGATTCTTCAACATTAAGAGTTATATTATTGAAAATTCTACATGCTTTGCTTACTGCTGAATATCCAAGAAATATGAAAATATCTGCGCAACCAAACACATGAAAATATCTGCAACCAAACACATGAAATTTTTTACCATTATTATTCACAAAACATCTGCAACAAAACATATGAAAATATGATACATTATTCTTACTCCCTTTCCATATCTCATATGGAGTATGATTATGCCTCTTGTTGATCATAGTTCTGTTTTGTGTATGACAAGCTGTGTTGATTGCTTCTGCCCAGAAGCGCTGAGAGATGTTTGCATCTGCTAGCATTATTCTAGCAGCTTCTTTAAGAGTTCTGTTTCTCTTCTCAGCTACTCCATTTTGTTGAGGCGTTCTGACAGCTGAATATTCATGATGAATACCCTGTTTATCCAAATAAAACTCAAGAATTTTGTTAGTAAATTTAGTGCCCCAATCACTTCTGATTTTAATGACAAAAACTGATTTTTCATTTTGAATCTTTTTCAGAAGCTTGATCAGGAGGCTACTGGTTTGATCTTTTTCAGCAAGAAGTATTACTCAAGTAAATCTAAAAAAGTCATCAACAAAAACAAGAGTATATTTCATTCCCCCTAAGCTCATGATAGGGATTGGACCAAACAAGTCCATATGCAATAATTCCAAACATCTTGATGTTGATTTACTACATTTATTCTTGAAGCTAGATCTCACTTGTTTGCCAAGTTGACATGTAGAACATATATGGTTCTTAACGAAATTAATATCAGGTAAACCATCAACTATATTCTACTTCTTGAGATTATTGATAGACTTGAAGTTAAGGTGATTCAATCTCTTGTGCCATAGCCAATGTTTCTCACTAATGGAGGCACCTAAACATGTAGGAACATTAACATGATCTATGTTCCAAGATACTTTGTAAGTGTTGCCTTCTCTTTTTCCAGTTAATACAGTAGACTCATCAGTATCTTTAACTGTGCATGTGTGCTGTTGAAAAGCTACTGAATTACCATTATCACACAGTTGACTAATATTGATTAAATTATAACAAAGATTTTCAACCAAGAACACATCATTTATAGTGATATTACCATGGATAATCTTACTATTACCCACAGTTTTACCTTTTGAGTTGTCCCCAAGTTAACTTTGGTCTGGTACAACTCATTATTTCTGAAAGTAAACTCTTTTCTCCAGTCATATGTCTGGAACATCCACTGTCCAGATACTATGTAGAGCTGCTTATCTTGGTTTTCTTCTCATGTTCCCGCAAGCACAAGTTTTAGTAACTGGTACCCAATCTATTTGGGTCCAAGCCTTATCAGTCCTTTAGGAACCCACATTTGTACAATTCTAGATGACCTTGTACTTCGGGTATCCCCAGAGGTGTATGCAACAGAGGGTCTGTTATTTCTAACAGTATGCATTTTAGGATGTTGTTCTTCCCTTCTGTTTTTATTGTCTGGTCTGTATCTCTTCTGAACCGATATGCATTTATAGTACTGGTAGTTTCTAACCTTCATAGAGGGTTGTCCTCCTGGGTTGAATCATCTACTGGATCCAGCACTCTGATAGACTCTTCTCTTAGGTTCAACATAACCTAGACCACGATGCTTACTTCTGTTCGCCTGATCTACAAACTTTTCAACTTGAACAGTTGGTACTACTAGTCATGTACCACACTGGATTTCACAAAGTTAATGTAATTGCCTTTGCACATATCAAGTTTTGGCTTTGTACTTGTTTCAGAAGTGCTTTCATCATTACTGAATCCGAGACCACTCCTGTCTCCAGATTGATCCTGTAATTCTTGAATTTTCTCTAATGAAACAGAAGACTTGTTCCATGCATTTACCAGAACCGATAGCTTCTGATTCTCAGACTTCATCGTCTGATAATCTGCATTTACTCTGTCATTCTCAGTTCTTAATTTACTTATCTCAACTTCTAGATCTCTGCAGCTGTTTTCTTGCAAGCAAGGAAACTTACTGATTTGATCTTTCAAGTTTTGATTTTCAATATTAACTTCCTCGAATGAATGAGAAAGTATTGAGTACTTTTCTACCATGTCATGCAGTGCTTTAACCAAATCATTTCGGGTAAATTCATCAGAATCAAAATCAAATACCTCTCCAGATGTCGAGGCTGATTCAGTGTTTTCCATGAGACATTTGACTTCTTCTTCATCACTATCACTGGAGTGGCTATCTGAGTCAGAAGACTCAGAGCTAGAATCTGCCCACTTTGATTTACTTTCCTCAGCAATCATTGCTTTGTGGTCTCTTCTAGACTTCTTATCATTCCGCTTGTACTCCTTCTTCTTCTACCTATCCTTCTTAGGTTTCGGGCAATCAGCAATAAAATGTCCGATTTTTCCACTGTAGAAGCAAGCCATATCACCAGGTGGTGATTCTTTCTTGAAGTTCCGGTTAGGGCTTTGGTATGCTCGGTGATTCTTCTTCATGAATCTAGAAAATTTCTTTACGAAGAGGGACATTCCATCATTGCTGATTTGTTCAGCAGTCTTGTCAGATGTGCTTTCAATAGCAGCTACAGGTGAAACATTTGAAACAATTGCATCAGTAGCAGTAGCAGTAGCTGCAAGAGCCTTGGTAGGAGGATTCAATAAGGGCTTTTCTCCACTTCTTACTTCCAGTTCAAACTCATAAGCTTTCAAGTCTGAAAACAAGTCATGTAGTTCCAACTTGTTCAGATCTTTTGAGACTCTCATCTCCATTGTCTTGACGTTCCATTCTCTGGGTAACGTTCTCATCACTTTGAGTGCTACTTCTCTATTGCCATATTCCTTTCCCAAGATGCTAGCTCATTTACCAAGCTGCTGAACGTTCATCAAACTCGCTCTGAGTTTCTCCAGCTTTCATCTTCATATTTTTAAACTTTTGCATTGCCACAGACAGCTTTTTTTCTTTTGTCCGTCCATTTCCTTCACAATTCTGGATAAGTTTTTCCCAGATCTCTTTGGCTGTAGGACACATCTTGATTTTGTTGAATGTATTTTGTCAAGTGTTTTGTAGAGAATATCCTTCGCAACATTGTCTAAGTTTGCTTTCTTTTTGTCCTCGCCTATCCATTCACTTCTTGGCTTTTCAAACATTTGTGGTGCTCCATCAGTAACAACAATAGTTCTATTAGGCTTTAGAATTTTTAATGGACCATCTGTGATGACAAACCACATGTCATCATCTTGGGCTGCAAGATGGTCTTTCATCCTGATCTTCCAATCATTGAAATCTTCTTTTGAGAACATAGGAACTTTGCTAAAGTGTGCCATTCATGTTGTAAATTTTCAGAACAAGAAAAATCTGCTCTGATACCACTTGTTGGAGATCGATATAGAGTTTAGAGGGGAGGGAGGGTGAATAAACTCGTTCTTTTGTTGGACGCTTTTGCAAATGTGCTAGAATCCTGTTAGAGATTATAGCTTATCTTGTTCGAATAAATATCCAGTAGATCACAAGAATAAGTGCGGAAACGATCTGATTGAATGAGGGAGAAAACAATAAAACAGTAGGCAGTAGACAGTAGTTGTTTTTGGAAGTTCGAAGATGAAATCTTCTACGTCTCCCCTTCTTCTGTTTCCAGAAGGTATCACTAAAAGACTTTCGCTATTACAGTACAACTTTTGTACATACCCACTTCAGTATGACTTACCTTTAGCCTACTGAAACTCTTAGCTTCACAACTCAGTATAACGAATATAACAAAGTTCTGGAAAAGACTCTTTCCCAGATTACAGACTCTCCTCAACAAGATGTAGTAAAGTTTATAGCTTGTGAAGAGATAACGAAACAGCAGCACAATATGATATCAGAAGATCAGATAAATGTTATAACGAGTGTGCTGCTTTTTCTTATGTTGAGCTTTTGAATATAACAAGTAGTTCTTTGATTTGCTCAAAATAACGTTGGATAAATAATGTATTGCTTGATAAAAATGATCGTTCTTTTCTATATAAGATTGATCCCTATATATCGAAAGCTTTGAATCAACGTCTAGTCTTCTATGAATTCTTAGTATAATCAGTTTTAATACTTAAAAAGGTTCCTGCAGAAAGTTTCAGAATAATCAGTCTTTGTTTCATGCCAAAACTAGTAAGGAGCGTTAAATGTCTTCTTACAGCATTAATGGTGCAATTAATACTAGTACTAGGTAAAGTAACGATAACATTTAAGACTTGAAACTATCAAACAAAAGAAATTAAGTTTTTCTTGTTTAAGCTATGTTCCGCTTCTGCTTTTCTAAGTTCTGATTCTGCTTTTCTAAGCCGTTAAGTACTCGAAAAGTACTGCTTCTGTTAAAACGATACGTGAGCTTCTGCTTATTATACTGTCTTCTGATTTAGCTAACATATCCTACTGGTTTTGATTCTCATTACCACAATTAAATTAAGTCTAATAATTTATATTTACAACTTTCAACACAAAATTAAAAACATGCTGGAGTTTCCAACAAATTTAAAACAATATATGAGATATTTTGCTATATACCCAGATAAGTCTGATATTTTTAGAGTTCGCGGAATTTCAGGCACAAAGTTTTATGTAAATTAAAAATAATAATTTCAAATAAAAAACCATAAATGTTGTATACAAGTCTTTGCAAGTTTGAGTATGTCTTTATTCCATTTAAATATTATATATTATGAAAAAAATAATATAATAATAAATCTCAAAGAAAAAAGGTACCAATAAATAGAGTCAAAAGACCCCAAATCTTAATAGGGAGGCATATAATATTTAATATATCGAAAAGGTTCAGTCAACATCCCTGTGAAGGGACCCTATTTTGACAGTATCCAAATCAATGCCATGATACTGTGTATCAGATGGAAGATTGTGGGCTGCCGTGATTCCCAAATTATTTGGAATACTTTTCCAAAAAGAATGGTATCGCATACATATATATATATAATTTTTAGTTTGATTGAAAAATACTAACAATTAAACAAAACTATTTTCAATTCAGAAGAAATTGATTTTTTCCAAAAGAATATATATATATGTATTGATGTATAGCCTTGGATTTCAGCTTCACATTGTCCACATTTGTTGAGATCGATCGTTCTTTCAACTACGCAATTCAGATTAAATTAAAAAAATTCACGAAAGAAAACATAATCTGGGTCACAATTGAAAATCACGAACAAAAGTTTGAAAACAAAGAAAATTGAGATGAAAGTAACCGAATTTATAACCAAACTACCCAGTTATGATCTTAGTGTTTCGATTTGGTGTATTTCGACCTAAGGTTCTTCGATTTAGAGAAATATGAAAAATAGATCTTGTATCAAACGATTTCAGAGGAAATAAGTCGGATTCTTAATAGGGAGATGACGGGAGGGACCGATGGGTAACATGATAAAGAGGGACCAAATCAAAGATTAAAAGGAAAGGAAAAAAAATTCTACACGTGAAAGGGTGGTGGAATTATACATTTCTCATAATTTTTGGGAAAATTTTCAAAATTGATTATGTAAATTCTTATGCGGCATATAAATTGGTGACGTGACATGTAAAAAAATATAACACTAAAACAGAATTTTTTCAATATAAATGATAAAAATCACAAAAAAAAAAATCAAACTTTTAAAAGCAAAGTTGTAATCCCAAAATTTAACTATAGGAATATATGGATTTGGACGAACCATTCTAAATTGACAAAAATTAATATTGGTTTTTCAATATAACGATAATCATTTATAAATTTTTGGTCAGTTTTTTAGTATAAGAAATCGCGTGTCTTTTTTATGAGACAAAAATTTTTCACCCAAAATTACAAATTAATTACACCAACAATTGAATTTTAAGTTCATAAATGTAACACTTAGGCTTATTAATATAACTATGATTAATTATACATATATGACTTGCATATTAATTGCATATTTCTAGTGTTCTTTTGGAAACTCATTATGACATCATTATTTCATGTCTCGAGCAAGCATAGATTTATATTGCAACTCTTTCATATCCATCTTAATTTTTACAAAAAATATATATTGTATCTGTCAAAGAAATTTATTTTCTAGCCTTTTAAAATATAAAAAATTACATTTTTCATCCAATGATTTATATTTTTTCTATTTTTAGTCTTGTTAACGATATTTTTTTTTGTTATGTTACTTACATTTTTTAATATTTTGGTTCTATTAACGTGAATTTTTATTTTTAGACATATATCTTTATATTTGTTTTACTATTTTTAAATGGTCCTTCGTCATGAATATGAGGGATTGAGCACATTCCCTTCTGTTAATTCTGTGTCTAATGAAATTTGAGACGAAGATATATGTCTGTGATCTCAGGTAGATAAAGGTGCCATCACAGCATCGAGTGCTCCATCTGTTTTTACAACTCTATATTATCGATTGCTTGTTAATTTACCAAAAATGATAAGTGATGGTAATGATATTAATCAGATATTTTAAACAATACAACAACTCAAGTGTCATGTTTCAATCGGTCTATTGCCATAAGCAATTAAATCATTGAAAATTGAACACATAACATTGACTTTGATACTAGATGTATGATCAAATGTTTGTTGCTTTTGCTAAAATTTATAGCTAGTGGTAGTGATTCAATTCAAATATTTTAAACCATGTATTAACTTAAGCAACACGCTTATATTACTCTTCTTATAAGGAAATTTTTTGCACCCCAACAAACATTTTAAGGCCCCCTAAATAATAAGGTATCTCCCAAAGGCAAACAACACCGCCACCCTAACAACAACCACCGCCACCTCAAGAATGTTGGTGTATCGCCTTTTCACACCCAATATGTAGTGAAAGTTTAAAAATTATAAATAAAAAACAATTTTGACCGTCATAACTTAAATTGTGTGGCGTATGATTCTAAATATATTCATAGGGTGTTTCTTGAATTTACCTTTAATGTTTAACTCTTGGCTCCAATTATTCTAGATTTTAAGTGGAAATAATTCTTGTTGTAAATATCTACAAACGACCTATTGGATCAGACACCGTTCTTCCATCTCCAAATTAAGTCCACAATTGATCGTTTTGTTCCTTTTTTAGATTGAACCAGAAAACCAAACAAAATTTGTGTGTTGATAATGAAGAGCCGGAAATCGGTGAGATTCAGACGATGTCACAGCAGCTACTAGGAAGAACAACGGCGGTGTGTGGTGGTGGAACTAATGCTCGGCCTTTGGTTGTTCTCCAAGGGTGGTGCCGATTTTTATGACTTGATGAGAGAGATAATCTTGATTTTCTTGAAAAATCTTTATTGTGTTGTGTATTATCAACCTTTGATGACATTTAGTTAATGTCTCTCAAGTATAAATGGATCGTTCTAGAGTTAGAAGTTTTCCGCTTGTAAAATATCTCAGGCAACTTATTAACTTTTGATAAGGTATGAAAAGATTTGTTGAAGGGATTTGTGATAGTAGTGTTGCATATAGACGAATTGTCAGAATATTTACGTTTTGATGATTTAACCAGGCTGTTGATATAATAGATAATTATAGAGTCAACCTAAATTGAATTTGTTTTCAAAGCTAATCAAAGCCCTAGCGATTGTCTACCTAAACTGAGAGTTTATTATTCGAAGGCAAAATGGTCACGGAAAGCCAAACTAATCAAAGGTCAACCATGGAACAATTTATCTCAGATCGGTTAGTCAGCCCAAATTACAACATTATTTGAAATTTTTCAGTTTAATCAGTGTTAAAAATCAGAGCCCATCTGAATTATCAGATAAAATTCTCCGTACTATCAATCTTTTATTTCGTGGTAAGTCAAAGTCCATGCGTAATACCCGAAGTGTACGATCTGTCAAAAAAGACAATGACATGGTAACAACGATGTCTATATTTGGAAACATATAAAGATTAAAAAATACCATTGTTGCATACAAAGCCGATAAATAGATAATTAAGACAAGCTTTAAAAACTCTCGGAAATATCCTTCATCACAGTTAAAGCTTTCTGAGTTCAAAATATTATTTATGAGCCCAAATGATCATTAAGATAGTTTGTAATAAACTATTGGTTTATTGATATCCAACTTACAAAAATTTCATTTCAGTGTTGTTAACCCAACCATAATTTTTTTAGAGTTTGTTGATATTATTTATTCACAGCCCATCTAAATCAGTCTATGATCTTAACAAGAAGTATCAGAGAGAGGTTAATTCTTGACTCTGAATATTATTGTATCAAATGGTCTCATTTAACAAAATCATGATATTTTCCAAAGAAGATTTTGATGACTAGAAGATCAAAATGCATACTCATTTAGCTGCACAAAATAATTATATGTGGTTTGTCATCATAGACGGCCCAATGAAAATCTTGAAAGCAAACACTATTGATGATACCAAATTTTCCCTAGGTCCGGTCTGGTGAGCTTAGTCTTCGGATCGGCAATGTTAGAACCAGAGCAACGGAACGTTGCCATTCTACACAGATGAGCAATATTTGGAGGGTGCCAGGAATTTTTCCGACGTGGCCCCTCCGACTTTCTTATTGGATCTTGGTTTTAGAGAAAAAGGGAAGATATAATATGTAGAGGGATGAAAACTAATGTCTCAATGCCCTGAAAATGAAATATACCTGGGTATTTATAGTGGTTGAGATGACTACTTATTCTACTGTGCCGAAGTCTCTTTGGTAAGTTTCTCGTAACCCATCCAGCAGGTCTCATCAGAATCCCAGTATTCGGTATCATCTCTAAACGAAGCTCGGCCGAGCACCAGGGTTATGCCGAGCTTTGCTCAAGGGGTCGAGCTCTGCCCCAAGGGCTCGGCCAAGCTCCCCACCGAGCTCAAGAAGTCCAGTCGAGCTCGTTTAGAGATGATACCGAATACTGGGATTCTGATGAAATGTGCTTGACGGATTACGTCTAAGATTCTCGAAAATAATTAGGACTCAAACACGGTTAAATATTAGGGGCATCAACTGTCATTGTCATTTTTAGTGGTGCTCCTCATATGATTGAAAAATTGAGACAGGAGTGGACCAATGATGAAAAAAAAAAAAAACAAAAAAAAAATCCTAGACAATATTGCCAAGAACATCTTGTATAAGACATTGGAAAAAATACCTTCTGGAAAATTAAAATGTGTTCTACTTCCAATGACATCTGGGAGAAATTTATACACTATGTGAAGGCAATGATCAAACAAAGTAAAATAAACTACCTGTTTCAATACAAAAAATTGACATCATCAAAATGAAGGCAGGGTAGTCTATATAGTTAGCGGTATCATAATCGACTTGGCTGCTCTTGACAAAAAGTATGACAATCATGAAATAGCATTGAAAGTAATGAGGATGCTCCTAAAAAAAATAAGATTTCAAAACAATGGTCATACGTGAATCAAAAGACCTTAACAAATTTGAACTGCACGATCTATTTGCAGACCTTAAGGCATAACAATCGTGTCTAGATTGCATGTTCGACATATAGTAATTCTCGTTCTTGTTGTCACACTTGTATGGATTTTTTTTTGGGTCAAGTAGGTTTAAAAAGAAGAAAAATTTAATTTATGAAGTGGTTAATGTCATATTCTTGTATGACAATATTATTAGGAGTGCTCTTGGATAGCTTATAGATTGTCTACCCTCAAGAGTTAAGTTGTTTGCAACTTAGTTGATGCCAAAACATCAATCCTTGTGATTGAAAGGTAAAAATTTTTAAACACACTATGTATGACATTTTTGTATTTTTGTTATTTGCTACACAATATTGTGAGATGCTCGGTTTTCTTGTGGTAAAACATATTTTTCAAACTTCCGTTGTGCTTCCGGACACCGTAATCGATCCCTTTTAAGTGTTTATATTTCGTTCGGAAAAGTTTGTATTTCTTGGTGTTGTTATAAGTGATCAAGGTCTTCAACTCGATGTGGGCAATATGGAAGTAACTACTGAGAATGGACTACTTCAGAAATTGCAGCCATTGATACCACCTGATATGGGGATCCGGACGCTAATTCACTTTCTTAATCATTATTAAGATTCAATATAACAATTAAGTAGTGTGGGACATAATTTTTTTTTTTCTAAAATGCAAGTGCAGAAACGTAATGTATTTAATCTGATATACATGTCAACATAAGAGTACAAGTCTTGTACAACATTTCTTTATCTCAAACTAGAGTTCAACAACTATACATCAAGTGCTGAATCATATTCTACCTCTGAGCCCGGATCTACACGCTAACCGTAATCTCTCATCCTCTTCCTGATCCTGATCATGTCCCACCTGTTGTCATGCATACATACAGACACAACAACAGCCGGATAACTCCGGTGAGAAATACATTCCTAGTATAAATCATGCATACATGCAATCATATAACTGATATAAAAGTATGAACAAATATCAATAACATGTATCAAATCTGAAAGATATGAATCGATATAAAATTGTAAATATACTCTGGGCTCGTCATCTCAGACTCGACTCATCTTTAATCTGTAAATCAAACTCTGACTCATACTCTCTGACTCGACTCGTTCCTAGTGTAGGGATCTCGATCTGAATAAGAACGCAACAATCTCTTATTGGCATCTCCCACCTACTCTTATTTACGGACTTTGGTCCTGTTCATATCGAATCTCGACAATAGGAGTTGCTATACTCCTAGGCAACATCGATATGACAAAACGTCCGGTGTCTTGGCATATTCGCCACAGACCTTGCATATCCTGCCAATTTGCATCTCCGCCGAATATCAGGCACATCAGCCCAAGGACTAGGCATATCCGCCCATGACTCCTCACATAACATATGCTTAACTATACATCAATAGAATAAGCATATCAATCTCAAACATTGCAACATATCGAGGCAATGGCAATTTAGTATGTGATTTTGGGAAACTCCAGTTAAATCAAACTCGAGTTGTGCAATCCCGGATCCACATTAATTTATACATTTCTCTTCTCGGTCTGACGAAGTCGAAGTCTCGAATTCAAATCTGTCCATACTCAATCTGGTAATAACAATATCGAGGAGTATAATATCAATACACCAGTCAAATCAATACTGAATATAATAAGAACTCAATCAAATTCTATTTCAACGGCATAACTGCATAATCTCAGTATACCCAGCGATACAATATCAATCAGATATCAATCCCAACATCTCATAATTGATAACAACACGATTCTGATATCAAATCGGTATAATCTCAATCAAATCAATTCTGATAATTCATAACAATTCTGTACGATATCCGTTATTCAATTTGGTTTCGATTATATGATGTCTGCTATGTCAAGAACACCACATATCAATCATATCTGATTCTGACAATATCATATTTTCAAATCATAATAGAACATAAGAAAACTTACGTCCGTGTGAAGCCGCTAACACGAGGATCATAGAAATATATTCAGATTAAAACTCTGACGGACGGATCGTTCGTAATCTGGATTCTAATATCAAGAACTTGGAATTTTCTACTGAGCTCTCTCGATTTCTTCAGCTGCTGAATTCGAAGGAAATGAGTGGCTTTACATATACATTGCATGAAAAAGAACAAGTGGCTTAATCTTGGTGCAGCACGTCTCGCGCATATGCGCGACCTTCTTCGGCGCATATGCGCGAGACACTATGTCTCGGCGCGTAGCATCACGGTAACTCGCGCCATATGCGCGCCCTTGCTCGGCGCATATGCGCGAGGCTCTTCACAACTCTCTGCCATCCTCGTGCATATGCGCCGGTCCGTGCCGCGCATATGCGCGATGTCTTCTGCCTACCTCGCGCATATGCGCCTGGCGGGGTCGCGCATATGCGCGAGGGCTCATCCTCGCACATAACATCAATTCTTTTTTTCGGCTTCCCGGTCCGATCCATTCAATCTATAATCACCTCAATTATCAACAAATCATTTTCGATTATAATAATAAAATTCTCGGGCATTACATTTCTCCCCCCCTAAGATCTGATTTCGTCCCCGAAATCACAGGCAATCAACTCAGATAACAAATCAGATACAATAAGGAATGAAGAATAGAAGCTAGATAAAAAGACTCACATCAATGACATAACTCTGGAAACCTCTGACTCATATCTGATTCAGTTTCCCAGGTAGCTTCTTCAATACCATGTCGACTCCACTGACTTTCACAAGCGGAATAGTCTTCATTCTGAGCTGTTCTCATTTCCTGACGGATTAGTTCCACTCTCTATGGGCTATGCTTGTTAGGTAAATATGATGTCAATAAGAATTTTTATGTTACTAAATTATTTTGTGATGAGATCTATATCATGCTTCATGTGATAAATTTTGGAAGATATTTCAAGAAGATTTGTTTTCAACAATCTAGGAATTTGAAGATGAAGTTTTGAGCCTATTTAAGAAATTAAATATATTGAAAGATTATGCATGGAGATTGTATTACAAGATTCTTTAAATGGCTTGATAAATCAAGTGTAGAAGGTGGTGAAGCAGTGAAGAATGTTGATCATGGTGTTTAGCTTCATCAAGTTCAAGTTATTAAAGTTGATTTGGAACCAACGCTTCCATATCAAGTGGATAAGAGAGAAACTAGTTTTGACCAAGATTGGATATTAACGGTATCGGCTGGATCAAGACCTAGACTTGTGGGGATATTTATTTTTGAGTTTTATTTATTTTTATGTAATTTTCATTTTTTTTAATTTATTTAATTGAGGGGTCATAGAATGTCAAGAATCCAAGTCTGTTTGGGTTTCTTGATTAGTTAGGAGCTTCAAATATTATCTAAATTTTCTTTCCTAGTTTTTAGGAGTCCAATTTTATTTTTTCTACAAGACTCACATATATTATAAATACATTGTTTTTATTGATGAATAGGAGACGACGTTTTCACACAAATTTTGAGAGCTTTAATGCTTGTTTTTCACTATTCATGTGAATAGTGAAACCCTAGTTTGACCATTTTACCCCAGATCCTTAAAATTTCAACTCGAATCCATCCAAACTTATTAAAACACCTTAAAAAATACTTATAATAATTTCTTAGACGTAAACTGTAGCCCATACATTAAATTCCATCATTCGTTTTAAAACTTGGCCGGAGTTCCGATTTTAACCCAAATCAACCCGAAACTCAACCAAACTTTCCCAAACTTAAATCATGACTTAACCACGCATGACCAGCTCTTAAAAAACCTAATTCAGACCGTTTAGGACCCTAAAAAATGACTGTACACCTGATGGATTTTTTGCACTTATGGACCGAAACCCTAAGTCCAAGTCAAGCTCATAATTCGACCCTAGCTCAAACCACGCCGGACCAGCCTTGAACCAGTCACTCCTTGGACTTGAATGAACACTCATAGACTGATCTAACCCTGGTCCCCCGCCCCCATGAACAAGGACATGCATGGTTCATCCGAACAAGCCCAAACCGAACCTATCTAACCCTAGCTCCTAAGATCTACCCCTAGACCATGACCAGCTGTACTCGAGCCATCTTGGACCATGTCTCAGACCCAACAGGGTCTGATCCAAGGTCTGGAACGACCTTTGCACCATGCTCCCCTCCTATCACTCGATCGAGCCAAAACCAAGCCAAACCAAGAAGATCCAATCGGCCACCTGCAAGGATGTGTTCCAGCTTGGATGTTTCTAGATAGACCTTATCTAAACCTCATGTAGATCATCCCCTAACCATAAAAACCTGGCAGCACCTTCATCCATGTCAAAAAAACATGAAAGTCAAGTTTTCTCATGCAATTCAAAGAAAAACGTGAGTAAATCATGAGATTTTCCATAGATCATGCATAAACATTCAACAATACATATTATTGTGTGAAAGACGAGAAACAAAAGGTATAGGGCGTGCCTTTGCGTCTAAATGCTCGAAAAGTCTAACCAACAAAGCGATAGACGAACACCGGAGGGATGGGGCGATTCTCCTACTGAAATCTCCATGAAAACAAGACCAAAAACCTTCTTGTGTGTGAGTGTGTGTGTGCGGCCGAGAGGGTGTGGGGAGGTGCTAGGGTTTGAGTGTGAGTTTTGATAATAAAATTAGAGAATATTGGGCATATATTTAAAATAATGAGATATAGTGGGTTTGACCCAAAATCTACTAAAGAAGCCCATTAGGCCCAATAGCACACACATAAAATAATTTGTTTTGTTACGTTTTTAAAAATATTATCTGAACCCTCAAAAAGTCCTCCGTTTTGCTAAAAATCGATTACCGGTTTAAACTATGGCTTGACGTGTAAAAATACCATATATAACCCATTTTTGAAAAATGTATATGTAACGTTCTGAAAATTTGAAGGTCCATCTTAACCACATGCATGCAAGTTATCAATTTTTTTTTTTGTATTTTATTTAAATTGTTTAATGCATTAAATGTATGATTATGTGTTTTAATTGATGTTTTATTAAAAAATTTGCATAAGGGCTTTTAGTAGTATTTGCGTTCGAACGAGGAAAGGAGACCGAGGATAATTAAGGAAAAATGTTTTTATTAAATATTTAGTTTTAATTATTTAATATATAGTGTATTTAAGTGTGATTTTCGAAAAGGGACCTTGGTGAAATATTTTTACTCGTCGGGTCTTATTTTAAACGGGTACGCAAATTTTATCGAGTCAGAAGACTTTTTGAGGATTCGGGCAATATTTTCAAAAACGTACCTAAACAAAATATTTTTCGGAAATGTTATTGGGCTTTACGGGTTTATTTTATTGCTTAATGGGCCTAAAATCCTGTTAATCTATTTAATTTTTATTTAGGGACCATTAATGCATAATTATACAACTTAAACCCTACTTTAGCAAACCCTAAACCTAATTCCAACCATGTGGCCGCCACGTCCACTCTCCAGCAGCCTCTTCAAAATTTCAGCATTAGCTTTTCAGATTTCCAGCAGCTCCCACCTTCAAAAATCACCTAGGTTTTGCAAAAAGAATCCCCACTCGTCTCTTCGGTGCACGCTCTACGCGACTATCTCAAAGTTTACGAGCGTAAATACGCAAAGGCATGCCCTATACCTTGTTTTTCTCATCATTCACATCAATATATGTTGGTTTGTACGTTTTTGCGTGAAAACCCTTAGATGTATCTTGTTGTGAAGGTTTTATACGATTTTGACAAGAAATATGCATTTTTCCTTTACACGTAACTCACGCTATTGACTTGTTTGTGTAAGGGGCTGAAAAATCTCAGTTTTAAGGGGCCATACATGTTGACATTCGAGGCGTCAAGGTGCTGGAGTCGGATATGGGTCGAGCTATAGGGCGAGCCGGTCAGAACTTTGAGTGATAGTGTTGTTGGGTCGATCGGGTGAGGAGAAACGAGGTGCACAATCGTTCGAGGCTTAACCATGCCATGGACACAGACCTTGGTGGGTCCAAGCCATGGTCTAGGGATGCCCAAGCATGGCTGGTTGTGCGCCAAGAGTAGATAGGGAAGGCTTGGTTAGAATGTGACTCGTGTTAGTTTGTTGGGAGGAGCCATGCACGTCCACGTGCACGAGGGCTATGGGCGCGGGTTGGTTGGTCCAGGAGAGGGTCCACGGCTTGGTCTTAGTCAAAGGGTGGTCTGGTTCGGGGCTGGTCCAGCTTAGTGTGGGCTAGGTTCGAATATTTGAGGATTAGGTGCACTAGGGTTTGATGGTGGCTAAGGGCAGAATTTTCCAGCAGCAAATGGACTTTACTGAGGGTCCTAGGTGGTCTGAGACAAGTTGTTTAGGGGCTGGTAGGGTGTGTTTAAGGTGTGGTGTAGGTTTTGGAAAGTTTGATTATGGTTTGGGTTGATTCGCGTTAAAACCGGGATCCCGGTCCAAGTTCTAAAATGAATTGTATAAGTTATGAAACGGACTCGAGTTTACGTCTATGAAATTATTATAAATATTTTTTGAGGTGTTTTAAGGTGTTTGGTTGGCTTCGGGTCAAAATTTTGAGGTCCAGAGATAAAACAGTCATTTAGGGTTTCAAAGGGCAAAATTGTAATTTTTACCCGGGTCGAATTAACAGTCCTGTCAACGCCCTGGTCACAATTTTACATGTTTTAATTGTTTATAATATCACGTATATGATTTTTTATGGAAATATGAAAATACGGTGCATGCTTGATTTTAAGAAAATTTACGTATACGCATCGTTTTTGTAAGTGATGGATATGATGACATGTTTTGAAGAAGTGAGTTGGTTGTGACTAATACGATGATACGATAATACGATGACATGTAAGGCCAAGGCTCAGTGGATGGGTAATATTTTCGCTGATGTCCCCGCCGCCGGGTACCGCGGTTATACGTAGATGGATCCATTGACTAATACGATAATACTAAAGTCACAACTAATGAACTGAATTCAATTAAAGAAAATGAAATATATATGATGATATGATGAGACATGTTTTGACACGCTATGCTATGATATGATATGATATGTTTATGTTCACGCCTTTTAAGATCATGAAACATATATTGATTATGGCACTGTTGCATGTTATGTACTTGTTATAACGGTTCAGGTGTGTTGAGTCTTTAGACTCACTACGTGTGATTGATGCAGGTGAGCTCGTTGATGTGGAGACCTGAGGCGCTGAGGACTAAGTAGGATGAACTGAGGGCGCACGTGAAAACCCAAGGACCTTTCATTTCTTCCGCACTATATGTATGATGATCATTGTTTGTTTTGTACATTTTCATCTTTTACTACGTTGATGATTTATCAGGATTTGAAAGGATAAGCTTGAATTCTTTTAAACAACATTCTAGGGTTTTGAGGATGTTAAATTGTTTCTAACTGCAATTATTTTTATTCAGAGATTAAATGACTTTTTTAAATGCATGTTTAGCTTATTTAAATGTTTTTGAGCGGGTATATTTTCCGCCATAGCTTTTAAAAAAAATAAATAAAAATGTTTCAGTAGCATTTTAAAATCAGTAGACGTTTCAGTCTGTTAAATACATCATATATTAAATAATTGAAATAATTATTTAATAAAAACATTTTCCTTAAACTGTATCGGTCTCTGTTCCTCGTCTGACCATCAAATACTGCCAAAAATCTCTTTCTTATTCAATCGAATAAACCATGCCATATAATCAAAAAATCATGTCATAAACACGCATTAAATGCATTTAAAATATTTAATTAAGTATTGTTTATAATACCCTAGATTTGCGTGCAGTTAAGTTACATCGCTTGAATTTCTAGACCTTACATCAGTTATCATGGATGAGTTAATTTGACAGTGATATGTATATAAAATCCTCTTAGGATTTGAAGTGTCAAATAGATTTAGATTTGACGTCCAAAACTATTATTTCAATAAAACATGTCATTATACAAATTAAAATTATCATGGTATATGTGATACTTTCAGCTTAGTACTGTTGAAGAGTTTACTAAAATGGACAAGTAATTAAAATATAAATTTAATATAAAATACTTGGAAAATACGAAATTCTATCTACGATTATAGATTAAACATTTTCTAAAAAAATATATGTACATAAGTTATAATACAAAGACTATGAAAATATTTTTATAAGTTGCATCAATATATATGGTTGTTTGAATATTTGATGCTATCATTTTCTCCAACTTGAAAGATGAAGAAAAGATATTTGGTCTTGAAGTACCATATATAAAAATTTATACGTCATCATATCTCACAAGTTACACTAGTGATGTATACTTTTCTCTAAAGAAGGTAGTGACAACCAGAAAGACACATAACTGGTTTTCTTTGCAATATCATATGGACTATTGATTTACATAAAAATATTGTCAACAACTGAAGATAATATGACCGATATTTTTACAAAATTATCACCCACATCAACTCTTGGAAAATCAGTGTACAAGTTCGGAATACGAAGAATTGATGATTCAGAGAGAGCCGTCAAAGTTGTACTCTTTTTTCCTCGTCTATTATTTTTCCAACGTGCCTTTTAATGACAAGGTTTTTAATGAGGCAATTAAAAATTAGCGAGAGATGCCGTACTCTTTTTCCTTCACTTGGATTTTGTCCCACTGGGTTTTCCTAGCAAGGTTTTAACGAGTCGCATCTGTCGTCAGGAAAACATCTAAAGAAAGTATCTATTGTTGTACTTTTTTCTTTTGTTTTGGATTTTTCCCAATGAGTTTTACTGAAAAGGTTTTCGCGAAACAACACTGAGTTCCGATGAAGTTTCAAAGCATCCATCTTGCTAATTAAATGTATATTTGACGAATCGATTGTTTGTGCAAATAATCATCTAAGTGGAATGTTATAAATATATTCCTATTGTAGATAATTATCTTATTTAGTTATATTTTAAATATTTGTAATCACGATAAATATGACAAAATAATATCTGTAAAGATTTTTATGTTATAATCTTCTCCTATAAATAGAGTAATTGTGGTCAATAAAAATTGCACTTGAGTATTGACTCATTCTTCTTTTTTTTTATGAATGTTTTCTACTATTCTATCTTTCTTTATGATTTATAACATTTTTATCCATTATTGTAATATTAATGATATTATTTATATTCTATTATAGTACCTATACTTTATTTTACAAATAAATTTTATTGACTAAATATAACGTAAACAACATAACTTCAATCATAAATAAGATTGATCTTATATTATTTTCTTAAATGATATATTATTAGTTCCACTCGCTAGCGATAATGAGTTTTCTGAGCATATACCTATATATATATATATATACCTATATATATTCTGTATGTATACATATATAAATATATCTATATATATACCTTTAGCCGCCTAGGAGATGTCACTCCTAAATCACAAAACCAAACCCACAAAATCGGTAGGTCAAGCAATAATAATATCAAGCAAAAAATGGAAGGCCAAAGAGAAGAGGTGAGCCTAGAAGAGTTGAAACGACAGCTTGCTAATTTTGCTAAAGAAAGAAATTGGGATCAGTTTCACAGCCCCAGAAATCTCCTTTTAGCCATGGTTTGTTTTCTTCTCCATTATTTCTTCGTAAATATTATAGAAATCCCATCAAAAAAATTATATATAATAAGCTTTTTCTGCTTAACTAAATTATCTTCTATTACCTCTTCTCTCTGGTCTGCCTAATAAGCCACAAAAGTATGAATCTTGATTTCTTGTCTACGGAAAACAGAATATAAGGTTTTATTTTTGTTGGATATTGTCAAAATTAAATTTGTGGGAACTATTTAATTTCCCGGTGTTGTCTTTTCTTTTCTTCTTCTTCTTCTTTTTGCCAAATAATTACATGCACATGTTAGTTATTTCTTCATGCACATACAAATACAAATTTTATTTTATTTTATAGAATTAGTAGCTAAATTTTATACAAGATTATTGACAAAACGCAGAAAGAATTTACAATCTCTCACGAAAATTACTTGTTTTCCCAAATCTGCCTTAGTTTATTAGTTTTTCTCTTCGAATTTTTTTGTAAATAACATAAAAGATTTAGATTAAATTCGGCACGGATCTGTCGGTGTTTCCTTTAAATACATAACCGACCAAGATTATATATAGGGTCACCTTTACAACTTCTTCGTCTTTCTATTGTATACTTTTTGCGTAAAGTGAAAAAGAAATATTAGTTTCAATATTTTGATAAAAATTGCTCAGCTAGCATATTATTATATATATTTTTTGATTTTATTATTTCTTGATACAGTTTAATCGAATAAAAAAACATAAAATCCTGATTTCTTGATTGTACAATGATGTTGAAAATTGGAGCGATAATATTAAGACATAGTTCTATCCGTGCAATAGTATTTGAAAAATGAAGTTTTTTTCTCAAAAAAAAGGAGAAATTGTCATAATTTTCTTCCTATGTCGAGGGAAAAATTGTTGTATAGTGATGGATACATTCAGTGGTGGTGGTATGGGTCGTCGTCAAATCTACTGCTGAGGAATTTTTATCGGATTAAACAAATGGAATTATCCTCTTTTTTGCCCTTTTGCTTTGTTGGTACCTAACCTGCCTACGTAGTCTACTCTCAATTTTATGATTTTAGAATAGAATATTATTCATTAAAGCAGTCGCAGTCAGAAAACCCAGCTTTGACCGAACATGCAGCATTTAATTCACTTTTCACATATTCAATGTACACGTTGAGTAGCAATAGATTATGGAATAAAAATTTAATTATTTTTTTAAAAAAAATTAAATATTTTTTGTATTTTAATTAAAAAATATGAGATAGGCCGTAGGTAATGACTCGATAAATAATGAAATTTTGATCAAAAATAATCCACATGGGAAAGATAAGTAGAGCTGTCAAGTCGGTCTCTGCCACCTCCAGGTGGGTGGAGGATGTCTCAATCCAGCTCTACTGAAGATGGATTATAGGTTAAGAGGGTCAGTCTGTATGCCACCCCATCAAAAAAAAATTAAATTATATATATATAATTAATGGGATTTTATTATTCAAAAAATTATAAATCATTGAATCCACATTTCTACACAGGTTGAGATTTCTTCGATTTAATCCATTTAATTTGGTTGACGGGTTAAGCCACTCAACAAACCTAATAGAGTGAAAGGTAGAGGAGAGTTGGCTATCCTACTTCCTTTTAATATATATACACATATATATATGTACATATATATATATATATATATATATATATCAATCACTTGGAGTATAGTTTAAGGGAATAAAAGGGCATAAAAAGACAATATATGTGCACGTTTAAATAATCAAGAAAAAGTTCAGAAGTTAATTTGCACATTTATTGTCTTTTTATGCCCTTTTATTCCCTTGAACTATACTCCAAGTGCAATGTATTAAATATTTTTGAATGCATGGTTGCTTTATTCCTTTTCAGGTGGGTGAAGTGGGAGAATTGTCTGAGATATTCCAATGGAAAGGAGAGGTCCAAAGAGGATTGCCCGATTGGGAAGCAGAAGAGAAGACTCATTTGGGTGAAGAACTCTCAGATGTTTTGTTATATCTGATCAGGTTGTCTGATATCTGTGGGATCGATCTTGGTGAAGCTGCGCTTAGAAAAATTCAACTCAATGGGACTAAATATCCCATTCATCGTTGCAACCCTTCTTAAGTAGTTCGTTGTACTATCTATCTCTCTGTCTAAAAACATGGCCTCATATGTGTCATTTGTTGTATTAATGTTACTTCTCCTTATATATATTTTGTGACGAGTTAGTTTCGGGTTCATTTTATACTTTGTTGACGTCTTTTTTTTATTGGAAAATAAATTTTTTTATAAAAAAAAAGTTCATTTATATATCTAGAGGCAACATAGCTCTACCTGAGCTAGAATTTAAACTTTATAATTTTAAAATATTTTAAATTGATTTACTCGAATTAATACCAAATTAATTCAAATTTTATATATAATTTTTTTTAAAAAAAATGGGCCACCCGAGATAAAGCCTGGGTGTCATATAATGTGGCTCCGCCACGGTCTACAAGGGTGTAGACAAAAGCTTTAATATGGTGCGCGAAATATATTTAAAAAAAATGTTCATTTATATACAGAGAATGTTTATTCTTTTATTTATTATGAGACAACACAAATACAAACAATTATAGAAAAAAAAAATATTAGTGATTATTCAGTAATGTTTGTACATGAAATTTCCAAAATATTATTTGTTTTTCTCTCTAAAGATTTATTCGTGCACTTTTCGTTCACAAAATCCTACATATTAAATTTTTTAGATAATTTTACCAATTGATATTGATTTAAAACTTGATTTTACATTTTACAAACTTAATAAATATATGGTTGTTAATATAGTTTAAACAAATGACATCTATCATAAAAAAATTAGTTTTGTGTAGAATAAGATACTTATTGTATTAAAATAATAAAAATGGATTTAAATTTATAATTATTATTATATTAAAATAGCAAAAAAATTAAAGATATTTTTATTTATTATCAGAATTTGACATAAATTCTTATATAGTGATTCTAAAACTTATATTTTATTATATTTTTAATTATATAAAAACTTTTGGAAGAGAAAAATCTTAAAAAATAAACTTGAGGGGCATCTGACAATTCTACCTATACGGGGAACATAAAAGAGGGGGCGATGTAAACCACCCGACCTAGATGCTTCGTCCCTAATTATTGGGTAAAGCATATGTAAGGTGACAATAATATTGATATGTGTGACCTCTTTATAAATTTTCATACATCAAGCTGCTGAAGTTATACTGTTTGATTTTGTTGGATAGGTGGACCGTAAAAAAAGATCATCATATTTTAACGGATAATACTGTCAATGTTGAGGACATGAATGTTATTAGATAAAATATAAGACTGATCTCGAAAAAATATGAAAAAACACAACAGTAAGACATGCCTCTCCCCGGACTCATGACCTTAACAACTCGATCCTTCTTAAACCATGTATGTGCAAGTCCATCACGTCCAAACGCCCCTTAGTAGGGGGCTCTGTGCTGTCACAAGTATAAGAAAATAAAGTTGCACCTTGTCTAACAATTATAGTTTTTTGCCTACTGGTAAGCATTTGATCCTAATATTGGTATCAACGCGAGGTCACGAATTCGAGTATCTGGAGAAGCTTATTTATATACTTCTTAGGGGTGATTATTATGTGTAACATATATGGATAATGGTAATACTGATATGAATGACTTCCTAGTAAGCTAACGTGCGTCAAGTTGTATCGTTTGATCTAATTGGCTAGGTTGTCATAAAATAGGGACAACAGATCTTAACAGATAATATTGTTTTTGTTAAGGACATAAAACCGTTGATAAAGAAAAGATAAGACTGACATCTAACGGATATGAGACAACACAAGAAGTCAGACACGATAATAATTGTCCTTGCTTGGTAGATCAATCAAAATTTTAAGCTTTGTTTTATGATTTAAAATATTTGAACCCTATATACTTTTGAGCATTAATATAATCCAATAAACACCAAGTGAGGCCTAATCATCACCCACATTGTCTAAAATTGTTTTATTGTTATAGAAATTCTAAAAATAAATATCCTCAAAAAAAAAAATTCTAAAAATAAAGAATAAATATAAATTGTGAAGGCGGTGGGACATATTTTTTTCATGGGCGGTGCCTATTATAATAATATTATTTGTTAACCCAATGCATGGTCAAAGAAGAATGTTTTTTTTTCTTCGTGTTAGTGGGAGTACTTTAATTTTTTTTAATATATAATTAATTTGTATTAAAGTAGAATAAATTCCCAATATTTATATTGTCGGGACCAAAAGCCAACGTGACATCACAACAAATTTTATATTCTATATACTAATACCAAGGTTCTAAAAACCGTGAAGCGTCTCGAAGCACGGATGTCGAGTTCCAAGCTTTTCAAGCTTAAGTGAGATTAGCACATGTTTAAGCGTTAAAAATTTTTTTATTTCTAGTGTAATTGTAATTATCTCAAACCAATAAATAGATAAAATAATATATAAATATGATAAATTTAAGCCTGATGTATTAATTATCATATATATAAAAGCATAACAATATCAAAATTGCAATCTTTATTTGTTTTTGCAACTATACCACATTAAAAAATGCTAAATATTTGTCAAATCATTATCATACATAGTTAATCATAATTAAAATTAAAATAAACATCGAAATTATAAACCTAATTTATTATTTTAAAATAAAAAGACATACCTTCAAAATAAAAAAATTTAAAAACAAATAGATGCGATTAATTGTGCTTAAGCACACAGCACATTTAATTAAACACTTTAATTATGCTTAATTCGGTCAAACTACAGTTTAATCGCTTTCCTCCAAAACGGGGCGTTTTTATCAGGTTTCAAGCTTAAGCGAGTTTTTTTAGAACTAAAACTAATACCCTTGATACACGATGTTCATGCATATTATATTTTAATATTATATAAGTTTAATCCAAAAAATCTAGAAATTATATTAAAATTAAGTTTAGATATTATTTTTTACATGTTTTCTAATCATTAATAATAAATAATAAAGTGACATGGTCAATGATGGGTTATGACCCAACTTAAACATCAGCCTACTAAATTGGGCTTGGTTTTGTGTTTAATTAACTATTGAAATTTTTATTGGGGGCCCGTAAGATTAGTTAAGCCCACTTAAGGTTTAAGCCCGCAATCGAGGTTGGTACTCCACATTCCAGAAGGTTTCCCATTCGATGTCTATAAACTTTGTCGCTTTATTCTCTTCCATATAGCGCTCACTTGACCATCATTGGGTTTTTTTCGGGCGCTCCCCAATAGAGGTGGATACGGGTCGGGTAGTTTGGGTCGGGCGCCCCATTTCCCGGGTAGTGTTTTTTGATACCCGAGCCCAACCTGATATTTATACTACCAGACTAATTGGGTGTGTTCTGGTTGGGTAGTTCGTGTTTGGATCAGAAATAAATTTAGAGGAGTGATGAATAAATTTTCCCAAAAATTTGAAAATATTTCGGTTGAATTAACAACACTAACACTGAAATAATTTTTTTATCAATTTGGGTTCTCAATAAGTCATATGAAAACTGTGCGAGAATAAACTAACTGAAACTTTTGAACAAAATGGTTTATCAAATGAAAGGTAAATATAGCTAAACCAAAACGTAAGTTGGCATAAGATTGTTTCTGGATATTCAAAGAATTCAATACACCTACATTGCTCATTCTTTCTGAGCAGTAAGAATTCTTATTCTAAATTACAAAGATTTCACAAAGGAATTCTAAGTATAATTTGATACTCCAACTTATTGGCATGTGCTTTCTTTTATTAGTTTTGCTCGCACAAAATTATTTTAAGAAGACACAAGGGATCAGAGAATTCATAATTTCAGATAGATGAAGAGCTTGTCAAACAGATCTATTTATGGACTTCATCTACAACAGTTATAATTTTAAATCATATACATATTTCCAAATATAGATGTCATTGTGTTGTTGCTATGTAATCGTCCTTTCTGACATATTCAGGTAGTGCACATGAATTATGAACTTATGTTGGAATCAGTGAATTTTAGTATGAAAAAATTTATCTGATATCTCAGCAGAGCTTTGATTCATTAATCGGAAATAAAATATACAACTGAAATATCTTGCTAATTATACAAATTCTATCCTCTAAGCACCATCTCCAGTGATAATCCTTTTGATACCCAAAATACTTGTTAGATGGCTTTTTCGGCTCATCAGTTGGCTTCGACTGTTCTTTCTTATGAGCCTGACTGGAATATTCAGTTGACTTCATTTATTTCATTTTTTGTCAACACTAGATCGTGACTTCAAGTATGCAAGAATAGATTCTAACTGAGAGCTCACCTGTCAATATTTTCATTGAAATGAGCCTATACTTCCTCTATCTTGGTGCAAATTTGAAAATTATTGTCTTGAATTTGTCCACCAAGATGAGTAGCACTACCCATCTAAACCTTTTTATTATGTTCCAAACAAATGAATGTATCAATCATTCCCCTAGATAGGTCCGACACTTCCTTGAGCATGTCATGACCCGAATACATATTTTGAATGAAGTATTAATTAAGAGATGATTAAAGGTTGTTAATTAAACATTATTAAGGAATTGATAATTCTGGATCAATCTGTTGGGTTCCACCGAATTTAAAAGGGACAACCCAACATACTTCAGATTTCATTATCCCAAGAAATCCAACTAGACGAATAAGATTCTCACATGTGGCAGATAAGATTGATTCGAATTTTCTGAAATAGTCCGGATGCAGCCTATAAATGGAAGCTGAATTTTTTTGTTTCCTACGCCGCTTCCTTCAGAGAGAGTTCTAGCCATATACCTTAGGTTTTCTAGCCAGTTTATAGGACACTTTGGTGTCGGGAAGTTTCGAAGCTAGTGTCGACTCGAGGGGGGGTCGGTGAACTGGGATCGAGACATCATTAGCCGACTGACGACGGGCGCATGTATAATCCTAAAGTCTTTAGGAAGAACTTTGAAGCATTTTTGGTAATTCATGATCTGATTTGATATTGATTTCATGTTGTTGGTATTGTCTAGGTTCATAGCTTTCTGTCATATTGTTTTAGTAAGGTACGTGATGTACTGACTGAGATATCCGAGCGTATTATACACACTTATATGCTTCATATTTATATGTTGCATGATACATATTTTACTGCTTTGGCATATTATGCATGACATATCATGTTGAGTCTGATATCTTTTGAGATATACCTCGGTTATTGGGGCCGCTCAGCCATATTCTGTATTGTAGACGATGGGGCATCAAGAGCTACAGTGTCCGACGGGACCTGCGGGCTCTGATGACCTGGACATTGTAGGTCCACGTCTTGATGATGAGTGTGGGAGCCGAAATTGCCTAGGGCAGATAAGAGACTACACACTAGAGCGCCTCTAAACCGAGCATGAGATTCTTGACTTGATCCTTAATATCCGATCATATTGCATTTCGCATGCATCATATCAGTTTGTATACTCGTACATTCTAGTATTGGAAGATTGTCGCTCACGTCTTTGTTTTCATCTTCGACACCCCATTTCAAGGGGCGGGTCTTATGTTGGACGGTTCGGATGGTTAGTGCAGTGGCTAGAGCAGTTGGGTTTTTAGTGATGATCCAGTGGAGGTTTTACGTGGTTTATCATTTTCTCCTTCAGAATTATGTTTTCGATATGGTTGTATTATTGTTTAAGACTGCTGTTATTGTTCTGTTTTCGTTTGGATTGTAAGATGATTAAGTTATTTGATTTTCGCTGTTTAATTGTTGGTATTAAATTTAATGTTGCATGTTTATTAGTGGCTCGGGTAAGGGCACTACATTTTGTGGTATCAGAGCGTGCAAAGATTTTTGGGACATTGGTAATTCTATTTCGAGGTTTTAGAGGTTGATTTAGGTTTCCTTTAAGATGTCAAGATATGGAAGCAGTCACGGAAGTGTGGGACATGACCGTTATGGTGACGATGAGGCTGGCCGAGAACATCGTCGCAGAGATCGTGACGGAAGGTGTCACTGAGATCATGATGAAAGGAGACGTAGAAACCGCGTTAACATATTGGATTTCATGAAGATTAGACCTCCACCATTGACTGGAGATGAGAATGCTGACGTTGCTGAAGCTTGGGTCGATATCATGGAGCAGTGTTTTCCAGTGCTACACTATTACGAGGTTGAGAAGATGTAGGTATCCAATTTCATGATCTAAGGAAAAACTCGGAAATGATGGAAACCTGTTTCTGCCATTCTAGTTCAGCAGCATGGACGAATCCATTGGGAACATTTCCGTCAGGCCTTCATCAATCATAAATTTCCTCTTGTTATTCGTCTGGCGAAGGAGATAGAACTTTAACCATTAAGCAAGGAGATTCAAGTATTGAGGATTACCAAAAGCGTTTTACGGATATGTTGCCAACGCTCCTCACATAAGTGAGAATTCTGCAGAAAAATATTATCACTTTTTGAATGGTTTTGAACCAAGAGATTTTTGATCGAGTTTCTTTCTGTGATGATCCTTCTTCGTACGAAGGATTAGTGAATCGTCGTCGTCAAGCTAAGATTAGTATTGCTAGGAGGAAGGCTATCCAAGCTAGCAAAAGTTCGTTGGGACCTAGGGGCCAGTCTTTCAAGAAGTCTTCTTCTTCTTCTTCTTCTTCTTCCGGTTCTGGAGGGCTGCACAGCTTTGGTAGGAAAAAGCTTCAATGTGGCCATTGCGGAGGCAATCACCAAATGGAGAATTTTCGAAAAGTGACTGGTGTTTGTTTCAATTGTGGTGGTTTGGTCACATGGAGAGGGATTGCCCTAACTTGGAGGATCAAAGTGGAGGCAGATGTTTTGTGGCAGGGTCTTACAATGGAAAACTGTAACGTCTGCTCCTTAAAATTCTACTGAATTTTTTTTAAAAGCTATGACAAAAAATACACACACTCATAAACATTTAAATATGTTAATCAGACGTTTTAAAATTAATCTAATTACTGAATAAAATAACTGCAGTTACACAAAATTTTCACGTGCACCCCCAGCTCAGCCTACTCAGTCTTCAGCGCCTTCAGTCTCCTCAACCATAAGGTCACCTGCATCAATCATACCTAGTGAGTCTAAAAACTCAACAACCTAAACCGTTATAACAACAACTTATACATATCATGCAACAGTGAAAAGTACTGTAAGCAAAATAACTTTCATGATCTTCAAAAGCATGAACATAAACGTAAAAATATTCATATAAAATCATCGCATATCTTATCATCATATACGTATTCTTTTCCTTAATTAAATTCAGATCATTAGTTGTGAATTTTTAGTACCAGCTCTAATTTGATGGATCCATCTACGTATAACCGCGGTACCTGACGGCGGGGACATCAGCGACAGTTTTACCCATCCATTGAGCCTTGGCATTACATATTTGTTAGGTTAATTTGGGAGTGAAAAAGTGTTTAGAAGGGTGTGTTGAATAAACACTTGACAATTTTCCCCAACTCTTGAATAATGAATCAGTTTGGTGACAAACTGAATTCTGGAATCTTGCTTGACAATATGAGTCAGTTAACTGATGAAAGTGCGGAAATAAACTGACTGACAGATAGAATAAAAATTGAAATAAAGAGACAAAATATTTATGGATGTTCGGAGATTTCAAATACTCCTACGTGATCCCTTCTATCTCGATGATAGGATATTTACTAAAAGACTTTGATTTATAATTGAGAAAATAAGGCTTGGACGTAGGATTTTATCATGAAGGGCCATGAGTTTTTTTGAGTTTTATGTGCATGTGTGGTTCAAGTGGCCCGTTCCTTTTGCATGGGGTCACGAGGCTGGCTAGGGCTGGTTGGGGGCTTGGCCAGGGTCAGGTTCAAAGGCTAGGTAGGGTCCTAGGACGGCTAGAGTCGAGGGTGGCGAGTGAGGAAGAGCCCTTACGTGAAGGGACACTTCACGCGTAAGATTCAGGTGGCCGAGAGTTTCAGGGGCCATGGCTCGGTCTAGGGGCGTGCTAGATGGTCCATCAGGGTCCTAGGGTAATGGGCAGGGGTCGGGCCAGGGGTTGGTGCGTCTGGGTTGGCTGTGGCTCGAGAAAACATGAGTTGATCCATAGGGAGCATGCAGGCTGCCATCTTCAATACAGGTGGCTCGTGCGCGGCTTCTAGGGCCTGGGGTGGTCTGTCTGGGGTTTGGGCATGGTCCAAGGAAGGTTAGGGTAAGTTGGGCTTGGTGGTGGCTCAACTGGAAGTGTTCTAGGGTGGCTAGGAGACTTGAGCGCGACTAGCATGCTGGTGCGCAGAGTATGTGCCTTCAGGCAGGGCTTTTACGTGGGTCAGGGGCTGGTCCGAGGGCTTGGGCTGGTCTGGGGTGAGGCTGGGTGTGATCCAAGGTCAGTGAGGGTCCGAGGTGGTCGCTGGTTCAGAGGCTGGAAGTGTCCTTGCTAGCTAGGATTCTTGGGCGACAGGGGTTAGGGTGCGCAGGTTTTGGGCCTTCCGCCCAGCATGGTTTGAGCGAGCTAGGCTAGGTTATATGGGTCAGGGTTGGTCATTAGGGTGCCTAGGTGGGTTGGCTAGAGTTTGGCTCAAGATGGCTTGGGCGTGGCTCGAGTAATTTGGGAGATGGCTCGGTGTGTTCGTCTATGTGTCAATTTCGAAAATTTAAGGAAGAAATTTCGAACCATGGGTCCAACGGGGTGGCTCATGATTTGGAAGGGTAAAATAAATACTAAAAATGTTATGTTTCAAATTTGGGATCAAAATATTGCGTGTTGGATTTATCCGGGATTTTATCGCCGCATAAAACATTAATTAAAGAATTAATTGAAAAACCTAGTTTTAAGCTTTATAAAATTATGAAAAAATATATTTAAGCTTAAATAATTATTTAGAATAATTCCATGTCATTAAATGTGAGAAAAAGATAAATTTGAGAATTTTTACGTCTAGGGGCAAAACAGTCTTTTCACACTTAGGAAAATACGTAAACGCTTGGCATCGTTCCGAAGGATTGTAATGCTTGTAAAATGATAATTTATGATTTAAAATGATGATTTTGATGATATTATGTATTTTTATTATTTATGATAAATCTGTGCAATTTTTACTGTTTAAAATGCTATTTTTGGAAAGATGTCTTATTTTATGATTTTTAAAGAAAAGGAAAAAAATTTTTGAGGGATGTGAATTGACTGTAACAAAAGATATGATATATGATATATGATTTTTTGGGGATGACGTGAGGGCCAAGGCCAAGAGGGAGCCCACATACGGGCCAAGGCCCCAGAGGGATCCCGTGTATGGGAAAAGCCCCAGAGGGACCCCGACGATCGTATTTCTATGGTGGCGCCTAGTGCACACCACATGGGCCATGTGGAGCTAAGACTGCAGTCGACCAAAAGATAAAAGCTAGTCACTTTCAAGGATCAAACTTCACCCAAAATGATATATGATTGAAATCTTATGATAAAAATGATTTTATGATATACGATTCATGATGATGATTAAAGCTATTATTTTTAAAATGATATATTTATGCTCAAAGCTTATTTTAAATGATTTTAAGGATTTATTTATGCTTAAAGTTATTTTAAAATGATTTTTACGATTTATTATTTAATTATGCTAAAATGATTTTAAATAGTTTATTTATGTTTGAAAGATATTTTAAATAAAAATATGATTTTAATGCATGTGAATGTATATGTTTTATTTGATATCCACGTTTAGAATGTATTGAGTCTTTAGACTCACTAGGTTTGTATGTGCATGATTTGATGATTTATGGGAGGTGCTGACGATTGAGTGGATCGAGTGTAGCAGTACACACCCGACGACCTTTGTGTTTCCGCACTAGCTAGATAGATTTATGATTTAAGGATTTATGTTAATGATTTTTATTAGAGATATTTAATATGCTTTATTTTATTGTTAGTTGATCTTTTAAAGATCCATTTTGGAAGTTTTGGTTAGGTGATGATTTAAGATTTATTTTATGCACTTGAGATTTAAATTGTTAAATTATTATGATTTATGATTATGTTAAATTATTTTATTTATTAATTTAGAATTTATGATTTAAGATTAGAAAAAAAAAGTCGAGGTCGTTTCAGTTGGTATCAGAGCCGACCTCTCCGAGTATGGTGTGGTTCGGGAACGAACCAAGGGAAGCTGGTGGGCATGTGAGGCCCGAGGCCAAAGAGGGCCGGGGGTGATCGCCGGTGCAGGTTGCATGGACAATGAGCGGCTCCTGGAAGGCTTCTAGGCGGAGGGAACATGGATGAACCGATCTTACACCGGAAGGAGAGGGATTCCAAAACTACTCAGGTATGAGACTGTGCAATTGAGGAGGGCTTAAAAGATTGGATTTGTACTATTCATATCAAGAATGTGCATCTTCTTTTCGTTAGCTCATCACATAAGAACTTCAAAGTTAAGCGTGATTGACTT
Organism: Primulina tabacum; assembly: GCF_025594145.1. NCBI lineage: Eukaryota > Viridiplantae > Streptophyta > Magnoliopsida > Lamiales > Gesneriaceae > Primulina > Primulina tabacum. Next base: position 24,095,308 of record NC_134556.1, on the reverse strand, counting down.
GGGGCAATTCTGGGATGGGTGAACTCCTGTGAAGTTTCTTAGGGTGCGTGTGAGTGAGGACATAAGCACGCTGGAAAGACTCGTCTTGGTATAGTGAGGACAGTCGTCGAATCTGGGGCGTTACACATTAAGTAGAAACAGTAGATAACATAGTACAAGAAGTATAACAAAGTGAACTTTTTCATTAATAAAATCAGATGTGTTACACCAGATAAGCAATAACAATTGTTGATATAAGTAGTATTGATATTTACAGTAGAAATCCTAACTAGAACCTACTAGAACCACCCCTCTCCTCCTCTCTTCGCATGATCGTGGTTTGTGAAAGAGATGATTCCGCAACTTAGATCTAATATTATAGAATAATCTAACTGATTATTCAGTCTACAGATCCAGAAATTTGTTCCAAGTCTTCATCCTATTAAGATCGAGGTCTTCCAACATATTCTTACGGGACGCCGCAAGTTGTCTTTGGAACTCCCTTGCTTTATCCGACTCCAGAGCAAACTCTGTTGAACTGTTTGCACTATCCATTTGTTAAATGTTTAAGATGTCTTAGTTTGTGTCTTTGCAGGTATTTATAATTATCATCGGGCTAGTTGAAGAGTCACTTGACCATTCACCTCCTGCGTGTTTTTATTGGAAGAATTTCAAGAGTCATCTGTTATTCCCTTTGATCTTCATTCTTCGCATTTAATATTTGTTTATTTGCATTAATTTAGGCGGAACATTGTTTAATTATGACTGGTATTTCCATCTCAAGTCATATAAAGAAGGAGATTTGTCTTTTCGATAAAACAATGTGTCTACTGGACTTTTTCAAAAGTGTTGGATATATTTCAGTACTTTATCACTTCCAGTAGATATTATCATAAAACGACAAATCCTCTTCTGAATTTTTAGTAACCGCCTTGGACAGCCCGTTTTTTATTAATTTTTTTTAAAATCATTGGTTCAACTGACACTCATCTTTTAACTTTTCAATCTCACCGTAAACATATTGACACGTGTCCTTATGTTTTCAATGACGACTGTACATTTTGAATTTTAACCGCCTCTTCTCTATCTCATTTCACTTTTATGATTACAGATTGTTGCATACTTGCTACTGCTTTCTCTCGAATTTCTTTCTACAACAAAATCTACTTCGAATCCTTCTAACTTACAGGAAAATTTGATGGAACCTATACACTCAATTCTTATCAAGTCAACTTTGCATCGGTACTCACCATCAAAGATGGTAATCTTGTTAAAATGTTCAAGGCCATTGAGAAATCTGGTCTTAGAAAATTTCTGGAATCACCCGCAATCATTTACAAGACCACCCTCCTGGATTTCTATGCTAAAGCAACCATTGAGGATGGAAATATCGTATACTCTCAGGGAGCTGCGTCAATAACCATCTATGTTGCACTTCTGGGATCGACTTTCTTTCTCCCATTCTCAGGTAACTTTGAATGTTCTGTTATTACTAAGGAGGAAGTGTCTACTTGAAACATCTGCTCTTCGTTTTCTTAAAACGTTCTAGAATTTTTTTTCTCCTTAATCTCCATAATTCAAAATATACATATATATATAATTTAAAATACCTTGACACCATTTTTAAAATAAAATACCCAACTACCATTTAAAAAACAAAGGAAAATAGTTTGAATCATAAAATCGTCAAACGTTTTACCAAACCTAAAAACATTATTTGAAAAGTATAGCTCATACTATAACCTCTCAAAAACCACTCATAAATAAATTGTCGTAAAAATATCTTTAGCATAACTTAAAATCATAAATCATAAACTAGTGCGGAAACTAGCGTCGATCCTCTGGTTATGTGCACCTTCAGTCCAGCAAAGTCAACCATCAAGTCCTCCATTATCATATTCATAATCATTATCACATGCATCAATCACATCTAGTGAGTCTAAAAACTCAACACACCATAATCTTGATAACAAGTACAACATATACAGATCACATGCAACAGTGAAAATACTTGTAATTTAAAATATCGTTTTCATGAAGATGCATAAACTTTAAACATAACAATTTTCATAAACATTTTCATGATGCATAAACTTTAAATAAAAATATTTTCATAATGCATCAGCTTTAAACATAAACATTTCCATAAACTTTTCATAAAAATTTTCGTAAATATTTTCATAAAAATTTTCATATCATCATAAATATATTCATATTTAAGATTTTCATTTTCATATCAACATATTCATATTCGTATCAACATATTCAAATTCATATGCGTGTTTGTTGAATTCAGATCGTGATTGTGACTCGTATTCTTAATCGTATTGGGTGATGGATCCATCTACATAAAACCACAATACTGGGCGACGGAGACATCAACAATAGTCTCACCAGTCAAATGAGTCCATGGCCAACGTATTAACATATCAACGTATTCGTATTCGTATCACATATTCGTATTCGTATTCGTATAATTGGAAACACAATCGTTGGGCTCTTACTGGGACCATAACCCTCACGATATTTCCAACATGTCATCGTATTAGTCACAATCCCTTCACGCCCTTCAACATTTTGTATTTCCATCACTTAATAAAAACATGCATATAATATCATTTTTATTTAAAACCAAGCATGCAACATGTCTTTTAAATGTTCACGTTAAATCATAAAAATCCATACACATTTAAAAAATCATAATTTAACATATTAAAAATCATAAATATCCATGAACATTTTAACATCATAAACATTTAAAATAAACGTTTTGACATATTAAATCATAAATATTTAAAAGAAATGTTTTAGCATATTAAATCATAAAAACATCCATAAACAATTAGAACCAACATTTTAATATATCAGTAACATTTAAAATAACATTTTGACATATTAAATCATAAAAATTAAAAATAAACATATTAACATATAAAAATTCATAAACATCCATAATCATTGAGAATAATCATATTAGCATATAAAACAACATTCAGGACACTGCCATGACGTTTACAAATTTCTAGGCGTAAAATGAAAGTTTTACCCCTAGATGTAAAATTTTACGTTTTTGACTTTTTCTTAATTTCATTGACTCTAAAATGTCCCAAATAATTATTTATGTTTACATGAATTTTCTCATATTTTTATTTAGCATAAATCGAGGACTTTTAATTTATTCTTTTAGCTATGACGTATTACTTCGTTTTAATCCCGAATTAAACAAAACCTTAATATAAAATTCCCAAATTCAAAATTTAGACTTTTAATAATTATTTGAGCTTAAATGTAATTTTCCATAATTTTATAAAGCTTAAATTTAGACTTTTCAATGAATTCCTTAATTAGCGTTTCGTGAGGCGATTAAATCCCGGATAAATCCGAAACTCGTTATTTGATCCCAAACTTTAAACATAGCATTTTTATTATTTATTCTACCCTTAAAAGTCATGAGCCACACCCATGGACCGATGGATTCAATTTTAGTTCTTAAAATCTCGAAATTGACACCTTTACGAACCACCCGAGCCATCTCCCAATTTATTCGAGCCATGGTCAAGCCACCTCAAGCCAAACCCGAGCCAACCCACCTAGACACCCTACTGACCAGCCCTGACCCCTGGACCTAGCCCTTAACTCGCCCAAACCTTGCTGGAACTAGCCCCACGTTTCTGCATGTGTGTGTGTCTTGTGTTCTAGTTGTACTAGGACTCCTAGCTAGCCTAGGGCTCATCCAGCTGAGCCGCCACCAAACCACCATGACCCTAACTGACCCTGGACCCCGTCTAGACCATACCCAGACCAACCCAAGCCATGGACGCCACGTAGCGAGTCACTAAACCAGCCCAGCAGCCTCGCGCATACACATGCTGTCTTGTGCTTCCTCATGTTTTGCTCGAGCCAGCAGCCACCCAAGCCGCACCAGCCCCTAGCCCAGACCTTGTGCACCCTCCTAGGACGCTACAGACCTACCCTATCCCAGCCCAAATCCCCCAGGTCGAGCCCCTTCTTCATGCACAACAGCAACACCTGCGCTATTCCCTTCAAGCTCTTGGATAGGAGTCCTTGTTGGCTAGGACTCCTCTCAACCCACTTAACTCGAGTCCTAGCGTGGCTAGGACTCTTCCCTGACAAAGACCATGACCCAACCCTGACCCCAGACAAGCCATGCAAGGCCTAGCCTCTTATTCCCCAAAACCGAGCCCTCAAAACACCCCACCACATGTTTCGGTTCCTGCTTGTATTATTCATGTTTGTGCAACGTTTAGGTTGTGTTTTATGAACCTAAAGCTTCGTGTTAACATCCTTAATTATACTCCTAACATGGAAGCCCCCTTAACCTCATAATAACATGAATTTGGAATCAAAAAACACAAATTTAGAACACGTATACATATAGTTACGAAATTAACAACTTTGCGTGCCATGTTTTCCTTAAAAATATGCTTAGATAATTAATATGGTGAAACGTCTACTATTCGTTTTCTTAAAAATTACAAGAATTTTTTTTAAACACTCAATTTTCGGCCATGTACATTTACCATATGAAAATATTTTTATAAAATATTTTATCCTTTGAATAAAAAACATCATCCATATAACATTTTTAAAAATCAAGTGCAATAATCATAAAATGAAATTGTCAACTGTTTTACCAAGCCTAAAAAGCAATAAGTTTGAAAAGTATAGCCCATAATATAACCTCTCAAAAACCATTCATAAATAAATCGTCGTAAAATATCTTTAACATAACTTAAAATCGTAAATCATAACTAGTGCGGAAAACTAGCGTCGGTCCTCGGGTTATGTGCACCTTCAGTCCAGCAAATTCAATCATCAAGACCTCCATTATCATAATTATCATAATCGCCTGCATCAATCACACCTAGTGAGTCTAAAGACTCAACACATCATATTCTTGATAACAAATACTACATATACAGAACACATGCATCGTAAAAATACTTGTACTTAAAATATCGTTTTCATGAATGTGCATAAACTTTAAATAAAAATATTTTCATAATGATGCATCAACTTTAAACATAAACATTTTCATGAATTTTCATAAACATTTTCGTAAACATTTTCACATCACCCTCACATATTCATACGAACATGCATACTTTAAACCTCAACATTTTCATTTTCCTCATTCATAACATGTATCCTTTTATCATGATCATAGACATTTTCCTTTATTGAATTCAGATCGTTAATCGTGACTTTCCTCAATCCTCAAATTTCGATGGATCCATCTACATGAAACCACAGTACTGGGCGGCGGGGACATTAGCGACTATCTCTCGTCAACTGAGCCTTGGCCAATCCTCAATCATATCCTCATATCCTCATTTGTCGATGGATCCATCTACATGAAATCACAGTACTGGGCGGGGGGGACATCAGCGACGATCTCTCGTCAACTAAACCTTGGCCTTTCCTCATCGAATATAAATACGATCGTCGGACTCCCTCTGGGGCCTTTTCCCCCACGATATCCACATTCTTATCCTCAACAGTCACAATTACTTCACTTCCTTCAACGTTTTATATTTTCATCCCTTAATAAAAATCACTCATTTAATATCCTTTTCTTTTTTAAAAACAAGCATGAAACATTTCTTTTAACGTTACCGTTTTCTCATAAAAATCCATAAACATTTTAAAAGAAACCTTTTAATATATAAAATCCATAAATCTTTTACATAAACATTTCAACATCATAAACATTTAAAATATGCATTTAAATCATAAATATTTAAAATAAATCTTTTAACATATTAAATCATAACCTTTTAAAATAACATTTTTGACATAATAAATCGTAAACATTTAAAATGTCAATTTGACATAATAAATCATAAACATTTAAAATCAATGTGATAAAAATTCATGAACATTTGGAATAATCATATTATCATATAAAATAGTTTTCAGGACACTGCCATGACGTTTACTAATTTCTAGGTGTAAAATGACCGTTTTACCCCTGGAAGTAAAATTTCACGTTTTTGACATTTTCTTAATTTCTTTGACTCTAACATGTCTCAAATAATTATTTAAGCTTACAAGAATTTTCTCATATTTTTATTTAGCTTAAAACAAGGACTTTTAATTTATTCTTTAAATAAGACGTATTACTGCGTTTTAATCCCGAATTAAACCAAACCTTAACATAAAATTCCCAAATCCAACTTAGACTTTTTTTTAATAATTATTTGAGCTTAAAAATAATTTTCCATAATTTTATAAAGTTTAAATCTAGGCGCTTCCATTCATTCGTTAATTAGCATTTCGTGCGGCGATTAAATCCCGGATAAATCCAAAACTCGTTATTTTGATCCCATACTTTAAACATAACATTTTTAGTATTTAATTTACCCTTAGGAGCCATGAACCGCACCCGAGGACCCATGGTTCTATTTTTTGTTCTAAAATTTGAAATATTGACACCTAACCGAACACACCGAGCCATCTCCTAATTTACTCGAGCAACGCTCGAGCCACCTTGAGCCAAAACCTATCCAACCCATCTATGAATGCTATTAACCAGCCCCAAGCCCAAGAACCAGCCCCTAAGTTGCTCAAAAACCTTCTGGAACTTGTCCCAAAAACCTGCATGTGTGCAGGTGTGACTCCTACCCATCACCAAGACTCCTAGCCAACTAGGACACCTCCAGCTGGTTAACCCTCGACCCAACCTGACCCTAACCTTCCATGGACCATGACCAGGCCAGTCCAAGCCCCTAAAATCGAGCAGTGAACCCCTGAAGCTTGACAGCAACCTCACGCACACCCTTGCTGCCATGCACCTTTCTCACGTTTTTTGATGCTAGGCTTCTAACCATGGAGCCACCCCTTGAACCAGCCCCTCAAGCACCCTCCTAGGACCCTAATGACCTAACCTAGCCCAGTCCAGACCCCCTGGCCGAGCCCCTCTCTTCCCTGCACTAGCAGCAAACCTGCGCTGCTTCCCTTGCAACTCACGGGTTGGAGTCCTAGCTTGCTAGGACTCCTTCCCAGCCTCTTGTCTCGAGTCCTAGCGTGGCTAGGACTCTTCCCTTGACCCCTCACGGACCCTAGCCAAGCCCTGGTCCAACCAAAGCCAAGCCAAGTTTTGAAGGCCCTCGAACTCCTTGCTTGAAAATTTGCGGAAAAATTTAAAATTTTCTTTTTAAAAGAACTTAAATGGCCTCATTCATAAAATCACTGGTGAATCAAGTCCAATATTTCAAAATATTGCAGCGGAAGAAAATCAAAGTTTTGCCAACAACAACGATTTAAAAATATCCAACAACTGATAAAAATTGTTTGCGAAGAAAATAACAACTGCTGCTCTGAGGTCCTCGGGTGCCACTACTGCCGACTCAAGCTGGCTCACTGGTCCCCGCCCTCGGCCCTGGCCTCATCAGTACCTACAACAATCAAGTCTAGTGAGCCTAAAGACTCAGCATGCATAAATCGCAGGTAACGAGTAAAAATCTGAATTTAAAATATGCATGAGATAAAATATCCTGTCCTGAGGCATACTGAAAATAATCTGTACTGAGCAATTATAATACGTGCATAACTGAACTGGAAGTCACTGTAAAAATATTTGCTCCTTGGAGCCTGTACTGAAATATCTGATAAAATTTTCTGTTGAGATTATGTTTTACGCCTGTGGCCACTGCACTAAGCTGAACTGATCGGTAACTGGCTACCGGGGAGGCTGAAACTGAACTGAGCTGGCCGGTCACTGGCGACCGGGTGGTACCATACTGAACTGATCGGTCACTGGCGACCGTATAAAAATAACACTCCCACATAGTGAATGAACCACAAGCCATATCGCATAAATCTCAAAAATAATCATTTTCTATTTAATGCACGTAAAATAATTAACTGGCGTAATGAAAATTCCTGTAATTTTACCAACTGGATTGGATTGGATCGTTCCCAGGCTCGCTGCAACCTAACTGTGCCATGAAAAATATGCAATAGTTTAAACATGACCAACTATGCAATTTACGTTCAAAAGATGCGACTATGACGCCTAATGACTTCGCATTTAATCATGACTCCGAGCCAACCTGAACCGACACTGAACCGACATATAGTCATGATTAAAATACGCTGAAAAATCATAAAATAATGTTCCTAAAATGATAGGGTCGAAATCTAGGTGGAATGGAGGCCAAAACACGAAACGCTCTTTCGAGAGTCAATTTGGCACATTGCACCGTAAATTCTCGTACGACCTCAAAAATGATCCAAATGACGAACGGTTGAAAACATGACCTTCCTAACTCAATGAGGCACTGTCCAGTCCAAGACCATGGGCTAAAAGCCAACCAAGAACTCAAACGACGCTTCTGAACAGCAGCATACTTGCTGTCAAAAAAATACAGCAGCTGCGCACTACAAGACTTGCATTGGTTTCGAGACTATCGGCCATTAGGGGCGTGAACCACTGACCAGAGACTCTTACCAACATCCCAAGGAATGATTTGAACCATGGCTAAGGGCCCTAGGCCAGCCACAATCCGCATCACACCAAATCTTAACCGAAGGGTCCAACCGAGAGCAACGTACATGCGTGTGTAGTGTTTATGCTATGATCGATGTCTTGCGTCGTTCCAGTGGCCATTTGATTGACCATGGCACGATCTAGACATCTAGGAGCATGATATGAACCGTGGCTAAGGGCCATAGGCCAACCAAGATCCACACCAAGCCACAAAAGAAACGAACCATATGCTGAAAAAATGGAAGTGCCGAATGGGGAAAGGGGCTGTTCTTGTGGATTATTTAAAAACCGATGAGCCATGGACCAAGCCACCAAAAGGGCGACTTAGTCACGTCTTAGAAATGCTAGGGAAGTGATCCAACCATGGCTAAAGGCCCTTGGGGCAGCCAAGATCAGATCCACAACCCTTGACACAAAACTGAAATTTTTCGAACAACATTTCTGCACTTATGGGGAACTTGCTGTCATTTCGGTTTTCCAGCAAGTATGGGGCTGGTTTGAATGGACCAACATGGTCCTAATGCATCCTACTACATGTATACAAGTCGCCTTGGGAGCCTGGAGTCGATCCAATACCTGAAACTCACAAACCAAAAGAAAACGTGAAGCTTGCCATGAAGAGCCGAAATTCTGCATGTGTGTTCCCAAAATATTTTGACATGTATCTCGGTTTTTGCTTGCTAAAACATGATCATGTACTGAAAAATAAATGATAATATGACTTGATGGAGGTTTGAAAGAAATCTAGACATGCCTGGTTTTGTTTCGAAAGAAAACGAAAAGAAGAGACGAGACGGCGCGGAGGAGACGGAGTGGCTTGCTTCTCTACCTTTCTTGGCTCTCGATTTTTCTCCCTTTCTCCCTAGCTGATATCCACGTTTTTTCTACTGAAAAGGGGTCTTATTTTCGGTGGAGGTGGAGGGGGGAGTGATGGTTATGAAGGTGAGGAGAAGGGTGCACAAAAATAGGATCATATCAAGACCAAGTCCACTCCCCTTTTGAATTTGAATTTTGAATTGATATCAAATGAGTTGGTGGATGCTTCTAGGAGGTGGTGGCCGAAATTTAGCTTGATTCTAGACTAGGATATGTCTATTTATTTAATTAAATTGTGCTCCCAAAAATCCTAGAATTATCCTACTAATTACATGCAAAGAATTGGTCAAAGTTGGTGAGTTGGAAAAAATGAATCTTCTAGCACTAAGGGTGGCCGAAAAATGCATAATAAAATAAAGGGAAATGTTGATTATCTAGTCAACTAATAATCCTTGAAAGCCTTACTAATCCTTTAAATAATTTAGTGAGCTAACCCCTTAATTTAATAACTTAAATGAGTTCATTTCTTAATCACCTCAAATAATTAAATTAAATCTTCAAACCTTCCTTTCTAACTTAAATGAACTTAGTTACTAGCTAAATTAACTTCTGGAAATATTTCTCAAATCTTAAATTCTATCTCAAAACTCCAACTCCGGTCCGGCCTCACTGAAAATACTGAAATGCTAAAAATCAATCTACTGAACTGAAATAATGAAATAATTAACTTCAAACAAATGCATTTAAAATAATCATGCAATGAAGTCAATCAAATTTAAAAATCTAGAATTATGCATGGCTTATACGTCTACTGACTTACGGGTTCTACACAAGTCTTCCATCCCAATAAAACCGAGCCCACCCCAAGTCCATGACAGAAAAGTGATTCCAATTTGTGTTGTTTTCGTGTGAAGCGTTTTTAGTGTGTCTAGGACCCTTTAAAACGTGTAAAAACATGCCCCTTTTTAATCCTATACATGGCAGCCCCTTCATGCACACTTGTATCATGATTTTGGATCAAAACAACATGCTTTAAAATTCATGTTTGCACAAAAACGAAAATACATCCAAGTGCAACTTATTTTTCATGCAATCCAATTTTGAATAAATACTATGGTGTGAATGATGAGTAAAAGGGAGAATATAACGTGCCTTTGCGTATTAAACGCACGAATAATCGTTGACGATGAAGAACGGAGCAAGACCTGGGCTTGATTCTACCTTGAACCTTCGAATTCCTCCCAAAATAATTGTGTGTCATGTTTTCTTTCAAATCATGATCAAATAAATATTATGGTATGATAGATGTTTGAAAGAAAGAAATATGGCGTGCCTTTGCGTTTTAAACGCACGATTATTCGTTGACGATTGGCGAAGAACGGAGCAAGAACCTTGGCTTGAATTTCCCTTGGACTTACAAAGCTATTCCCTTGATTTTTTTCTTGTGTGTGCCGTGTGTTTGAGTGCACGGGAGAGTTTTGATTTGTGTAAAAGAGGTGGGCGTGTATCCTCCAGGGTTATGGGGTGGGTTTGAGTATTATATACTTTTAATTATTCACTAATAAGGCTTAGCCCATCAAGTAGGTAATTAGGCCCATTAGTGCTTAATTAAAATTTTTAAAATAATTTTGTGAATTTAATAGCCGGGTTGCCAAAAAGTTCGTATTTTTGTTGAAAGACCAACACCGATAAAATTTACGTCCCGGCGTATAAAATCACCTCAAAACCCCATATTTTCAAAAATAAGAAAAAGCATCACCCTTAATTTAAATGATTAAAAACAATTATTTAATAAAAAAATTTTCTATTTTTCAGCCCTCGGTCTCCGTTCCTCGATCGCAACTTGAATAACATTTAAAAATACATTTAATGCAACCATGTATAAAAATAAATTTTAAAAATACAAATATGCACCACATAATTAATTTATGCAATTAAAATATTTAATTAAAATACACAAAAAATTTAATAATTGCATGCATGTGGTTGCGTGGACCTTCGAATTTTCGGGAACGTTACAATCTTCCCCTCTTAAAGCGAATTTCGTCCTTGAAATTCGCTTATTCTTAATAACCCAAAGTTTAGATTCGGTTCTAGTATCCCAAAAATCCACCCTTCCACTGCGCTTCTCTGATAAAACTTAAGTTCTAGAATGTCCTTACGTCTCCTTGATCTCAATTAATTTTACCTTCTAAATCCTTATTTTCAAATCGCAACTTAAAAAGACCCAAATGACTTAGTGCTATTACTATTATAACCTCGAATTTCAATTTTTCTTACAATTCCCAATATTAAAAGATGGATGACCATACTTATCATATATTATTTTCCTTATTTTATACCCAAAATATTCATCAACTTAGCAATTTAAATTTTAAAATCCCAAACACACCTTCAAATTCTTAGATTTTTTTCAGCCTAATATCGATTCATCCTTAAAAACCCATGATCAACATTCCTTATAACACTATAACCAAAATATCCCAATGTTCCAAATATTCTTAAAAGTCTAAATCATCAAAAACTCTTATCAATTAACTCATTCAATCTTCACTTATTGATAAACTAGTCCCCAAATTCCGTAATAATTGCAAAACAAATTCTTAATTTCCTCAAAAATTATCCTAATTGGTCCTTAATTTCAAAATCCTACGATTAACCCATAAGTTCTTAACATTCTTAATTCTCCTCTACGGGTTTCCCATAACATAAATTTCGATAATTTAAACTTATTTACCCAAAATCAATTGCTATAACCAATTTTTACATTTCATCAAAACTTAAAATCTCAATTTATACATTTTCTTACTGCCAAGTTATTGCAAATCCTCGAATCATTATTTCTTATGAGTAATTCCCAAAAATTATTTCGACTAGTAACCATGAATCAAAAATATTTTCTTAGAAAGTCTACGTGTCCCAAAAGCATTCATAATATTTACGATTAACTTATGGCCCAAAAAGTAGAACGTCAATACTAAAACCCAAAAATCAACATAGTCCAATTCCATCACAAAGCCAACATGCCTTAAAATCAAATAATTTTTTATTTCATATCGTAACACGTAAAAAAATCATGAAGCATATAAATCATAAATTATCATAAAGCTATTAAACATGTGACATAAACATATAATTCATGTACTTATGCAGGTAACATCGTAAAATCATGTAAAGCATGTAAACTTACAAATTTGAGGCTTGACAACTGATCTTCCCGGCGTTGATGGTGGCACAACCCTTTACAGGACCTTTGCTCTGATACCAACTGAAACGTCTATCCTTTTTATTGCTTTTTAAAAGTACTAGAAATTTTTTTAAACACTCAATTTTCGGCCATGTAAATTTACCACATGAAAATATTTTTATAAAATATTTTATCCTTTTAATAAAAAACATCATCCATTTAACATTTTTAAAAATCAAGTGCTATAATCATAAAATGAAATCGTCAACTGTTTTACCAAGCCTAAAAAGCAATAGGTTTGAAAAGTATAGCCCATACTATAACCTCTCAAAAATCACTCATAAATAAATCGTCGTAAAATATCTTTAACATAACTTAAAATCGTAAGTCATAACTAGTGCGGAAAACTAGGGTCGGTCCTCAGGTTATGTGGACCTTCAATCCAGCAAAGTCAATCATCAAGACCTCCATTGTCATAATTATCATAATCACCTGCATTAATCACACTTAGTGAGTCTAAAGACTCAATACATCATATTCTTGATAACAAATACTACATATACAGAACACATGCATCGTAAAAATACTTGTACTTAAAATATCGTTTTCATGAATATGCATAAACTTTAAATAAAAATATTTTCATAATGATGCATCAACTTTAAATATAAACATTTTCATGAATTTTCATAAACATTTTCGTAAACATTTTCACATCACCCTCACATATTCATACGGACATGCATACTTTAAACCTCAATATTTTCCTTTTTCTCATTCATAACATGTATCCTTTTATCATGATCATAGACATTTTCCTTTATTGAATTCAGATCGTTAATCGTGACTTTCCTCAATCCTCAAAAGTCGATGGATCCATCTACATGAAACCACAGTACTGGGCGACGGGGACATCAGCAACATAAGATCGTCAACTGAGCCTTGGCCTATCCTCAATCATATCCTCATATCCTCATATCCTCAATAGTCGATGGATACATCTACATGAAACCACAATACTGGGTGGCGGGGACATTGGCGACGATCTCTCGTCCACTGAGCCTTGGCCTATCCTCATCGAATGGAAATACGATCGTCAGGCTCCCTCTGGGGCCTTCTCCCATAAATGAGCTCCCTCTGGGGCCTACTCCAGGACACCCTCCTGGCCCCCTTTTAACGGTCTTCTTTGTGATTTCAGGCTCAAGACAATTTCAAAACCCTGCGTCTCTACTAGTTACACTTGCCGAAATCGGACCCTAAATTTCTCGTGAGTACCACTTGGCGCCGTCTGTGGGAAATTTTGAGTTGAGACGTAGAGATGGTAGGGAAGAGAGGAAGTAGAAGACCTACCTCAGTATCATCGCGTCCTCAGAGGGGACCCGAACAGTCTCATGCTGAGGCGAGGCAGGAACAACCTCGTCAAGATACCAGAACCGAACAACCTCTTCAAGAGACCAGGGCCGAGCAACCCCGTCCCAATGAGAATGTGGGGAACTTGACCCTGGAGCAGCTGGGCCAATTCATCACTCGGACAATGGATGAAGCCATGAAAATGAACCAAGAATCTATGTTCGCTGAGGAGCAGGCCACTCGCCAGGAGTGAGAGGAAAATGTTGAGGGACAACAGAGCAGGATGGAAGAAACACATCCCCTCCCAAGCAAAGGGAATGCGGAGATGGGAGAGATGTGGAAGGAAATACGGATGCTGAGGCAGCAGGTGGGAAGCCGGGCACCGACCCCCAAGAGAGGAAGTCCTTTTTCACTGGCCATTCTGGAAGAAGGACTTTCCGCGAGTTTCCGACAACCAAATGTTGGAGAATACGATGGACATTCCGACCCAGAAGAGCATTTGGGGAGATTTGAGAATGCGGCTCTGTTGCATCAATATACAGATGGAGTGAAATGTCGGGTGTTTTTGGGCACATTGGTGAAGTCAGCCCAACAATGGTTTAACACCTTGCAGCCTAACTCCATATGTTCTTTTGAGGACTTTTCAGTTGCTTTCTTGCATTGGTTCGCCAGCAGCAAGAGACATCAGAAAAATTATTTGAGTCTATTCGTGATGAAACAGCAAGAAGCTGAAACTTTGCGAGAATTTGTCCAACGTTTTAACAATGCAGCGCTGGAGATACCAGCTGCTACCCCGTACATCATGATAAGTGCTTTCACCCAAGGCCTGAGAGGAGAAGTGTTTTTTAACTCGGTGGTCAAGAAGCCTCCGTCGAGCTATGATGATCTGTTGGCTCGAGCTGAGAAGTATGTAAACTTGGAAGATGCCCAGCGGTACAGAAGGATGGAGAACCGGCCCGGAGGAGGTAGAGTTGAGGGAGAATAGAAAGAGGGAAGGAAGAGGGGTGCGGGGGAAAGAGAGGAGGAGAGAACTAGAAGTAAAGGACAATTCTCGTCACATGTTCCTCTGAATAGGAATTGTGATAAAGTGATGGAGGTGAGGGAGCCAGAGGGAAGGTGGGAGAAGTCGCAGAGAGCGAAGGGCGGAGTTAGGATGCCTCCGGTGGACAGACAAGAGGGATCTTCATCCGAGGACTGTCCAAAACCTCGCCCATCTCCTAGACGGGGTCAAGGTCCTCCTTGGATCAACCAGAGGGTCGGAGAGCCGAGAAGAGAAGGGCGGGGTCAGGATGCTCCTCGAGAACCTGTCGAGCCGAGGAGGAGAGCAGACGAAGATAACCACCCCACGAGAGGAATGATTCACATGATCTCGGGGGGTGCTACTGATGGAGACTCTGGACGAGCCCGGAAAGCGCACGGGAGGAGGTTGGAGAATTTTGAGATATCCAGGGGTGCAGACTTACCCCAAGATCCTGTCATCAGCTTCAGGCCGGAAGACCTTCGAGGCATCGTGGCTCCTCATAACGATTCCTTGCTGGTGACGGCCACCATTGCCAACTACGATGTTGCAAGGATCTTCATTGATAATGGGAGCTCGGTAAATATATTGTTTAAGAGCACGTTTGATCAGATGAAGATGGAAGGATTCGAGTTGGATCCAGTCTCCACTCCTCTATATGGGTTTGCGGGCCATGCCATTCCGCCGCTGGGTCAGATTACTCTTCCCTTATCTTTGGGACGTGACTCTCGACGGGTAACAAAGATGATAACATTTACCGTAGTGGATACCCCCTCATCATTTAATGGAATCTTGGGATGGCCAGCCTTAAAGGATTTCAGAGCCATAGCTTCCACGTATCATCAGAAGTTGAAGTTTCCTGTGGGGAAGGAGGTGGGAGTCTTCTGTGGAGAATAGAAAGTTGTGCGACGCTGTTATGAAGGAATAGTGAAAGAAGAGAGGAAGAGGGCGCTTATGGAGGCCAATATGATTAGGAGGGGGCGAAGCGGGTTGCCCATTGTAGTGAGGGAGGTTCACGAGGTGATGGATGAAAAACCGGAGATTGTGACATTGGTGCCCGATGAGAAGACGCTCAGAATAGCCCCTGACCTCGAACCAAAGGTCAGAGAAGAACTCATTACTTGTTTACAAGCTAATCTCAGCGGGTTCGCTTGGTCAGTCCAAGAGCTTACAGGGGATGTAGCAGAGCATCGATTGAACATCTTACCGAATTCTCGTCCCGTAAAACAGAAGAAGAGACATTTCTGGCGTGAGAAGGATATAGTTATAAAGAAAGAAGTGGGGGAATTGCTGGAGGCTGGGCACATTCGGGAAGTGCAATTTCGTACTTGGCTATCGAATGTTGTCCTAGTCCCGAAGAGCTCAGGGAAGTGGAGGATGTGCGTGGACTTCAGATATCTCAACAAGGCATGTCCTAAAGATTGTTATCCTTTGCCCCAGATAGATCAGTTGGTGGACTCCACCGCTGGGCATCAATATCTGTGCATGATGGACGCTTATCAGGGGTACCATCAAATTCCCTTGGCTGTGGAAGACCAAGATAAAGTGAGTTTCATCACCTCTGAAGGAACTTTCTGCTACGTGGTTATGCCCTTCAGACTCAAAAATGCCGGAGCCACATATCAACGATTGATGGATAGAGTCTTTTCTGAGCAGGTGGGAAGGAATGTCGAAGTATATGTGGACGACATCATGGTAAAGTCTAAGGACTCAACCCAGCTCATACTTGACTTAGTGGAGACCTTTTCCACCCTCAGGTCCTATGGGCTGAAGTTGAATCCTCAGAAGTATATCTTTGGAGTGAGAAGTGGGAAGTTTCTGGGTTATATGGTGACAGAGAGGATATTGAGGCTAACCCCGAGAAAGTTCAAGCTATCCAAGATATGGTCTCTCCCCGGGGACCCAAAGATGTTCAGCAGTTGACAGAGAGGATTGCTGCATTAGCACAATTTATCTTGAGGCCCGCCCACAGGAGCTTACCGTTCTTCCGGACTTTGAGAAAGGCGAAAAAATTTGAATTTGATCTAGCCTGCGAGAAAGCGTTTGAAGAGTTGAAAAAATACCTTGCTGAGCTGCCTATCCTGGCCAAACCGGCAATAGGTGAGCCTTTGTGGGTATATTTATCTGCCACCGAGGAAACTGTGAGTTCGGTCCTTGTCAAGTTGGAGGGATCAACTCAACAGCCAGTCTATTATGTTTCACATGCACTCAAGGGGCAGAGATAAGGTACTCAGGGTTGGAAAAATTGGCTTTAGCCTTAGTGATGACTGCGAGACGTTTGAGACCCTACTTCCTATCTCATCCGATTGTGGTGCTCACCAACAGTCCATTGGGGAGGATCTTAACTCATTCCGATATGTTTGGCCGCTTGGTAAAATGGAATACTAAGCTGGGAGAGTATGACATCCAGTATGAGCCAAGAACAGCTATCAAAGCACAAGCCTTAGCCGATTTTCTGGCTGAGACCTTGCATCAGGAGAATGAAGACCGTTGGAAGGTGTATGTGGATGGTTCCTCGTCGAAGGATGGAAGTGGGGTGGGGGTAGTACTGATTTCACCAGCTGGGGAGGAAGTGAAGTTGGCTGTAAGGTTGGACTTTCGAGCATCCAACAATGAGGCAGAGTATGAGGCTGTGTGGCAGGACTTCGAGCAGCCAGAAATGTGGGAGCTACCCGAGTACTTATTTTTTCTAACTCACAGTTGGTAGCACAACAGATGAAAAGAATGTATGATGTGAAAGATGAAAAGCTTATTGAGTATGCTCAAGAAGTGGACAGAGCCAGAGAGAAATTCACAGAGATTACATTTGAACAGATTCCCAGGAAAGAAAATGAAAAGGCAGACATTCTAGCCAAAATGGCTGGAACAATGGGAAGTTGGAAGACTAGAGATATGGTATTTCAAGTTGAACTCACACAAGTTCGCCCGCAGTTGAGCAGAAGGAGGAGGATTGGAGGACTGACATAATTGGTTACCTGAAAGAGGGAAATCTTCCTGATAACCCTCGCGAAGCTCATAAGTTGAAGACAAAGTATTCACGTTATGCGATGGTCGGAGAAGTGTTTTATAGAACGTCTTTTGCGGGGCCGCTTCTTCGATGCTTGAGTTATCAGGAGGCTGATTATGTACTCCGAGATGCTGGCCCTCAGTGCTGCATGATGCTCAAGAGTTAGTGATGTCTTGTGATAGTTGTCAACGTCATGTCCGGTTGCATCACCGGCCAACCGCGATAATGAAGGCTATCACGGCCGCCTGTCCTTTTGACCAGTGGAGAATGGATATTGTGAGGTCCTTTTCCTATAACTCCTGCTCAGAAGAAGTTGCTATTTCTAGCAGTTGATTATTTTTCAAAATGGGTGGAAGCAGAGCCTTTGGCCAGAATCACTGAGAATGACGTCCTGAAATTCTTGTGGAAGAATATAGTGTGCAGATATGGGGTTCCTAGAAGATTGATATCTGATAATGGGAGACAGCTCCAAGGGGCTAAGGTCCAAGCTTGGTGAAAAGAGATGAAGATCCAACAAGTCTTTACATCTGTAGCTTACCCGCAGAATAATGGGCAGGTGGAGGTGACTAATCGGACGCTGGTGCAGGGTTTGAAAGTTCGACTTGGAAATGCTAAAGGAAACTGGGTGGATGAATTACCAAGCATCTTATGGGCATACCAAACCACTCCAAAAGAAGGAACTAAAGAAACGCCTTCCAGTTTGGTCTACGGTAATGAGGCTGTGCTCCCGGCTGAGATTGGGTTGAAATCGGCAAGGATAGCGTTTTATGATGAGGACAATAGTGCGAGACGCGCCATTGACCTTGATCTTCTAGAACAAAAGAGAGAGGCTGCCAGCATTCACATGGAAGCTTATAAAAACCGCATTGCGTAGTCTTATAATCGGAGGGTCATTCAGTGAAACTTTTAGGTAGGTGACTTGGTCCTGAGGAAGGTGCAAGAAGAGCAGAGAGGAAAATTGGACCCAAAGTGGGAGGGTCCCTTCAAAGTTATCGAAAGACTGAGCTCGAGAGCCTATTACTTGGAGATTGCGCAAGGCAATGCATTGAAGAGGCCCTGGAACGCTTATCACCTTAGAAAATATTATCCTTGATTTGCTTGTTGATGTATTTCATTTCGAATTTTCCTGTGAAATCAGTTGGAATTCAATAAAATCCGGTTCTTCTTTTCAATTCGTTAATGTTGTTGTATTGTGAAGATGATAAAAATTAATTTTCCTACTAAGGCATCGCCTAGTAGAGGAGCAGAGTGCAGAAGAAAAATTAAATTTTCCTACTAAGGCATCGCCTAGTACAGGAGCAGAGTGCAGGAGAAAAATTTTTATTTTCCTACCTAGGCTGTGCCTAGTAGAGGAGCAGAGAGGAAGAAGAGAAAAAATTTTATTTTCCTACTTAGGCTGTGCCTAGTAGAGGAACAGAGAGGAAGAAGAGAAAAAAATTTATTTTCCTATTTAGGCTGTGCCTAGTAGATGAGCAGCGAGGAAGAAGAGAAAATTTTTTTATTTTCCTACATAGGCTGCGCTTAGTAGAGGAGCAGAGTTTGGAAGAAGAGAAAAAATTTTATTTTTCTACTAAGGTATCACCTAGTAGAGGAGCAGAGTGCAGAAGACAAATTAAATTTTCATACTAAGGCATCGCCTAGTAGAGAAGGAGAGTGCAGGAGAAAAATTTTTATTTTCCTACTTAGGCTGTGCCTAGTAGAGGAGCAGAGTTTGGAAAAAAAGAAAAAATTTTATTTTCCTGCTAAGTTATCACCTAGCAGATGAGTTAGAGAGCAAGGGTGTTAAATTTTTATTTTCTTGCTAAGGTATCACCTAGTAGAGGAGTTAGAGAGCAAGGGTGTTGAAAATTTTATTTTCCTGCTAAGGTATCACATAGTAGAGGAGTTAGAGAGCAATGGTGTTAAATTTTTTATTTTTCTGCTAAGGTATCACTTAGCAGAGGAGTTAGAGAGCAAGGGTGTTAAATTTTTTATTTCCCTGCTAAGGTATCACCTAGCAGAGGAGTTAGAGAGCAAGGGTGTTAAATTTTTTATTTCCCTTCTAAGGTATCACCTAGCAGAGGAGTTAGAGAGCAAGGGTGTTGAAAATTTTATTTTCCTGCTAAGGCATCGCCTAGCAGAGGAGTTAGAGGGTGAGGATGTTGAATTTATATTTTTCTGCTAAGGCATCGCCTAGCAGAGGAGTCAGAGGGTGAGAGTGTTGAAATTTTATTTTCCTACTAAGGCATCGCCTAGCAGAGGAGTTCGCACTCTGTCGATTTTATTCACCCTAGTGATTTAAAAGCATCAGAGATAAATTCAGGAGAAGCAGTGAATTCCTACATACCAAAAGTGCGCAAAAGGAGAGATATAAACGTCATAAAATCCATAGTCGCTTACTAACATGAAAAGTAAAGCAGTGCAGAAAATAACAGAATGTGGCCCGAAGGCATACAATGTCTGCGTAAATGAAAAATAACATAAGTAAAGGAGCCCGGTCTAAGAATCGGGGGGGGGGGGGGGGGGGGGGAAGACTCGCTATGAAGCTCTCACTATCAATGAAGTCAGTAGGGGCGCCTGGCGGAGGATAGCCCTGAGCCTTGAAGAGGTCGACTGCACCCTCGAAACCCACCTCCAGAAAATGATAAGCTTTAGGGGCGCAGATATCGTTGAACTCTTCAGACTTGAGAAATTCTTCCTTGAATGCAGAGGCTTCGGAAGCATGTTGCGCCTTGGCGTCCTTGAGGTCCTTACGGGTTTGTGCTACTTCAGCTCGAGCATTCTTTAACTCTTCCTTCAGCCTCTGGTTCTCCTTCGCGTGATCCTCTGTCCGCCGCTGATTCTCCTGTTTCTCCTTCAGAAGCTCGTCACCCCGAGATTGGAGCTCCTTAGCATGCGTCACGTTCATCTCATCGATAGTAACCTGAAGCTGTACGCGAAGAGCCTTAACCTCGCGTAAGTCTTGGCAGGCAGTAGATCGAGTGGCGTTAGCGCGCTCAACCACTCCCCTATGTACATCATGCCCTGAATAAGTAGACAAGAGTGAAAAGATGACAAGAAAATCATACATGTATTGGACATCAATCTAGAGACTAGAAGGAGAAATATACCTCATTGATACTGCTGCATGTCCGGCGAGTGAGCTCAGACCACCTCAGTGAATTCATGAACGCTGCATCCGCGTCGGAAGGAAGTTGGTACATTATCTTGTGAGCCAGATGAGTCGGACCTCGCCCCACGATGGCCGAATCCGAGGTGTATAGAGGATGTACCCCCGATTCAGGGGGAGACCCCTCATCTGACCCGGACCCTTCTGGAGAAGAGACCGATACGACTGAGATCTCAGAAATCTTGCGCTTATTGTGCGGTGGGACTGACGGGCTAGGATCAGTGGACGCCTTCTTCTTACCAGACGGAGGATGTGGAGAGGAGGCTCGCTTTGGGGCGGAGGAGGATGAGCCTGCCTTCTTCTTCGCAGTAGTAGGGGAGCTAACAGGTCTCTTCGTAGTAGTGGAGCAATAACCTGTTTTCTTCTTCTTAGCAGCATTACAATCTCCCTTTGTGCCCGTCATGGCTGCTGGAACGACTGACTTCTAGGGGGCAGAAGATGAACTCCTAGTTTTCTTTTTCGCAATCTCTCGAAGCAATGCGGCATTCATGATTCCAGCACCTGCAAGTAAAAACATTGAACCGAATGAGAATATCATCAAAGAACACAATAAGCAAAAATGAGATAGAAAGGGTGAAGAGATGAGAACATCTACCGGCGTCCTCCTTCAGTTTAATTTTCACGGGACTTAACCCAACATGCCACAGTAGATCTTCAGATAGAAGTTGGGGAATGCTAAAGCATCGATCTCCTAGTACACTCATTATCTCCAAATACTCTTTATCCTTCTTGTAACCCTTGGAAAATTCAGGCTTGGTGAAAGTAGGGTACCAATCGGTATAACAAATCAATTCTTTGGGTGGCTGGATAAAGAAGAAGTATTTTTTTCAGTCCTTAACATGACTAGGATCCCCCTCGAAAAGCTTATGGCTAGACCGATAAGTCACATAAAAAGGTCCGTCTTTGGATCTGGACAGAACAAAGAAGTAGGATAAAGTGATGCAATTCACATGGAGGTCTAGGGCCCGGAATAACACAGCGAAACAACTTATCAAGCGGAGAGCATTAAGAGTGAGCAGATCCAGATGCACTCGATAATAATTGCTCAACTCCTGTAGGAAGCCACATAAGGGAAAACGAAGACCGGCATCAAGGTCGTGCTGAAAGAAGGTGTAGCAGCCCTTGGGAGCTAGATAGGGTCGGTCCTTAGAGGTAGGAATGATGATCTAATGGTAGGGAGGAATGTGCCACAAAGTTCTAAGTTTTGACTCGCTACCAGGAGGGATGTGGGATGACAAATGACCGTACCATAAATTATCTGCCTCAGATATGTTCATTTGTTGGGTCACGTGACGAACTCCTTTACCCGTACGACTGTGGGTGGTGACTTCCTCCTCATGGGAATCAAGGGTAAATTCAGGATCAGCTAGAGAAGTCCTACTCTGGCTAGACTCGCTAGACTCGCTAAACTTCTCGGAACCACTCGAGGAACTAGACTCGGAATCGGAAGAAGACATAACTATTAAGGATAAACAAACAAGTGAAGGAGAGAACTGACCCGGATAAGACGTCGGGCGAGCGCGGCTGTGCTCGGCCGAGCGGAGTTGTGCGTGGGCGCTCGGGTGAGCGTGGCGAGTGGGGTGCTCGGGCACTCGGGCCAGCGTGAGAGGGGCGAGCGTGGCTGTGCGCGGGCGAGCGTGGCAAAGGGCGAGCTCGGGACGCTGGGGCGAGCGTGGCGAGGGGCGAGCTCGGGGACGCTCGGGTGCTCGGACACTGGGGCGAGCGTGGCGAGGGGCGAGCTCGGCAGGGGGCGAGGGCAGGTGCGCGCTGAGGCAGGGCGAGACTTGGGCGAGCGTGTAGGCGGGGACGAGGCTTGGGCGCGGCGAGGGCAGGTGCGCGCTGAGGCAAGGCGAGACTTGGGCGAGCGTGTAGGCGGGGACGAGGCTTGGGCACGGCGAGGGGAGATGGCGAGACTTGGACAAGGGCGATGCGGTGATTTGGGCGAGGCGAAGGGAGACGGCGAGGCTTGCGCCCTGACCGAGGGCGCGAGGGCAACGGCGGCGAGGCTGGAGACGGTGATGGTGGCGGGCCGTGATGGAGGCGAGGTGATGGGTGGTAAGAGACGAGAGACTATGTGACGAGGGAGAGCTAGTGAACCAGTTGCAAAGGAAATTTTTTGTGTGGGAAATGTGATAATGACACGAGGAGGTGACTTGTATTTATAGGGGAGCTCAAACCAAGTCTTACCATTCAGGAGGAGATTACGATTTGATTTGATATCTTTCCCTTCGAAGTTCGATTAGTTGTGCTGTCCTCGGGTTACCGGGTGCGAGTTAACCGGGTGCGAGTTGTAAATTTTCTTCCAGCCGTCCGTCAGTCTCCAAAAATTTGGAAACAAATCAAATCGTAATCTGGCTTCAAAGGGAAATATATCAAATCAAATCGTAATCTCCTCCTGAACGGTAAGATATGGTCTGAGTTCCCCTATAAATACAAGTCACCTCCTCGTGTTATTATCACTTTTCCCACACAAAAAATTTCATTTGCAACTTGTTCACTAGCTCTCCCTCGTCACATAGTCTCTCGTCGCTTACCACCCATCACCTCGGCTCCATCACGGCCCGCCACCATCACCGTCTCCAGCCTCGCCGCTGTCGCCCTCGCGCCCTCTGTCAGCGCGTAAGCCTCGCCGCGCCAAGCCTCGCCGAGCCCAAGCCACTGCCTCGCCACACCCCCCGCATCGCCCTTGTCCAAGTCTCGCCATCTCCCCTCGCCGCGCCCAAGCCTCGCCCCCGCCTACACGCTCGACCAAGCCTCACCCTGCCTCAGCGCGCACCTGCCCTCGCCCCCTGTCGAGCTCTCGCTTGACGCTCGCCCCTGACGAGTGCTCGCCTCACGCTCGCCCCTGTCGAGCCCCACTGCCGCGCGCGCCCTCATGCTCACCCCTTTCGAGCTCGCCCCTCGCCACGCTCGCCCCAGTGTCTGAGCTCCCTAGCGTCCCCGAGCTCGCCCCTCGCCACGCTCGCCCCAACGTCCCGAGCTCGGCCTTTTCCATGCTCGCCCGCGCACAGCCACGCTCGGCCGAGCTCACGCCCGCCAGAGTGCCCCGCTCGCCCCTCTCACGCTCGCCCGAGTGCCCGTGTTGCGTGTTTTCTTGATTGCTCGCAAGCGCACGATGTCAAGTTATAGTAAAATGTATTTTTGAGTGCAAGTGTCGATCCCACGAGAAGTGTAAATAAAATATATATCAATGCTTGTAATTAAAATAGTCAAGACTTTATCTAGAAAAATCAATAACCAGATTGGTTTGTTTAAACGAATTAATTGAAAACAAATAAATAATCAAATCACCGAGTGGAGAAATAACAATGAGAGAAAATATCTAGAGAAATGATTTCACCAAGTTTCCATGATAATTATTCTCAATTGAATTTATATTCATGAATTCCAATTATTTAATGACCAAGAACAGTTAATTATTTTATTCTCCCTTTCCCAAGTGACGAATAAATTGTATCAATCAAACTTCGATTCAATTATTCCTAATAAAATCTAAGTTTCTTTGATAAGTACAAATGATGTTCTTACCTAAGTCTCGCTAAAGTTATCCGCCTCCCAAACGATATAAACATTCAACGATGTGTCTCTAATGATCTATAATCCTAGTACCTCTCCCGAGTTATAAAATTTATCAAACAACAAACAATTTATGGCCAGTAAATTGCAGTGAAATAAACACAGAGAACACAATTAAACAAGAGAGGAATTCAATCAAATAAACCACTGCGTCAAATCATCGTATCCACAAAGTTACGTCATTCTCTAGACTAGAAAATTAGTTCATGACGAAATCTTAATAAAAACAATGCATGTTCAAAGTTTTAGACATCGAAATACGAGAAAATATAAAAATGGAAGAACAGAATGACAAATCCGAAGTGTCGTCTCTGTCCCCAGATTCGTCGTTCTTCGTATTTGCAATCGATCTTCGCGCTCTGGATCTTCGTCTCCTGTTTGCTCCTGCTCTCCTCTCTGTATTTCTCCAAAAACGGCCTCCATATTTCTGAACCCTTGTCTTTCTTTTATTCTCCCGTCCGAGCCGTAAGTCGAAGCCCATTTAGTCTTGTTTCGCCGCCATTAGCGCCGCGGAGCTGAGTAAGTGGCGCCTAGGCGCCCGTCGTTCGTGAGCATTAGCGCCGCGGCGCTTATCCCTTAGCGCCTAAGCGCTTGACTCTCGGCTTTTAGCGCTGCAGCGCTGTGTAGATAGCGCCTCGGCGCTTATACTTCGGCACTGATGGCGCTGCGGCGCTCATCTTGTAACGCTGCGGCGCTTCTCTTTCGCACATTGTGTCGCTGCAGCGCTTGTTGTGGCGATGCGGCTCTGAGTCTTTCGCTGTTTTACGCTCAAAAACGTCTCTGATTGCTCTAAACCATCCTATAGTTGTATATCTCCTGCACTACACAAAAACAACAAAAACCAAGCATAAATCTGTTCAAAACCAGCATAGATCAAATGGATTAACATAAAAATTAAGTGCAATTTTTTGAACTTATCAAACCCCCCCAAACTTGAACTTTTGCTAGTCCCGAGCAACAAATAAAAGTAAAAATAGGAATGCAGACTCAAGCAAGAAATAAACGCTGACAACTATAGTCATGGATATGCAAAAAGTAATAGTGGCCTCAGATCTATTTATTTTCATGTGATTCGTATTTACTCGAGAGTTACGTGCGTGTGTGGTATGTCAATGTTTATTTACCTCATCGATTGCACAAATAGATTCACAATGCCAAATCGCCTTATAAACTTAAGAAGTCCTCAGTTCGGTGCAACTTACACTTCATTAAAATACACATTTACTTACACAGATCACAAAGGACTTTATTGGTGATTGTTTGGCTCAAAAGATAATCATCACAAGTATACCAAAGCTGAAGTCACACAATGAGATGCTTGCATGCAAATGATTAAAGTCTATACTCGTTAACCATGTTTATCAGGTATCCATAAGCTTGACTTGAACAATTTTTCTCCACTAGTATATTGGATAAATGTGACAAGGTTAATAGGTCTTGTAGGCTTGTAACGTTAGGCTACGGCTCATGGCTATAACAAAGGTATGGAGATCAAAATTTAAGAGAAATATTTGAACTTCATCAATTTCACTCATTTTCATTCTCTTTTCATTCACCATCCACTTATTGTTTTCCTCTCATTCATATCCTTCATTTCCTATATAGGTTCTTTTTCATCACTTTCGATTCGTTCTTTTCATTGTTTTTCTTCCTCTTTTTTTTTTGAACTCTTTTCTGAACATTCAATTTTTTCTTTTTTCTTTTTTCTTTTCAAGGAGTATTTGAATCATTCCAACACCAATGAACTTATTTCTCTCAAAATTAAGATAGCACAATGAGTGTATAAGCTTCATTAGGTAGTTGTTGTGGGATGTAGAATAGATACAAGTGGGGGCTAATTGTGTGTCATTGACACACACCACTTGATTTTTAGTAGGCTCAATGTGGGAGACTAGGGATATTACATGTTCGTTTGGTAGGCTCGAAGGCTTAAACGGTTCCAAAGATCGCCTAAATCATTCCTATGTCACATATTATACGTATTTCGCCTCGAAAAGTGTTCAAACAAGTTCTAGATTTCCGTCAATCCATTAGTCATCTCATACAAACCAATCACATGCAATTTTCAATTAAAATGGTATATAAGATAGGCACACAAAGAAAAGTCAAGCATCTCAATCTACTCGAGGCTCAATGAGATAACAATTGATAATGAATAAAGAAGACATGCCCAAAGATATTGAGAAAAATTGCCTAGATCATCTCTGTATTCGCAAAAGTGTCAGTCAATGTCATGCGAGAATTACTAAAAATCAGATTTCTCTCGTTTAATTAACATCACAGGCACGCAAATTGTCTCTTAGCACCGATAATATCAACAAACATGACAGTGCATTAAAATGTGACTCCCAAGTAATCACGAATA
This sequence comes from Primulina tabacum, assembly GCF_025594145.1. NCBI lineage: Eukaryota > Viridiplantae > Streptophyta > Magnoliopsida > Lamiales > Gesneriaceae > Primulina > Primulina tabacum. The sequence continues at coordinate 24,068,350 of NC_134556.1, read as the reverse complement.
CATTCATGCTTCAGACTCACGATTTTATTTTCATCATCGGCCTCACGATAGCTGATCCATGACAAGTCCTAACAATTCTAACATGCAATGAAATAGTTTTTTTTTTACGAGAAGTGCAGGGAATAACTGATTAAGCAATTCCTAAAATAAGAACGAAGAACTGAAACTCAAAAGTAAAACAGAGTAAAGCAAGAGTAAACGATAGTAAACGACAAGTACGACAGTAAACAACCCCCCCAAACTTAGGTACGTGCATTGTCCCCAATGTACAGTAATAAAGCAAGAAAAACAGGGGATTACGTACCTCATGCAGCGAGCATCAGGACTCGCTGTCCTCGCCTGACATCTCAGTATTCTCGTCATCATAATACTCCTCATCATCCTCTATAGGTCTATGTGAAAATGCAGGTGGCTGAGGAAATGCGGCTGCAGGATATTGCTGTGCGAGCACCTGATTAAAATCGTGCACATAGTCCATGTGCTCTTGTGTCATCCGGCACCGTTGCCTCGTAGCACGCTCGATATCATCGAGACGCTCCTGTGCTGTTTGTCCCCTCCTGCACGTGCCTGTGAGACGGGAGGTGGTTGCGCTTCACTCCCTGAAGCCTCTCCCGGAGCACTAATGATCTGTCTCTGTCTCCGATCCCGCGGGAGTCTAGCAACAAGTGAGATGTCGCCTTTTGTATACAATAAGCCCTCGCTATCATCCCACACAACCCCTGCTAGCCGACATAGATCAGTAATGGTATAGGAGTGTGGCAAACTCACAGTGGAAGTACCCCGAGAAGCCTGCAACATAGATGTCATAATCACCCGGCCCGTGTCCATTGTCCTGCCGGTGAGGATACAAAAGACCAAAGCTGCCTTCGTCTTCGTCACGTCAGACACATGCCCAGATGGCATCAACCGCGAGGCCACAAAGTGATACCAGTTGTAGGCCTCCCTTTTCATCGACGTCGCTGGGAATGTGACCGGTGCTCGTTGATTATTCAGTTTCCAAACCGTCCCCGGCTCACATAGTGTGGTAATGACCATCTCATAAGGGTATGCCTCTCGCATGAATAGTGTGTACCCATCTGTTTCGTAGTCTGGCATCGAATACAACGAATTAATTGTTGTCCTATCGAAGGCAACCATTCGCCCTCGCACCTTCACTTGATAATTCTCGTGTTTGACCTTTAGATTAGCATAGAATTCCTGCACAAAGGAGATCACGGCGTCTGCCGACGGTTTCACAAACTCAGCCCAATGAATATTCCGAGCAACAATCAGTGTCGCACAATCTGGGATGCTATGATCCATCCCCCTTTCTCACTGCATGCTTTTATTTTGTAATTTGGAATAGTTTTCGGTCGCAGCAGCATTCCAGAATCGTCATCTATAAAAAGTAGCGGTAGACGACTCGCCCTCGCCAGATTCACCCCGCTTATTCTTCTTTTTCGGCGGCATATTTCAATTCTAACAATTTAGTGCTCACAAACAATATCCAACAACAACGTCTCAACAAGATTACACCAAAGACGTACCCACAATCTCAACACAATCAGTCAATTAACGATTCTTCTAACATGCAATATTCCAAATCCAACAATACGTAACAACAACTCACAGAGGCAATTTGTCAAACACCTTACGTGTACCAACCCAAGAACGCGACTCCACTAAATCCCAAGCATGAAAATCGAGAATTATGATACCAATAACAAGTACCTTATTGTGACGGGTTGAAATTTTGCTACACTTTGTCTGGGGTCGATTTTTGTCAACTTCGTTGAAATCTTGAGCCAATTGGGGTTAGGAGTGAGAATTTGAAGATGGAATAGCTTGGGGGTGAATCGTGTGGTGTCATGTGATGTTTAGAAGGCTAATTTGTGGAGTTGAGCGATTTTTTCGGTGGAGGCGTGGAGGAGCCGCGACGCTTGCTTCTTAGGTTTCTGAAAAATGAAGTCTCGATCCCCCCTTTTTTTTCCATATAAGACGAACTAGCGCCGCGGTGCTGAGTAAGTAGCGCCGCGGTGCTTAACCTTCGGCTTTCAGCGCCTAGGCGCTGAATGTCTAGCGCTGCGGTGCTTAGTCTTCGCATTTTAGCGCTGCGGCGCTTTCTTGGCAGCGCCTAGGCGCTTCTTTCTCGGCTTTTAGCGCTGCGGCGCTTCTTGTATGGCGCCTAGGCGCTATTCAGGTGCAACTCTTGACAAAATAAGTTCTTTCCTTGCCCTGTTTCAACTTGTACCTACATAAAAACGCATAAATCAGTAACTAATCTCCACATGCCAAATTAGATAAAAAGAAAACGTAAAAATAATTATACTACTGAAAATAAAATAAAAGCAAATAAAAAAAACAAAAGCAATAAAAGATACGGGTTGGGTTGCCTCCCAACAAGCGCTTGGTTTAACGTCGTCAGCCCGACTGTCATTGCACTGTACAAGGTGGGTCGTGAGAACTCTTGGATGCCATGATTTCCACCGTAGCCAAGAATGGTCGTCCTAGAATGATACGAACATTCTTACTGTCCTCCACGTCAAGTACCACAAAATCTGCTGGAAGCCTCAATTTATCGATTTAAAGTTCAACATCTTCGACACAACCCAGTGGCACCTTTACCGATTTATCTGCCAGCTGCAAGATTACTTCTGTGGGTTTGATTTTGCTCAGTCCAAGTTTCTCGTAAAGAGAACTTGGCATTATATTCGCACTTGCTCCTGAATGACATATAGTTGTTTTCACTGATTGACCCCCTATTTCACATGGTACAACAAATTCCCCGGGGTCTTGCAGCTTCTGAGGAAGATTTCCTTGCCTTCCCTTATCATCTCCTCCAGTAAATGCCACCTCTTCCTGCTCTGCAGACTGAATGTTAGAGTGTAGGTTCTTGAGATTTTGAAGACCTTTTTTCTTTTGAAATTCAGCCTTTAATTGTAAAAATCTATGGGGATAGGGAAGTAAAGAAATATCAATGCATTGATCAAAATCATAATTCTTACCTTTCTTACCTCGATCCCCTTTGCTTGGAGTCGGCTTATCTTCCCAGCTGGGTTTATGATCACCTCTTTTCTCTTCTACCTCTATCATTCCAACCTTCTCATGTTGTATGAAAACAACATTCACCTCTCTCATACTCGGGTCTGAAGTCTTTGGTACTGCGCTTGACGATTGAAACGTGAGTTGTTTTGTTATCTGTCCAACTTGCGTCTCCAAGATTTTCAAAGAAGCACCAATGTTTGCCATGTGGGTCTCTAGGTTATCAAGCCTAGACTCAGTCCTAGCCATTCTCTTGCCAGATTCAGCAACAAAAGTTCCAACCAAGTCTTCAAATGATGGCTTCCCTTCCCCATTTGATGTACTAAACCCCGGTGGAGGATTCAATACATTCTTATTATTTGTGTAAGAGAAATTTTCATGGTTTCTCAAACCAGGATGATAAGCATTAGGGGGAGGGTTACCTAGATATCCTCCATAGCCTCCAAAATTTTTGTTGTTGATGAATTGGACTTATTCAGGAAAATGTGTGTCTTCAACAACAACCGGTGCACTTTCACCCTCTGCTGTGCTCACCTTGTTCATAGCTGCTAATTGGGTGGTTAGTGCAGAAACTTGGGCGGTGAGCGATGTAATCGGATCCACAGCATAGACTCCAGCTGTTCTCTTTACTCCTGACCTCTCAGACGGCCATTGGTAGCTATTAATAGTCATCTGCTGAAGCAAGTCGTAGGCTTGAGCAGGAGATTTGGCAAAGATCGTGCCACCTGCCGCTGCATCCACTGTTGTCCGTGTCTGACCATTCAACCCGTTATAGAAAAGCTCAATCTGTACCCAGTCTTCAAAACCATGATTCGGGCACCTCCGCAACAAATCCTTGTACCTTTCCCACGCCTCGTAAAGCTGTTCAAAGTCAGTCTGCCTGAAAGTACTGATCTCAATCTTCAACTGTGCAGACTTGGCGGGGGGAAAATATTTAGAGAGGAATTTCGTGGCTAACTCCTGCCATGTCGTAATGCTCCCTAGCGGCAATGATTGGAGCCATCCTCTTGCTTGGTCCTTGAGAGAAAATGGAAACAAACACAATCTAATAATATCATCAGGAACATTATTCATTTTTACCTTGTTCGTGATCTCCAGAAAAGTCCTCAAATGAACGTGAAGATCAGAAGTAGCAGTCCCCGCAAACTGGTTTTGTTGAACCATATTAATCAGGGCAGGTTTTAGTTCGAAATTATTGGCGTTGATGGTCCCTCTTGCAATGCCAGAATAATGAGTGTTAATCACTGGTCGGAAGTGATCTCTGATAGGTATAGCCTCTGGCGGGATGTGTCTGTCGTTCTCTCTGTTATCAGCCATTGCTTTGATTTCTTCCCTTCTCGCTTTTCTTATTCTTCTTGCAGTTCTTTCGATCTCCGGATAAAAAATAAGCAAATCAAGGTTGTGCGATCTTAGCATGCACTGTCAAACAGAGAAAGTGAATAAATCAAAAATGAAATAAAATAAAATAAAAAAACTCTAAAAATTAAAATCTAGACTAATTGGTAACAATACTGATATAAATTAAAATTTATACACTCCCCGGCAATGACGCCAAAAACTTGTTGCGTGTTTTCTTGATTGCTCGCAAGCGCACGATGTCAAGTTATAGTAAAATGTATTTTTAAGTGCAAGTGTCGATCCCACGAGGAGTGTAAATAAAATATATATCAATGCTTGTAATTAAAATAGTCAAGACTTTATCTAGAAAAATCAATAACCAGATTGGTTTGTTTAAACGAATTAATTGAAAACAAATAAATAATCAAATCACCGAGTTGAGAAATAACACTGAGAGAAAATATCTAGAGAAATGATTTCACCAAGTTTCCATGATAATTATTCTCAATTGAATTTATATTCATGAATTCCAATTATTTAATGACCAAGAACAGTTAATTATTTTATTCTCCCTTTCCCAAGTGACGAATAAATTGTATCAATCAAACTTCGATTCAATTATTCCTAATAAAATCTAAGTTTCGTTGATAAGTACAAATGATGTTCTTACCTAAGTCTCGCTAAAGTTATCCGCCTCCCAAACGATATAAACATTCAACGATGTGTCTCTAATGATCTATAATCCTAGTACCTCTCCCGAGTTATAAAATTTATCAAACAACAAACAATTTATGGCCAGTAAATTGCAGTGAAATAAACACAGAGAACACAATTAAACAAGAGCGGAATTCAATCAAATAAACCACTGCGTCAAATCATCGTATCCACAAAGTTACGTCATTCTCTAGACTAGAAAATTAGTTCATGACGAAATCTTAATAAAAACAACGCATGTTCAAAGTTTTAGACATCGAAATACGAGAAAATATAAAAATGGAAGAACAGAATAACAAATCTGAAGTGTCGTCTCTGTACCCAGATTCGTCGTTCTTCGTATTTGCAATCGATCTTCGCGCTCTGGATCTTCGTCTCCTGTTTGCTCCCGCTCTCCTCTCTGTATTTCTCCAAAAACGGCCTCCATATTTCTGAACCCTTGTCTTTCTTTTATTCTCCCGTTCGGACCATAAGTCGAAGCCCATTTAGTCTTGTTTCGCCGCCATTAGCGCCGCGACGCTTATCCCTTAGCGCCTAAGCGCTTGACTCTTGGCTTTTAGCGCTGCACCGCTGTGTAGGTAGCGCCTCGGCGCTTATACTTCGGCACTGATGGCGCTGCGGCGCTCATCTTGTAGCGCTGCGGCGCTTCTCTTTCGCACATTGTGGCGCTGCAGCGATTGTTGTGTCGCTGCGGCTCTGAGTCTTTCGCTGTTTTATGCTCAAAAACGTCTCTGATTGCTCTAAACCATCCTATAGTTCTATATCCCTTGCACTACACAAAAACAACAAAAACCAAGCATAAATCTGTTCGAAACCAGCATAGATCAAATGGATTAACATCTAAATTAAGTGCAATTTTTTGCACTTATCAGCCCGAGAACCACACTCGCCACGCTCGCCCGAGCGCCCACACACAGCCCTGCTCGCCCGAGCACAGCCGCGCTCGCTCTAGCGCCCCACTCGCTACGCTTGCCCGTGTACAGGGAGGTCTAGGGCCCTGAATAACACAGCGAAACAGCTTATCAAGCGAAGAGCATTAGGAGTGAGCAGACCCAGATGCACTTGATAATAATTGCTCAACTCCTGGAAGAAGTCACATAAGGGAAAACGAAGACCGGCATCAAGGTGGTGCTGAAAGAAGGTGGAGCAGCCCTTGGGAGCTAGATAGGGGTCGGTCCTTAGAGGTAGGAATGATGATCTCATGGGAGGGAGGAATGTGCCACAAAGTTCTAAGTTTTGACTCGCTACCAAGAGGGATGTAAGATGACAAATGACCGTATCATAAATTATCTGCCTCAGATATGTTCATTTGTTAGGTCACGTGACGAACTTCCTTACCCGGACGACTGTGGGTGGTGACTTCCTCCTCATGGGAATCAAGGGTAAATTTAGGATCAGCTAGGGAAGTCCTACTCTGCCTAGACTCGCTAAACCTGCTAGACTTGCTAAACCTCTCGGAACCACTCGAGGAACTAGACTCGGAATCGAAAGAAGACATAACTATTAAGGATAATCAAACAAGTAAAAGAGAGAACTGACCCTGTTAAGACGTGGAAAAATACTCAGTAGATAGGACCGCAAGAACGTGGCGGACACACAGGCGAGCGTGGCTAGTGGGGCGCTCGGGCGAGCGGGGCTATGCGTGGGCGATCGGGCGAGCGTGGCGAGTGGGGTGCTCGGGCGTTCGGGCGAGCGTGAGAGGGGCGAGCGGGGCGCTCAGGGCTAGCGTGGCTGTCCGCTGGCGAGCGTGGCAAAGGGCGAGCTCGGGACGCTGGGGCGAGCGTGGCGAGGGGCGAGCTCGGGGACGCTCGGGTGCTCGGACACTGGGGCGAGCGTGGCGAGGGGTGAGCGTGAGGGCGCCTGGGCGCGCACGGCAGTGCGGCTTGGCAGGGGCGAGCGTCAAGCGAGAGCTCGGCAGGGGGCGAGGGCATGTGCGCGCTGAGGCAGGGCGAGGCTTGGGCGAGCGTGTAGGCAGGGGCGAGGCTTGGGCGCGGCGAGGGGAGGTGGAGAGACTTGGACAAGGGCGATGCGGGTGATGTGGCGAGGCGGTGGCTTGGGCTCGGCGAGGGGAGACGGCGAGGCTTGGGCACGGCGAGGCTTGCGCGCTGACAGAGGGCGCGAGAGCGACGGCGGCGAGGCTGGAGACGGTGATGGTGGCGGGCCGTGATGGAGACGAGGTGATGGGTGGTAAGCGACGAGAGACTATGTGACGAGGGAGAGCAAGTGAACAAGTTGCAAATGAAATTTTTTGTGTGGGAAAAGTGATAATAACACGAGGAGGTGACTTGTATTTATAGGGGAGCTCAGACCAAATCTTACTATTCAGGAGGAGATTACGATTTGATTTGATATCTTTCCCTTTGAAGCCAGATTACGATTTGATTCGTTTTCAAATTTTTGGAGACTGACGGACGACTGGAAGAAAATGCACAACTCGCACCCGGTAACCCGAGGACAACACAACTAATCGAACTTCGAACCTGCGATTCAGTTCGACTAGGGAGGGAGAGACTGGCGATACCCCATGGATGGGCCCACTACTTCTGGCCCATCTCAAGCCCAAATGGAAGACAAGCCCATCAATGGCTCAGGTATTCTCTTATAAATACCAGGTTTGAGTGTTCATTCAATTCATTCACTATATTGTTTTCAGCAGCACCCTTAGCTGCTCTTCACTCATATCCTCAGTCATTGACTTGAGCGTCAGAAGGGTTACGCCAGGACACCCTCCTGGCCCCATTTTAATGGTCTTCTTTGTGATTTCAGGCTCAGGACAATTTCAAACCCTGCGTCTCTACTAGTGACACTTGCCGGAATCGGACCCTAAATTTTCCGTGAGTATCACACTTCTAAATACCTATCCCGAATGAATTACAAAAATACAGACAAATTCAACGCTCTTTAAAATCTAAAAAAATAATGCAAGGAAGCTTAAAGTCCACATACAACATTTTACTTAACAACAACTTGAAATCTATGTACCAAATTTATGTTTCTTCTCCAACTATTGTTCTATCACATGCAATAAGCTTTTCAAAACAAAAATTCAGTTTTGTAGTAGTGCTTAAACAAAATAGGTGATAAAATGTCTACTATAAACCAAAACATGAACAAAATAAGAAAAGGAAAAAACCGAAAATACATAAATGACTAAATATCATACCACGAATTCATGTCCCATGATGATGAAAGAAGAGTTGGTGAATATACTAAGGCTTAGGGTTTTTTTTCCCTTCAGAATGAGGCTTGGAATTTTCTTGTCGCGACGATGAAGATGAAAGAAGAGTTAGTGGGTTTTCTTGTCGGGCTAGTCATATTTCTTTCATTCATTGACTATTGAGCTCACTATCAAATTTGAAAGCAAGCCCAATACATAATAAAATTACAATTGAAAGTTTGGCCCAAATAATTTTATGATAATAATTTTTCGTTTCTTTGGTATATACCGAAGTACCGAACATTTCAAAAACATATACCGACACCGATATCGATACCGAAAATTTCGGTACGATATAATACTGTACCGAAATTTTCAGTATCCCTTAATATCGGTATATGCGGTATATTTTGATATATTATGTACGGTGTACCGAAATTTCGATATTTATTCCCAGCCCTAGATATGATACGACTAAAGATATTCTTGAATGACTTGAAAAATTTGATGATTTACAAGAAATCGAGCAATATAGTGAAAATAATCTTGTTGACGATGGAGGTACAAGATAGCATAAGCCAACACAGGAAAATATTAGACAAATGTAATAAGTCATAGATGACAAGAAATTCAGTCAATACAAGGCCAACATTGAAAATGCCGAGTTTTATATAATTTTTTTTAAATAAATGGAATATTGACATTAACTATTGATTTTATGTTTTTTAAGATTTTCAATAATTTTTTATATTTTTATATTACATTTGTTTAAAAGTTTAAAAGCAAATATGTTAGTAATAAGTTTCTTCAATTGCTGTACCGTTTTTAATTCTCATTGCGTGCTGTACCGTCTTTAATTTTTAAAATTTTCTTTAAATTTTAATCAATTAAAATATAGTATAAATAATAAGAATATATATCTTGTGAGACGATATTACAAATCTTTATCTATGAAACGGATCAACCTTACCGATATTCACCAGAAAAAGTAATATTCTTAGCATAAAAAGTAATGTTTTTTCATGGATGACCCAAATAAGATATCTGTCTCACAAAATACAATCCGTGAGACCGTCTCACACAAGTTTTTATTTAAATAATAATATATTTTTTGAAAATATATAATGTTTATTTAATATAATAGTCACACAATACAAATAAAAATAACATTTTACGATTATTAGTTGGCTCGTTTTGGAGTCTATTTGGCAAGCGCACCGATCATTTGCTTTAGTTGTCGGCCCAGAGACTTTCCACACTTCCCAAGAAACGAATTCACATTATCAGTAGTCTGCCATGGCCTCTCCCACCAAAGAAATCCTCACCGATCTCTCGCCGATCCTCAAACACTACGCCGACGGCACCGTCGAGCGCCTGATGGGCTTTCCCTACGTCCCCCCTTCGCCGCAGGATCCCAACACCGGCGTATCCTCCAAAGACATCTTCTCCATCCCGCCTGGCATCTCCGCCAGGATTTACCTTCCACAAATCACTGCAGGTACCTCTCCAAAACGACCCATACTACTTTACTTCCATGGAGGTGGATTCTGCATCGGATCCGCTTTCTCATCCTTGGAACACCGGTACATGAATCTACTAACCGCCGAAGCGAAGGCTCTCATCATATCAGTCGAATACAGACTAGCGCCGGAACACCCACTCCCTGCTGCGTATGAGGATTCGTGGAACGCCCTCAAATGGGTATGTGCCCATAACACGGAAGAAACTCTTTCCGAGAAGGAACAATGGCTCGTTGATCACGGAGATTTCTCTAGAATCTTCATCGGCGGGGACAGTGCTGGTGGGAACATAGTCCATTACGTAGCTATGCGTGCAGGGACAGAAACTCTACCCGAGAATTAAAAAATATATGGTGCAATTCTATCCCATCCATTTTTCTGGGGCTCGATACCTATCGGATCGGAACCGAAACAAGACAAAGAGCAAAGTTTACTGTACAGAATGTGGTTGTTTGCATACCCATCTGCTGATAATGGGATAAACAACCCACTGATTAATCCGATAATCGACGGAGCTCCGAGTTTGTCGTCTCTTGGATGCTCGAGAATTCTTGTTTGTTTATCTGAGAAGGATGTGTTGGCAGGGAGAGGGCTTGCTTATGTGGAGAAAGTGAAGAAGAGTGGGTGGAGAGGTGAATTGAAGCTGGTGGAGATTGAAGGAGAAGATCATTGCTTTCACATCTTTAGTCTTGAGACTGACAAAGCCCAGGATTTGATCAGGCGTATAGCTTCTTTCATTTCACCGTAAACAAATCTATACGAATGTAAATCAACTGTTCTTGCGACTGTGTACGATACTTCTGCCTATTTTCATTTTAATTAAAGTTATGGGTTTCATTTTAATTAAAGTTATGGGTTATGAAATGAACGATATTTAAATGTTGTTGGATAATTATCGAGGGGGGCCAATCTCTTAGCTAAGGAAGCAGAAATTAAAATCTTTTCGATATTTAAATTTCCGACAAGTCTGATTACTTATCTCATTCATATAATAATAATAATAATAATAATAATAATAATAAAAATAAATTCAATGGTCTCAGGGCAATGAATCCATTTAGATCTTTTTTTATGGAATCCACTTTGGCAACATAACATTACATCTGCTCACACTCCAAAATTCTCAAACAAGTTTTTTTTTAATGGAATTTCTTATGATATACAAAGAGGACAACGTATATTTTGAAGAACGAATTTTTATTTTTATTTTTGTTAATTTTCCTTCTTCTTCGATTCACTCGAGCCTCTACAATTATCTAGTGTTGTGTTTGTTAGAATAGATGCCCGACAAACCAACTTATGGGTCGAACTTTATTAATTCTAATGTAAAATAATCTTTATTTTAATATTATTTTACGATTTTATTCGATTATAGTATTATATTTTATCTGTAAACCAATGCAAACTATATATATAAAGTACTTGAATATACAATAGGTACCATGAGGTCTGCGTCGCAACGTAAGATCATTAAAACTCAATAAGAATTGTACCGTATATTCTAAACAGGTTCCTAGTCGAATCAGCCGCCTAAAACAAAGATAAAGGTCGCTCGAGCTTGAGACTGGTACATGTGATGTAAACATCATGTTTCATTGGCAAGTGCATGGAGATGTCCATTCACACAGATGGGTGATCATGTGATGGTGCACTGAATAACACTCTTTCGGACTATCCAAGTGGTTCTCACTTATCGAGTGGAATAGTCCGCAGTTATGGTTGTACACCATTAGTCTTTTTGACCCGAGACAATGTAGGGGCTATACGTACTAGCATGCACTTTGATCCGTTTACCGACTTCATCGAGGGTCATCAGGTGGCGAGGTTGGGTGTAGTTTTGAAATACGTAGGAGCAGATGTATTGTAGTCGGGGATTCACCATTCGCCTATGGGTGAAGATATCCTATATGATATGATGAGTTAATAGTGCAAGGAGTCTCTGGCCAGAGCAAGAAATGTGCTTTAGGGAAATGTGTTTTCCTAGTTAACATACCATTACACTATTAATAATCAAAGATAAATCGCATCATTGTCGAATTTATATGCAACTCCCGATATATCAATGGTTGAAAATTTGACCAGGATATATGTGTTGAAAGGACCGTATTGTACGCTAACCATGACTAAAGGTTCTTGCATGCACTATCAGTGATACCTAGGGGATCATGCGGCGATTCTACTAGATGCTTTTACTGTAAGGTCCAGAAATTTTATTCTCGTAACCTGAATGCATGCAATCTAGGATTTTATTTTAAATTATGTGTTTAATTATTTTTATGCATTTTATGCATAATAGAATTTAATTCATGAAATTGAAAAGGTTCATGCATTAAAAAATTTTAAGTTTCATTTCGCGCTCAAACGAGGAACGGAGACCGGATAATTTTAAAGAAAATTAGTTTTTATTAAGATTAATTTTTATTAATTAATATAAGATGTTTTAAAGGTATTTTTCAAGAATTGGAATTTATTGGGTATTTTTTTCCCGCAATATTTTTATTTTTATCGGTACGCGAATTTTATCAAATCGGAGGACTTTCTGGGGGTTCGGTTAATATTTTTAAAATCTTTCCAACACGAATATTTTTCGGGAGTGTGTTTGGATTTAATGAGCCAACTTTTAAGTTCGTTGGATTTAAAACTCTTTTAAGCTTTTAATTAAATCATTAGGGACCATTAGATAATTAATTAATAACTAATTAAACCTACCCTACACAATTACCCTCCCCACCAACCGACACCCCTTTCATTAGAGATTATCCTCCAGCTGCAATTGTCTGTCAGTTTCATCATTCCTATTTGAAGGCCACGGTTTTGCTTGTTTTGCAATAAAGAAGTTCCTCCGGCGCTCTATCAGTTTCATCATTTACGTCATATACATGTTGTTGTGTGTTTTATTGGGTGTGAAAGTCTCGATCCAACGAGTTACAAGGAGATTTTTCGGTTTTGCTACAAGTATATGCATTTCTTGTTTCTACCACTCACATTTCCACGTTTTGTGCAAAGGAATGGCTGTGATGTGTTGTTGTTGGTGGGTTAGTGTCGTTGAGCATGCTGTCAACAGGTTGGAATCCTTGGAGTGCTGGTCTTAGAGAGAGCCGATGGGAGTTTGGCTTTAGGTTATCTTAAATTTTGAGGAGATCGCGTGAATGGTTGGAGCCGGCGGTACAAGGGGCGATCCAAGGCTTAAACCAGGCCATGTGGGGTCTGAGTCATGGCTGAGGATGGCTCGAACACTACTGGAGCCACCCATGAAACCGATCGAGCGAGCTTAGGAGAAAGAGTCGCGCTTTGTGGTTCTTGAGGATGAGCGGCCGATCGCGATTTCCAGCTTGCATGGAGGCAGGTCCATGGGTCAGGTATGTTCTTTACGGTCTAGTACAGGTCCATGGTAGGCTAGTTCAAGCCTGGTGCGAGCTGGTGCGAGCACGGGGCTGGTCGAGTTCGGTTGGTGCTTTGAGGACTTGATAAGAGGATAGCTGAAACAGACCAGCAACTTTTAGGTCCTTTCAGAGATGTTTAAAAGCTGAGTCTTGATGGTTTTAGGATCTTTTTAGTGTTTATAATGGGTGGTAAGAAGTTGAAAAAAATTTGGTTGAGTTTCGGGTCGATTCGGGTTAAAATCGGGAACCCGGTCTAAGTTTTAAAACAATTCAGTTAAGTTATGAAATAGGCTCGAGTTTACGTCTAGGGATGCTTTTAAATATGTTTTGGGACATTTTTAATAGTTTGGTAAGTTTCAAATCAAAATAATGAGTTTTAGATTTATCCGGGATTAAGTCGACGCACGAAAGGTTAATTAAAGAATTAATTGAAATACCTAGATTTAAGCTTAATAAAATTATAGAAAATTGTATTTAAGTTCAAATAATTATTAGAAGTCTAAGTTTTTAATTTGGGAATTTTATGCTAAGGTTTGGTTTAACTCGGGATTAAAACGCATTAATATGTTATATTTAAAGATTAATTTAAAACTAGTCGATTTTTTATGCCAAATAAAAATATGAGAAAATTCTTGTAGGCTTGAATAATTATTTGGGACATGTTAGAGACAATGGAATTAAGAAAATGTCAGAAACGTGAAATTTTACGTCTAGCGGCAAAACAGAAATTTTTGGGTTTCTAGGGGCAAAATGGTCATTTTGCACCCGGGATGAGATTTTGGTCCTGGCAGCGCCCTGAGCACATTTTATCATGTTTTAAATGTTTATGCATCATGTTTATGAATTTTTATGAAATTATGATAAATACGATGCATGTTTGGTTTAAAGGAAAAATTACATATATGCATGATTTTATTAAGTGATGAATTGAAGGAAGTGATTTAGTTGTGAATAATACGATGACATGATGACATGATGATATGATTGGAGATATCGTGAGGGAAAAGGCCTCAGAGGGAGCCCGTTTACTGGAGAAGGCCTCAGAGGGAGCCCGACGATCGTATTTCCATTGACATGATATGATGATATGATAGGCCAAAGCCCAGTTGACGGGTGAGAGTGTCGCTGGTGTCCTCGTCGCCCAGTACCGTAGTTATACGTAGATGGATCCATCGACTAATATGATGATACGAAAGTCACAGCTAATGAACGGAATTCAAATTAAGATTTAAACATGTATATGCTGATACGATGATACATGCTATTACCATGCTTTAATACGATATGATTTTATACGACACGTTTACGTATATGATGACATGACATGCTTTAATAAGATATTATTTTACACGACACGTTTACGTATATGATGTCATGAGATGACATACTTTAATACGATATGATTTTACACGACACGTTTACGTTATGCTTTTAAGTTCATGAAAGATATGTTGAGTATGATATTTTTCACTGTTGTGTGCTATGTATATGTACTTGTTATTCCTGGTACAGGTGTGTTGAGTCCTTAGACTCACTAGACATGTGTGATGCAGGTGAGCTTAATGATGAGGAGACTGGAGGTGCCGAACTCTAAGTAGACAGACCTTGGTGCGGTGACACGACCCAATGATCGCATGTTTTCCGCTTAATGTTTTGTGAGATTTGAGAGGAGAGGAATACATTTCATACGTTGATGATTTTAAGATTTTTATACGTTTAAGTTTACGTATGATTTTTGACGAGTTTGGTTATTTTAAACCGCTCTATTTTTACGGTAAGATAATTACGATTATTTTAAATGATATTTCGAAAATGTGAGCTTAAAAAAAAAAATTCCGCATTTTAAATGAGTGAGACGTTACACTTACCATGATCCGATAGGTGCAAACAGAAATGAGTTCTGATATTCTTGATCAAGGAGTTGATGAAAAGAATGGGGTTAACTAGGATAAACCCGAATAAGAATAAATTTTATTCTGAATCACATGGAGATGTGAACCCACGGCTAGCTGTATCTTTGAATCATTGAAGGTCTCACACAAGTATCAGATTCTATGTTCCCGTTGAGATAGTCAAATTTCAAGGAGTTGGAATTTGACAACTATAGTTTGATGGAGATCAAGCAAGAAGCTTATAAAGAAGTTTATGAGCTGATTCCATATGATGCAAGAAATGGAAGTTGGCATGATTGCTAAATAAGAAAGGAGAGTAGAACTACCTGTTTTGTGAAAGAGTTCACTAAAATTGCCAGCTGCCAAATATTGTAATTGCCATGTATGGTAAGTTCTAAATTTGGTAAGTGAAAATTTTGATCTTCGAAATTTTCGATTTTCATTATATGAACGAGACTTGTATCCTTGGTACATCGGCACTCTCGGATCGTCGATCGGGAAATGAGTTCGGAATCATTTTTTTTGTGAATTTAGAATTTACTAATTTAATGATTGTGCTAATAGTGGTGACTACTAACATGCACAAATTGTCATATATGTTCTAGAGGAGTCTAGAATTAAATTAACCAATGAGTTAATTTATAAATTAAATAATGTTTATTTAATTTAATTTAATTAATATACATATATATTTTATATGGTGATATAAAATATGTGTATATGGTATTATTATATCATATATTATTTAAAGTTAATAAATACATTATATATTAATTATATGAGAGTTTCAATATAATGAAGTTATTAGAGTCTTTGGGGGAGAAGGACTCCTAATTGGATTAGGTGTCTCACTCTATATGTACACCACTAGGACTCGTAATAAACAACCACAATTTTTCACAAAATTTCTTACCCAAATACAAACAAAAGCCACGGCCAACAAGTTGAAGATTTGAAGAAATTTTGCAACAAAAAGCCAATTATATTTGTTTAATTATTGATTAAGAATCAATAATATTATGTTAATGGTGGATTAAGAATCAATTAAGCAAAAATCGATGGTTATGAATCATGGAACTCACGGCCAACACAAGGTTTTTGGGAAAACTAATTTCGGCCTTCTTTGTTCTTCTACCGCCGCGCCGCCGTCGCTGCATCGTCTCCGAATTTTGGAAATTCAGAGGCTACAGTCTCAACGCACAAATCGTTTGGATTTTCTAGTGCAAATCAAACGAGGAAATCAGTATCTGATCGTGTACCTAATTAGACGATCAAATGAAGTACGTTCGTAGTGAATTACAAGAAGGGCTATATCTGCCTCAAACCGGAATAGTCTGCAGTCCAGCGTTAAAAATGCGAAGGTATAATTATTTAAACATCCTATGAATGTTTCTAAACACACGACGCCCAAGAACAAAGTTTTTAAACTTCCGCTGCGTCTTGTGTGCGAGAATACGATGCACCAACAGTGGTATCAGAGCCAGGCTATTCTCATTCGTGTGTTTTAATTAAATTTTGTTGAGTTTATTATTTCTAACCGCGTAAGAGTTTTTAAGAAAAACGCCCCTAAAATTTATTTTTTGAAAAATCAGATTTAAAAAAAAATTCTATTCACCGGCCGTGGTACTTACTGTTCACGGGCAGTGTGAACAGTGCCCGCGGGCAACGTGAATAGTGCCGGCAAATTAATGTTCACGAGCATCGGGTGCTGTTCACGGGCAGTGTGAACACTACCACGGGTAGGTAAGATTTTTCAAAAAATAAAAAATAAATTTCGGGCAGCCCAGTCGGATCCGGGGTAATTTTTTGATTTTTCAAAATTTTGGGTTAAATTGATATTTTTTCAAAATACGGACAATTTTACCCCGACAATAATTTTTATAAAATTAATTTCTTACAAAATAAATAATTAAATATGATTTGAATTATTTATAGTAAAAGGTGTTTTACAAGAAATTTAATTATTTGAAATTAAATAAAAGTATTTATTTAATTTAATAATTATGACGGTTAGTGATAATTTACAAGATACACGATTTTATGGATAATATGTGATGTTATCAAATTAATATAATATGTTATATTATATGGAAAAGGATGATCGAGAGTCATGACCAATTTTCTAGGTGTATGTTAGGTTTTTACATGTTGTAATTTTTAATTATTTGATAATTATAAAGTGAGCTTGGTTTATGGTCCGTTCCCACCTCTGAAATTTGTATCACAATGTGCCATGGAAATTTAATGTAAATATTAGATTTAGTGTGAAGTCAAGATTTGAAGACGGTGGGCCCAATCCTCGGAAGGAGTTTTGAAGATCGAAAACATGTAAAATATTGGAAGCTTATGTAATATTACATTTGCATCCCTGCATTTACCTAGGTTATGGACATGGATTCGTATGAGGCTCGTATGGATCAATTAGATCTCGGTTATCGATCACCTTTTATTATTTATGATGTATGTGATATTTTATATATAATCAGTATGTGCGTTATTATTAATATAATAACAAGAGTTGCATGAATCCGGTAATCATACAAACAATCATGGCACCAATTTTAAAGTTAATGACAAGACAAATTTTTAAAATTAAAACCCCTCATTTTGGATGAGATCCAAAATTTAAATCAAGCACATTAAAAGGATAATTAAAAGAAAGTGTAATAATTCCTTGCCTTCCATCAACGGTGGTTGCATGATGAACGCTACCCGCGGTCAGTGTCTGGCTCATATTATTGGGGATGCCTGGATGCCGGAAAGCTGTGACTTCCACTGACATATTTGATGTGAACTACGTGGAACTCTCATGACTTTGGCTCATATTATTGGAGGATCTCATGGCGACCGTTCATAAGGTTCAACATTGATGGGCCGGGCTCAACACGTGAAGAGAAAGTGGATCATATTATTGGACTATCCTCAAACGTGAGGCAAAATTAGGTAAGGGTTGCAAGGAGTTGCAATTGGGCTCTACCTTTTGGAAGTTATGATTGGCTGATATTATTCGGGATCATGATTTCGCAATTGGGCCTTGCGTACTCACTAAAGAAATTAGATTTCCCATTTTTCAACAGAGGGTGGTGAAAATATCAAAAATAGTGGGAGACAATTCGTAAAAACAAAAGTCCATAATTTACGTCTTACAAAATATTTTAAAATAGTCGACAACGTTTATTCTGTTTCCATATCAGTATATTTATGATTTTGTCACGTAATTCAAATCTATTATTAAAACAAGCTAACCGAACACTAATTTTCAACATTGGTTGGGAATATTGTTCTAAATTTGGAGAAAATAGCATACACACTAATGTCAGTCTTGCTGAATTGACAAAGCATGCAAGATGGTGGGACCATAGTATGCAAGCTAAATGGTAATAATATACTCGTTTCTATGTCAAATGAACTGTAGAGACAGTTTGAGGAAATGTTGAATGCTGCTGACATTCGAATAACACATGCAAGAGTTGCATGGTGCATGAAACTCGTACAATGATGTACACAACTTTCAAGGACCTCATGACCACACGCGTGCAAGATTGGGCTTTGGCCCATGAGCATGGTGTGTGTATGATTGGGTCTATTGAGAAGGTGGTGGGCCTGGAATTTGACAAAGTCCGGTAAGTCAGAACATGTTTGCTTCACTGCAAGAAGTCTGGACGTAAGAAATTATCTGGGCCAGAAATTTTTTGGCAATGATAAGTGAATGTCCAAGTAAACACGATTTCAACAAGATAAACAAAAGAAAACAAGATAGTCTAAACCAAACACATTTGTAGCACGTTAGGCTAGGACATATTTCTCAAAGAAGTATGCACAAGCTAGTGGGAGAGGGCATGTTTGACTTGTCAGACATAAACTCTCCAGAGACATGTGAGTCCTATCTTAAAAGAAAAAATGAACAAAGCCCATTTCCTAGGGAAAGTGGAAAGTGCATATGATTTGTTGGATTTGATCCATACAGATGTACGCTACGTGGCCTACTTCATCACCTTTACCGATGACCATTCGAGGTTTGGATATGTGTATTTAATGAAATACAAGTCTGAAGCCTTTGAAAAGTTCAAAAATTCAGAACAGAAGTAGAGAAACATTTAGGAAAGAGTATTAAAACACTACGATCAGATCGAGGTGGATAATACTTGAGTACTGAATTTCAAGACTACCTTACGGAAAATGAGATTATCTCACAGTGGACTCCGTCTGCCACACCCCAGTTGAAAGATGTGTCAGAACGTCGTAATCGGACATTGATGGACATGGTCTGATCTGTGATGGGATTCACTGAGTTGTCACCATCCCTTTATAAGAGTCCTTGTGGGAGAGGGACTCTTAATTGGATTAGGAGTCTCACTCTATATATACACCACTAGGACTCATTATACACACACAAGTTTTTGCTCACAAAAACAACTTAAGAATTTTGGGATATGCACTTGAAACACCGGCAAGGTTGTTGAATCAAGTCCATACAAAAGTAGTAATTCCATATGAGATATGGATGGGAAAGCCGCCCAAATATTCTTGCTTAAGAATATGTGGATGCCCTGCTTACGTGAAGCAGGCAGTGAGAGACAAATTGGATAGTAGGGCCAATTTGTGCTACTTTGTGAGATATCCGAAGAGCTCTATTGGATTTTACTTCTATTATTCCAGTGAAACAAAGGTGTTTGTTTCAATGAACGCCACCTTCTTAGAGAAGAAATTTCTATTGGATAGAAAAGGTGGGATGATAGAACTCGATGAGATTCGAGAACCACTTACTACACAAATAGCATAACCCACACCCCAACAACCAATCAAAGAAACACAAGCTCTTAGAAAACCTGAAAGGATCTCAAGGCCGCCTAATAGGTTGAGCCTGCTTCTTGAAGAGGGCCAAGGTGAGCCCATTCCTGGATGTGATCCTAGAAATTTCAAGGAAGCATTTTCCGATGCCGATTCATCTAGATGGCTTGAAGCCATGCATTCCGAGATGGACTCCATGTATTCGAACCAAGTATGGTCCTTAGTAGATCCACCTGAGGGAATTGTTACTATATGATGCAAATGGATTTACAAGAGGAAACTTGGAGCGGATGGGAATGTGGTGACCTTCAAAGCTAGACTGGTAGCAAAAGGATATACTCAAAATCAAGATATTGACTATGAGGAAACCTTTTCTCCAGTCACAATATTCAAGTCTATTAAGATAATGCTAGCCATAGCAGCATTGTATGACTATAAAATGTGACAGATGGATGTGAAGACAACGTTCATTAATGGGGATATTAAGGAAGAGATTGACATGTCTCAATATGAATGATTCACATAAGTAGAAAGTGAGCATAAAATATTCAAACTTCAGAGATCTATTTATGGACTCAAACAGGCATCAAGGATCTGGAACCTCAGGTTTGACAACACTATCAAAGAGTTTGATTTTGGCAAAAATCTTGAGGAACCTTGTGTATACAAGAAGGTTAGTGAGAGTGCAATGACATTCCTAGTGCTTTATGTTGATGACATACTACTCATTGAGATTGATATAGGGATGTTGAAGTCAACTAAAGTATGGTTTGCTGGTAAGTTTTCCATGAAGGATATGGGTGAAGCATCATATATATTAGGAATAAAGATCTATAGGGATAGATCAAAAGGATGCTAGAGCTCACCCAATCCGCATATATCGATACCATACTAAGGAGATTCTCTATGGAGGAGTCCATGAGAGGATATCTCCCAATATCTCATGGTGTGAATCTATCCAATTATATGTGCCCTAAGACTGATGAAGAGATAGAAACCATGAGCCGCATTCCATATGCGTCTGCCATAGGCAGTATTATGTATTGTATGATATCTACTCGACCTGATATTTCATATGCATTGAGTCTTGCAAGCTGATATAAGTCGAATCCCGGTCCACTGCATTGGAAAGCAGTGAAGGACATTCTTAAATACTTCAGAAGAACTAAGAATTTGTTATTGGTATACGGGAGTGGAGAACTAAAATTGGAAGGCTACACTGATTCTAGCTTCCAATCATATGTGGATGATTCGAAATTGACCTCTGGATTTGTAAGCTCAATGGTGGTGCTGTCTCTTGGAAGAGTGCCAAGCAAGACACCACATCGGATTCAACTACTGAGGCCGAATACATAGCTGCATTGGCTGCAGCATAGGAGAGTGTTTGTTCGAGGAATTTCATCCGAGAGTTGGGTGTCATTTCTCAAAAAGTTGATCCAATCCCGGTCTACTGTGAAAACACCGGTGCCATTGCGCAAGCAAAGGAACCGATGTCTCATCAGCGATCCAAACATAAACTGAGGAAGTTCCACATAATCCGGGAGATTGTGGAAAGAAGAGACATTTCGGTAGAGAGAGTCGCCTCTGCAGATAACGTTGCTGATGTTAGAGTAGGTTCCCGTCGAGCCAAGTGTTGGCCGACTGTTCATAATGAAACTCTATGTATAAACAATATTTATTTTAATAATATTTGAAGTTATTGTTTTGGCACATCTTTATCTGTATACCCATACTAGTTGCATAGATAAAGTCCTTGAATATAAAAATAGCAGAAAGAATATGAGATGCTCATATGATGAGTATCATGAAACTCATATTTTGAATACTGTATATTCTAAACATTTTCTAGTCGATTCAGCCGCTGCTAAGAAAGATATAGGCAGCTTGAGTTTGAGACTAGTATCTGCGATGTGAGTACCATGTTTCACTGGTAGGGGACATTGTGATGTCCGAGCATGCAGATAGGTGCTCCTGGTAGAGTGCACTGAACAACCCTCCATAAAGGACTTTCCAAGTGGTTCTCACTTATCGAGTAGAAACGTCCTAGTTTATGGTTGTACACTATTAGTCCTTATGACCCGGGACAACATTGAGACTCTATGTGCTAGCATTGCACTTTGACTTGTTCACCGACTCTCATGGGGTCATCAGGTGGCAAGGTTGGGTGTTTTTGCATTGTAGTCAGAGATTCACCACTTACCTTCGGGTATGGATATCCTATGTGATCTCATAGTATCGATTCTTTGACAGCTCTCGATATACCAATAGTTGTCGAATCGGTCAGGATATATGAGTTGAAGGGACCATACTGTACGCTAACCATACTTGAATGGTTCTTGCAGGCACTATCATTTGATACCTAGGGAATCATGTAAGCGATGCTGCTAGGCGTTTAACTGGATTGGTTGGGTACTATCAGACTTGAGTTATGACGTTCTTATTATCAAGGAGTTGATAAGTAAGAATGAAGCAATTGGAGTATGCTCATACAAGGACATGTTTAGTCCCGAATCACATGGAGATGTGAACCCACGGCTAGTTGTATCAATGAATCATTGAGGGCCACACAAGTGCTAAGTTTCTAGATCCCGTTGAGAAGTAAAAATAGTTCAATGTGTTAAACGGCTTATAAAGGAGTTTATAAGCACAAGAAAAATTAGAAGTATGACTTCTATAAGGGGAATGTAACTTTTAATCTGAGGAAGTGTTCCTAAATTAAAAGTTGGCCAAACAAATAATGTATTTAAAAATTGTGATTTTCATAAACATTATTATGGACTAAATTAAATTAATTCAAGTGTTGAATTAATTAAACACTAATGGACCTAGTAGAGTCCAAATAATTAAATTAATTCAAGTGTTGAATTAATTAAACAACATTGGGCCTTGTAGAGCCCAATTAGAAATAATTATTAAACTAGTAAGCTCGAGTAAAATCAAGTAAAATTTAAATGGTCTCAAATGTGTTTGAGACATTTAAATAAAATTTCATGGGCCTTGTAATATTACAAGCCCAAGTCAAATTGCATGCTTGAAGGGTTGGAGGCAACTTTTGAGTTAATGGCATGACATGCACATGAACTTTTGCTTTAACTTTTTCCACAACCAAGAAAAACACTTCCCTCTCTCCACACAAGCATGTTGGACGAAATTTTGAGCTTCATTCTCCCGAATTTTTGTTCTTCAATTGTTGAAGAAAATATACACTTCTCAAAGAAAAATCCTCCAAATTTTCTAGTGCAAAATTGGAGGGGATCTTCCTTGTTGGTGGTGGGCTTAATTTTTGAGCAAGGAGTGCTCATTAGAAGCTTGAAGAATAGTCTTGCCATTGAAGAGCTTAGTTATTTGACAACTAAGTTGGAGCTATCATCAATCTTTTAAGATTGATATGTAAAATTCTAAAACACCCTATGTATGACATTTTTGTGTTTTATTGTATTTGCTACACACTATAGTTTAGGGTATTTTTGAAACTTTTGTTGCGCTTTTGGGCACCTTAACCGATTCTCTTTCAAGTGGCATTAAGAGCTATGGTTACAATTTTAGTGTAGCAAATACATGATATTTCAT
Organism: Primulina tabacum; assembly: GCF_025594145.1. Classification (NCBI taxonomy): domain Eukaryota; kingdom Viridiplantae; phylum Streptophyta; class Magnoliopsida; order Lamiales; family Gesneriaceae; genus Primulina; species Primulina tabacum. The sequence continues at coordinate 24,044,964 of NC_134556.1, read as the reverse complement.
TGAGGTCAATTTCTAACCGAATGTGACAATCAAAACAAAAAATCGAAGGCCAGCTTTTGGGGCGTTTTTGGGCAGCAAGTTGCTGCCCATTTTGGGCTGCTCTGGCTCAAGGGCAGCCCCCCGAACGGTTCTCTTCGAAAAATAAAAAAAATTTGTGTGCAAGTTGGCCGGAATCCGGCGACGGAGCTCCTGCGACGGCGATGACGACTATGATTTCCAAAAGTGTTTTAAAATATCAAAGTGTCATGGGCCTTGAAGTTGTCGGGCCATGAGATGGCTAACACAATTTGTGAATTTAAATGAGCCAAAATGTTTTTGGTGAAAAATGATTTTTTGGGCTCTTAAGTTTAAATTTACAAAAGTTGTACATATTTTCTCATAAAATAAATAATTGAAGTTGGACTTTAATTATTTATAGTAAATGGTGATTTACAAGAAATTCGGTTATAAATAAATTAATTAGAAAGTAGACAAAGGAGTTTGTATACTTTGTTGATTTAGTTTCTAATCGTGGCGGTTAGTGATTGGATCAAGATATATAATATTGGATCAATTGATTATTGTGATAATTAATTGATGGTGTATGATATGTGATATTATGCATGAAAGATGATCAAAAGCCCAAGCCAAATTTTCTAGATGTATGCTATGATATTTTGTGTTGAATGATAGTAATAATTATCAATTTATAAAGTGGGCTTGGTTTATGGCCCGTTCCCACCCCATGAGATGTATCCCTATTTGCCATAGATATTTATTTGTAAATATTAGTATAGTGGAAGATCAATATTGGAAGTTGGTGGCCTTGATGATTATGAAGATCGAAGACATGTAAATATTTGAAGCTTATGTAAAAGTTGCATTTGCATCACGTGTATTTTCCTAGGATTGGACCTAGGCCCGTGCTTTGCTCACACGGGCCATTAGTATTGGGGCAATTGATCATCCTTGTTTTGTTTATTATTTATAATATATGCATGATGTTATAAACAATGAGAATGTGCGTTATTATTATGATAATAACAAAGTTGCATGAATACGACAAACATACGATCAAACATGGCGAGCTTTTAAACAAAATTAATGATGAGACCTTTCAAAATTAAAAAACCATCATTTTGAATAAGATTCAAAAATAATATCAAGCCCGAAAAGGGGAATTATAAAGTTGTTTATAATTTCCAAGTCTTCCATCGAAAATGGGTGCATGATGAACGCTACCCGTGTTTGGGGCTCGGCTCATATTATTGGGGGGCCCTGGACACCGGAAAGCTGTGACATCCATTGACATGGTGATGTGAACTACGTGAAACTCCCATGATTTCGGCTCATATTATTGAGGGAACTCATGGCGACCGTCCATTAAGATTCAACATCGATGGGTAAGGCTTGACACGTAAAGATGAACGACGTCATATTAATGGGTCCTAATCAAACGTGAGACAAAAGTTTACGTAGAGGGTTTCATGGTGATGCAATTGGAAACTACCTCTTAGGAATTGTAATTGGCTGATATTATTCGGGATCATGATTTGCTAATTGGACCTTACGTACCTACTGAGGAAAGCAGTTTCCCGTTTTCACTAGAGGGTAGTGAAAAATGTTAAAACAGTGGGAGTAAAAATTTATGAAGTAAAAGTCCATACTTCATATCTTACAAAATATTTTAAAATAGTCATTAACATTTATCTGTTTTACTTTTCAATACTTTTTGACAATGTCTTCGATTCACAATCCGCTACCAGTAATACTCGACAAACACGTATTAACCGGACCTAATTAACTCAATTGGCTAAGAAATTTGAAAATCGTCTTGAATTTGGAAAGGATAGCGTATACACTTATTGAGTCGCCCCCTGTTGAGGCTCCGACTGACTACACTCATGAGAAATTGCAGACTTACAAGGAATGATGTGACCATGGCTTGAAAGCCAAGAGTTATATGCAGGCTTCTATGAATGATGAGAAGTCGGTTCTTTGTGTGGGCTCTTCATCTGGTACGAAGACTGGTCCACCTGGGAAGGGAAAGAAGAGTTTTTTCCAACGTCCCAAGAAGAACGTGCCCTTGAAGAGGCAAGCTCCGAGCCCCGTTGTGGCAGCTACACTAGTTAAACCTGAAAAGACTGTTGACATATGACATCACTGCAAGAAGCCTGGACATTGGAGGTGTAACTGCAAAGAATATCTTGCCTAGAAGGATTCTGGAAAGGGTATGTTCTATATTGAAGTAAACATTTCAATTAACTCTACTTCTTGGGTATTGGATACCGGCTGTGGCTCACATCTCTGTAATGATTTACAGGTGATGGGAAGAAGTAGGAGACTTAGGGAAGGTGAGACCTTCTTAAGGATGGGCAATTGAGCAAGAGTTGGTGCCAAGGCCGTAGGAGTTGTTTACTTGCTTTTGAACAATGATTTTAAGTTGATTTTAAGAGATGTTTTGTTTGTACCTGATTTGGTGAAAAATATTGTTTCCCTTTCTATGCTTGGATATTCTTGTTTATTTAGCAAAGGTGTTTGCAACATTTACAAAAATGAATGTTTAATTGGTACTGGAGAACTTGAAAACGATCTCTATAATAAATTGAAAGATATTCTACTAAACAATGTCCAAGCAATAACAACAACAAACAGGCGAAAGCAAGATACTCTTAATACGGAACAATTATGGCATGCTCGATTAGGACATATTTCCCTAAGAAGGATGAACAAGCTAGTGGGAGTAGGCATGTTTGATATGTCTGATATTAATTTTCTCCCAACTTGTGAATCCTGTCTAAAAGAAAAGATGACCAAAATTCCCTTTAAGGCCATGTGGAGCGAGCCAAAGGGTTATTGGATTTGATCCATACCGATGTGTGCGGTCCGCTTAGCATCACCACTAAGCATGGACATGCCTACTTCATCACCTTTACCGATGACTTTTCGAGGTATGGGTATGTGTATTTGATGAAATACAAGTCTGAAGCCTTTGAAAGGTTCAAAGAATTCAGAAGTGAAGTAGAGAAACAGTTGGGACGAAGCATCAAGTCACTTCGATCGGATCGAGGTGGTGAGTACTTCAGTGCCGAGTTCCAAGAGTATCTTAGGGAGAATGAGATTCTCTCGCAGTGGACTCCGCCTGCTACACCAAAGTTGAATGGTGTTTCGGAGCGTCGTAACCGGACTTTGATGGACATGTTTCGGTCTATGATGGGGTTCACGGAGTTGCCGCCATCCTTTTGGGGATATGCGCTTGAGACAGCAGCACTGTTGTTGAACAATGTCCGTTCAAAGGCAATTGATAAGACACCATATGAGATATGGATGGGTAAGCCTCCCAAATATTCTTATCTTAGAATATGAGGATGCACTGCTTATGTGAAGCAGGCAATGGGAGATAAATTGGATCGTTGATCCATTTTATGTTACTTTGTGGGATATCCAAGGAATTCAGTTGGATACTATTTCTATCATCCTCAAGAAACAAAAGTGTTTGTTTCTAGTAATGCAATCTTTTTGGAAAGGGAATTTCTATTTGATAGAAAAGGGGAGATGATAGAACTCGAAGAAGTTCGAGAGACACTCACAATTGATGAACCCACACCCGAAGAGCCAAGAGAGGAGATACAAGCTCCTAGAAGAACCGAGAGTCTCGAGACCACCTATGAGGTATGGTTTACTTCTTGAAGAGGGCCATGATGAGACTAACCATGGATGTGATCCAAGGACCTTCAAGGAAGCGTTATCTAATGCCGATTCATTCAAGTGGCTTGAAGCAATAGAATCTAAGATGAATTCCATGCATTTGAACCAAGTGTGGAATCTCGTGGATCCACCTGAGGGAACTGTTCCCAGAGGGTGTAAGTGGATTTATAAGAGGAAACATTGGGCGGATGGGAAGGTATTGACCTTCAAGGCGCGATTGGTGGCAAAAGGATATACTCAAAGACAAGGAGTTGACTTTGAGGAAACCTTTTCTCCAGTTGCAATGTTCAAGTCTATAAGGATATTACTAGCCATAGCTGCATGGTATGACTATGAGATATGGTAGATGGATGTCAAGACAGCCTTTCTTAATGGGGATATTAAGGAAGAGATTTACATGTCTCAACATGAAGGGTTTACATCTATCGAAAATGATTATATGGTATGCAAACTTCAGATATCTATTTATGGTCTACAACATGCATCTAGGAGTTGGAACCTCAGATTCGATAGTATAATCAAAGAGTTTGATTTTACTAAGAATCCTGAGGAACCCTGTGTGTATAAGAAGGTCAGTGGGAGCGCTGTGATATTCCTGGTGCTTTATGTTGATGAAATTCTACTCATTGGGAATGATGTAGGAATGTTGCAATCAACTAAAATATGGTTAGCGAGTAAGTTCTCGATGCAGGACTTGGGTGAAGAATCTTTTGTATTGGGAATACAGATCTATAGAGATAGATCTAGAAGATTGCTTGGTCTCACCCAGTCCACATACATTGATACCATCGTGAAGCGGTTCTCGATGGATGAGTCCAAGAGAGGACATCTACCAATGTGTCATGGCGTGTCCCTATCCAAGTCTATGTCTCCCAAGACTGATGCAGAGATAGCTGCGATGACACGCATTCCGTATGCATCTGCGATTGATAGCATCATGTTTGGGATGATATCTACACGTCCTAACGTGGTTTTTGCACTAAGTGTAGTGATTAGATATCAATCGAACCCTGGTCTTCCACACTGGAAAGGTGTGAAAGACATCCTCAAGTATTTGAGAAGGACCAATAAGTTGCTCTTGGTCTATGGGGGTGGAGAACTTAAATTGGAAGGCTATACCGACTCTAGCTTCCAAGGCGATATCGATGACTCAAAGTCAACCTCTGGGTTTGTATTCATCCTCAATAGTGCTGCTGTCTCTTGGAAGAGTTCCAAGCAAGACAGTACTGCGGATTCCACCACTGAGGCCGAATACATTGCTGCATCAACTGTAGCAAAGGAGGCTGTTTGGATAAGGAATTTCGTCCAAGAGTTGGGCGTCATTCCTAATGGAGTTGCTCCTATCCTGGTGTTTTGTGACAACATGAAAGCTATAGCTCAAGCAAATGAGCCAAGGTCTCATCAGAAATCCAAACTCGTATTGAGAAGTACCACATCCTCCGAGAGATTGTGGAAAGAGGAGAAGTGTCGATTGACAAAGTCGGCTCCGCAAATAATGTTGCTGATCCACTAACTAAGTTTTTGCCTGGACCATTATTCGAGAAGCATCGCGAATCGATGGGTTTTAAGCATATGGGTAGTTGGCTCTAGTGCAAGTGAGAGATTGTTAGAGTAGGTGCCCGTCGAGCCAAGTGTTGGCCGAGTGTTCACAATGAAACTCTATGTATAAACAATCTTTATTTTAATAATATTTGAAATTATTGTTTTGGCACATCTTTATCTGTATACCCATGCTAGCTGCATAGATAAAGCCCTTGAATATACAAATAGTAGAAAGAATACGAGATGCTCATATGATGAGTATCATGAAACTCATATTTGGAATACTGTATATTCTAAACAATTTCTAGTCGATTCAGCCGCCGCTAAGAAGGATATAGGTCGCTCGAGTTTGAGACTAGTATATGCGATGTGAGTACCATGTTTCATTCGTAGGGGACATTGTGATGTCCGAGCATGCAGATAGGTGCTCCTGGTAGAGTGCACTGAACAACCCTCCGTAAAGGACTTTCCAAGTGGTTCTCACTTATCGAGTGGAAACGTCCTAGTATATGGTTGTACACTATTAGTCCTTATGACCCGGGACAACATTGAGACTCTATGTGCTAGCATTGCACTTTGACTTTTTCACCGACTCTCATGGGGTGGCAAGGTTGGGTGTTTTGTCGAAACAAATAGGAGTCGATGCATTGTAGTCGGGTATTCACCGCTTACCTTCGGGTATGGATATCCTATGTGATATCATGTATATGTAGTATGAAATCTTTGATCAGAGTATGGTGATAATTATGAAAGGGGTTTCCTAGATTACACCATCGATGCAACTACAACATGACACATAGTATCGATTATTTGACAGCCCTCGATATACCAATAGTTGTCGAATCGGTCGGGATATATGAGTTGAAGGGACCGTACTGTACGCTGACCTTACTTGAATGGTTCTTACAGGCACTATCATTTGATATCTAGGGAATCATGTAAGCGATGCTTCTAGGCGTTTAACATGATTGATTGGGTACTATTAGACTTGAGTTCTGACGTTTTTATTATCAAGAAGTTGATAAGTAAGAATGGAGAAATTAGGGTATGCTCATATGAGGGCATGTTTAGTCCCGCATGACATGGGGATGTGAACTCACGGCTAGTTGTATCAATGAACCATTGAGGGCCACACAAGTTCTAACTTTTTAGATCCCATTGAGAAGTTAAAATAGTTCAATGTGTTGAACGGCTTATAAAGAAGTTTATAAGCACAAGGAAAATTAAAACTATGACTTCTATAAGGAGAATGTAACTTTTAATTTGAGGAAGTTTTCTTAAATCAAAAATTGGCCAGACAAATAATGTATTTGAAAATTGTGATTTTCATAAACATTATTATGGACTAAATTAAATTAATTCAAGTGTTGAATTAATTAAACACTAGTGGACCTAGTAGAGTCCAAATAATTAAATTAATTCAAGTGTTGAATTAATTAAACAACATTGGGACTTGTAGAGCCCAATTTGAAATAATTATTATTAAACTATTGGGCTTGAGTAAAATCAAGTAAAATTTAAATGGTCTCAAATGTGTTTGAGACATTTAAATAAAAGTCCATGAGCCTTGTAATGTTACAAGCCCAAGGTCAAATTGCATGCTTGGAAGGTGAAGGGTTGGAGGCAACTTTTGAATTAATGGCATGACATGCACATGCAACTTTTTGCTTTAAATTTTCCACAACCAAGAAGAACACTTCCCTCTCTCCACACAAGCATGTTGGACGAAATTTTGAGCTTCATTCTCCCCAATTTTTGTTCTTCAATTGTTGAAGAAAATATACACTTCAAAAAAAAAATCCTCCAATTTTTCTAGTGCAAAATTGGAGGGGATCTTCCTTGTTGGTGGTGGGCTTAATTTTTGAGCTAGGAGTGCTCATTGGAAGCTTGAAGAATAGTCTTGCCATTGAAGAGCTTAGTTATTTGACAACTAAGTTGGAGCCATCATCAATCTTTTAAGATTGATAGGTAAAATTCTAAAACATCCTATGTATGATATTTTTGTGTTTTATTGTATTTGCTACACACTATAGTTTAGGGTGCTCGATTATTATTGCATGAAAAATATTTTTGAAACTTCCGTTGCACTTTCAGATACCTTAACTGATCCCCTTTCAGTTGATCCACTGACGAAGCCTCTGCTAGGACCATTCTTTGAGAAGCATCGCGAGACAAAGTGTCTAAGATCTATGGGTATTTGGCTATAGGACAAGTGGGAGATTGTTAGAATAGGTGTCCGGCAATCCAACTTGTGGCTCAGGTTTTATTGACTCTAATGTAAAACAATCTTTATTTTAATAATATTTTACGATTTTATTCGATTATGTCTTCATACTTTATCTGTATACCAAGGCAAGCTGCATAGATAAAGTCCTTGAATATACAATAGGTACGATGAGGTCTGCGTCGCAACGTAAGATCATGAAACTCATTAAGAAATGTACCGTATATTCTAAACAGGTTCTTAGTCGAATCAACCGCCTAAAGCAAGGATAAAGGTCGTTCGAGCTTGAGACTAACATCTGTGATGTAAACGCTAGGTTTCATTGGCAAGGACATGGAGATGTCCATTCACACAAATGGGTGATAATGTGATGATGCACTGAACAACCTTCCATCGGACTATCCAAGTGGTTCTCACTTATCGAGTGGAATAGTCCATAGTTATGGTTGTACACCATTAGTCCTTTTGACCCGAGACAATGTAGGGGCTATACGTACTAGCATGCACTTTGATCCGTTAACCGACTCCATCGAGGGTCATCAGGTGGCGAGGTTTGGTGTAGTTTCGAAATACGTAGGAGCAAATGCATTTTAGTTGAGGATTCACCGTTCGCCTACGGGTTAAGATATATATGTGATCTGATGAGTTAATAGTGCAACGAGTCTCTGGCCAGAGCAAAAAATGTGCTTTAGGGAAAGGAGTTTTCCTAGTTGCACATACCATGACACTATTAATACTCAATGATAAATCGCATCGTTGTCGAATTCATATGCAACTCTCGATATACCAATGGTTGCAAATTTGACCGGTATATATGTGGTAAAGGGACCGTACTGTACGCTAACCATGACTAAAGGTTTTTGCAGGCACTATCAGTGATACCTTGGGGATCATGGGGCGATGCTACTAGAAGCTCTTACCATGATCCGATGGGTGCAATCAGAAATGTGTTCTGACATTCTTGATCAAGGAGTTGATGAAAAGAATGTGGTTAACTAGGGTAAATCCGAATAAGAATAAATGTTATTCTGAATCACATGGAGATGTGAACCCACGACAAGCTGTATCTCTGAACCATTGAGGGTCACACAAGTATCGGATTCTGTTTTCCCGTTGAGATAGTCAAATTTCAAGGAGTTGGAATTTGACGACTATAGTTTGATGGAGATCAAGCAAGAAGTTTATAAAGGAGTTTATGAGCTGATTCCATAGGATGGAAGAAATGGAAGTTGGCATGATTGTTAAATAAGGAAGGAGAGTAGAATTGCCTGTTTTGTGAAAGAGTTCACTAAAACTGGCAGCTGCCAAATATGGTAACTGCCATATATGGTAAGTTCTAAATTTGGTAAGTGAAAATTATGATCTTCGAAATTTTCGATTTTCATTATATGAAAGAGACTTGTATCCTTGGTACATCGGCGCTCTCGGATCGTCGATCAGGATTATAATGAGTTTGGAATCATTTTTTTGTGAATTTAGAATTTACTAATTTAATGATTGTGCTAGTAGTGGTGACTACTAACATGCACAAATTTCTCATATATGTTCTAGAAGAGTCTAGAATTACATTAACCAATGAGTTAATTTATAAATTAAATAAATATTATTTAATTTAATTATTGTACATATTTATTTTATATGGTGATATAAAATATGCGTATATGGTATTATTATATTATGTATTATTAAAAGGTAATCAATACATTATATATTAATTATATGATAGTTTTAATATAATGAAGTTATTAGAGTCCTTGTGGGAGAAAGACTCCTAATTAGATTAGGAGTTTCACTCTACATATACACCATTAGGAACTGATAATAAACAACCACAATTTTTCACAAAATTTCTTCCCCAAATACAAACAAAAGCCACGGCCAACAACTTGAAGATTTGAAGAAATTTCGTAACAAAAAGCAAATTATATTTGCTTAATAATTGATTAAGAATCAATAATATTTGTTAATGGTTTATTAAGAATCAATTAAGCAAAAATCCATGGTTATGAATCATGGAACTCACGGCCAACACAAGGTTTTTGAGAAAACTAATTTCGACCTTCCTTGTTCGTCCACCGCCGTCGCTGCACCGTCTCTGGATTTTGAAAATTCGGATGCTATAGTCTCAACGCACAAATCGTTTGGATTTTCTAGTGCAAACCAAACGAGGAAATCGGTCTATGATCGTGGACCTAATTAGACGATCAAAGGAAGCACGTTCGTAGACAATTACAAGAAGGGCTATATCCGCCTCAAACCGAAATAGTTTGGAGTCCAGCGTTAAAAACGCAAAGGTATAATTATTTAAACACCCTATGAATGTTTCTAATCAAACGACACCAAATAACAAAATTTTTTAAACTTCCGCTGCGTCTTGGGTGCGAGAATACGATACATCAACAATATTTTAATCCGTAATGAATATATAATGACCACTATATGAATCAGGGGCGGAGCCAGGATTTATATGTACATGGGACTGTCTCCATCCTGTGTTAAAACAGTAATATGTTCAGTTAAAATCGAACCGAATTAACCAATTTTTTTCGACAAACCGAATCAACCGAACTTTACTACGAAAACCTAATAATCCAAATCGAAAAAATCATTTATTTCGGTCAATAACACAATTAACCGAAATTTAGATTTTTTTTAAAAAATAATCATGTTTTAAATAAAAAAATTACAATATAAAAATTAACTCGTACAGCAGCCCAAGCTTCATGGTATTATCGCTCTAACTAGGAGAAACAATTATTGCACCTCAACACCGAACCGAATTTTCAAATTAATTCATTTCGGTATGTTATTTTGGTTGAAATCGATATTTTGTTTACTCATAGACTGTAATTGATGTTTACCCGTTATTTGTCGATATATGCTCTATTGGTTTAAAAATAACTTGATAATTTTTTTTTTCTTCATTCCCCGAGTTACTTAGTTTGACTGTTTTGCGTACGAAATTTCTCTTCAAGCCCTGTTCATTCACAAGCTACATCGGTGGTTAAGAAGGTGTTGGGATTGAATGACAGAGCTTCTTTTTCTTTCGCTTGGGCGTATATCTGGTGTAGGTGAATAGGGTGAGGAAGGGAAAGTGCAACACTATGAGACTCCTTGGGCTAGGCCTCGAATGTATCTATCGTATTCTTCCCTAGAGTGGAATGTGGGCATGAAAAGGAGACTTTGGGTTGGATGAGTTTGGAAGCTTGCAGCTAAAGGTGAACCTCTATTAACTTAACTAGAAAAATTCAATTTTCTCAAAATTTTAGAACAAATAAATTTTTTTCAAATTTCATACTTATTCAATTTTCGATTATTATAAATAGAAAAATCACAAAACATGCCCAAAATAAATCAACATCAATAATCATTAAACATTTCACTATTGATTATTATTCTAAAAATATGCAACAGTAGATTTTTAGGGTAAAAATCAAACTCCAAAATTCATATACATAATAAGACAATATTATTACAACTCGAATAATCACAACTAAATATTCAATAGAATTTTAGAGTCGTTGAATTTTATCTCAAAGTTGCATAATTTCAGAACATACAATAATAAACCAACCAAACAGTAATAAGTTATGATTTGTGGGAGTTATTTTATTTTTAATTTTTAAACATGAGACTAAAAAAAAAACTGATAAAAAATTTATTTTATTTTTAATATGGACGAAAAAAATTTAAAATTTAAAAATACTATTTTTTTTGAAAAAAATAGGTGGGGCTGGAGTTTATCCTAGCCCAAGGTGACTTTGTAGAGCCCAAAATCAATACACGTAACACCCATGCATTTATTTAATTGTTAAATCATTTAGTTAAATTTAAAATGATTTTAGTGATGCATGATTTATTAAATTGCATTATTTTCAATTATTTATGTTTATGTGATGCACGTTAAAATATTTTCTCGAGTTTCATGTTTCAGGCGATTATTCGAGGCGGTATCGAGGAAAAGAGATCGGTGGCGATTTTTGGTAATTTTAAAACGTGGTATTTTATTTTAAGTTAAGAGTGGGGTATTTTAAATAATTTATTTAGTTTTTAACATTTTAAAGCCTAAATTATCTATTTAGCTATTTTATGATTTATAAACTTTTAAAAGTTATGACACTTGTGCAAGTTATTTTAAATTTAGAGATTTTATTAATTAGGGGAGAGTTAGTAGTTTAAATTATCTTGTTAATTATCAATTAAGCAAACTTTTCTCCTAATTAACACTAATCACACGCACACACACACACACACACATTTCATTATTCAGATTTCATTATTTTTGAGAGGAGAAAACTTAGGGTTCTAATCAAAAGAGCAGCCGCCCCTCTCCCTAAAATTGTCCAGCAAATTTTGTTGATTTTCTTCAAGGATTTTAGCGCCACGTTCGTCCCGGATCATTCCTCGCGCCATCTCCGTTTCGGTATCGTCGGTTCGGTAAACTTTAACATCATAAAGCACGTATATTCTGTTATTTCTGCATCGATCATGTCATAGTATGTGTTGCGTTGTGTTTATGCGTAAAAATACATGTGTGATGTGTAAGTTTGAGCGGAAATTGTTTAGATCGCATTTTGACCGTTTCTGGATCTGAAAATCTCATTTTTGCTGTTCTTTTAAAAACTGAGATTTTTCGGTCGGGATTTTGAGAAAAATTTCAACTTGAAAATCGTAGAACTTTTTGATACCTTCGATTTGATATAAAATTTGAAGTATTTAGATAAAAATTGAGTGAGTTATGGTGATTTTCGTGGGACTGCTCAAACTGCGTTCTCTGAAAATTATGATATTGATGCGTTCTTGAAGTTTTATGGTTGCAGGCTTCGTTGGAGATTGACGGGTGATCGTTGTTGCGTTTAAGTATGTAATTAATGATGTTGGGAAGGTCATTGACGTTTTGTTTCGCGTCGTTAGGCACTTGGGAGGGCGAGTAGTCGTGAAAACTATTTTGGTGTTAAAAATTGAGTTTATGAGTGTATTGAGTTACGTGTTGTGTGTCGTTTCTTTGAGAATGTTCGTGGCATTTTGTGGAGTCGAGTCGGTATCTTAGTGTCCTAGGATGGGTCTCGAGGCGTTGTTCACTGTCATTGTAATCGAATTGGGGGAGAATAAGTTTCTAAATCGCGGAGCACAGTACACTCGGTGCCCGAACGGTAATTTCTTACCGCCCGAGCGCCACCTTCACTGCCGAGAGTCTAATTTTTGTAAGCTCGGTGCCCGAAAGGTAATTTCTTACTGCCCTAGCGCCACCTTTTCTGTCCGAGAGTAGTGTCCAGTAGACCTGACGCTCGAGCGGTAATATATTACCGCCCGAGCGCGGCCCATTCTGTGAGGGTGTTTGGTTTTCCACTTCTTTTCAGTTTTAATAGTAAGTCCATGTCTTTTATTTTTGGGAAATGTTCACACATCATTTTAGAGATTGTTCGGGGTTCGATGTCATGGGTTAGTACGATGATTTAACGAGGTCAAGTCCCGTGTGAACTAGAATGTCATAAGCTGTTTACTTGATTCAGTGGTGAGTACGAATACGTACGTCTAAGTTATGCAAGTTAAGTGTTGAAATTCATGTTAGTATGTGCAGCAGTGGCCCCAAATGAGATCCAACGAATCTCTCAACTCCAAGTAAGTATGTTTGACGTGCAAAGAAAATATTTCAAGTTTTTGAGGTATGCTAAATATCTTGTGACCAAATTTATGAATGGGTTTGGAAGTCGGTGAACGTGGCCGAGGACCTCTCCACCCCGTTTAAGCATGAACGGGTTTAGATCAGGATTGAAAATCATTAAACCATGAACGGAGACCAATCCACCCGTTAAAGCATGAACGGGGATTTCATGTATGTGGAAGTGGATTCGTCCCTGTTGGCCCAGTACTTTGGTTTAGTCTGATCAGGCGTATTTATGTATGGATCACTTGCTTTGAAACATGCCTCTACGCAAAATGATTAAGTTATGTATATTCAAGTATGTTCAGTATGCAAGCATGTTTAAGAAAAGTTTTATGACAATGGCACGTCTATGTATGTACGCACGTATGTTCAAGCTTTTGATATGCAAGTTCAAGTTCCAGTACGTACTTCCTTATTTAAAGTTGCTTGTGATTTTTATTACGTATTACTTGTTACTTCCAGTTTATACGTGTTGAGTCTTTAGACTCACTAGACTTGATCGATGCAGGCGAAGATGATTTCGAGGAGACTGGGGGTGGGGACCAAGGAGCTGGCTTGGACTGAGCAGGAGGCTAGACCCGAGGACCGCCCAAGTTTTTATGTTTTTATGAAATGTCAAATACTCTGATTTCACGCTACTAGTTATGGGATTTCAATCAAATACTTTTGTCAAACTTTAACTTTAGATATTTTGTTGCAACTACTTTTGGGGACGTACAGTTTACGTTATCGAAATTGAAGTTTGATTACTCTTTTAAGAGAATTTTTAATTTTTACGCAAAATTTTAAGTAGTAAAACTACGGTACGTTACAGTTGGTATCAGAATGGTGTTCTTGTAAAGGGTTATGCCTACTGCCAATCAGCAAGAAGCTCACGGAGTCACACCTCAAGTCTGTAAGTTTTTAAGTTTTAAATTTATTTTATGTAATAAGCATTAAGTCAAGATTTCAACATGTCCATGTTTCAAGTTCAAATTACGTGCATCTTATGCTATTGATATTATATTCATGCATGTTGGGTTTACGTGTTGGGTAAATTGTTGGAACAATATGCCTCCTAGACGTGTGATTGACCGTGAGGCAAGGGAAGAGAACCGAGAGCCTCGAGATGAGGGGAGGGCCAATCCCCCACCTCCACCACCAGATATGCAGGCACACATGCTTGCAGGCTTGACTCAGTTCTTCGCACAGTTTGCAGGGAACCTAGGCAGCAGTGGATACAGGGGCGAGGCCCAGACTGGAAGCAGTGTATGAGAAGTTCAGGAGGATGAAGCCAAAGGAGTTTTCCGGGACCACTGACCCGATGATAGCTGAAGGATGGATTAAATCCATCGAAGTAATCTTCGATTTCATGGAGCTGACAGACGCAGACAGATTCAGGTGTGCCACTTTCCTTTTTTCAGGGGACGTCAGACTATGGTGGGAGAGCGCGTCAGTATCATCCAATTTGCAGACGTTGACTTGGAACGGATTTAAGGAGATATTCTACTCCAAGTACTTCATTGAAGAAGTACGATCCAGATTGACCAGGGAGTTCATGACGTTGCGTCAGGGGGATAGCAGCGTTGCGGAGTTTGTGAGGAAGTTTGAGAGGGGGTGTCACTTTGTGCCCCTGATAGCTAATGATGCCCAGAGTAAGTTGAGGTATTTTATGGATGGGTTGCGGCCGGTCATGCGCCGTGACGTCCGAGTTGCTGGTCCTACTACCTACAAGGTTGCCGTGTCAAGAGCTTTGGCGGCAGAGCAGGATCAGAGAGATATTGAGGCTGACAGGCAGGGCAAGAGGCCCTATCAGGCTCCACAGCAGCAGCAGCGACCTCAGTATAAGAGGCTGTTTCAGGGGATCCAGAGAAGAAACCATACCAGGGGCCACCGAAAGGCAAGGGCCTTATCCCGCAGCAGAAGGCTCCGCAGAAGCCTGGTAATTTCCAAGTGTGTCAGAAATGCAATCGCCAACCTCCAAGGCATTGTCTATGGGGATCAGGGAAATGCATTAAATGTAGAGCCAGTGACCACATGTCGAAGGAGTGCCCACATTGGACGCAACCGACTCAGGGCAGAGTGTTCGCAATACATGCGCAGGAGGCTGAACCCAGACACGACTTTACTGAGCGGTAAACTTTTCTACCTAAGCTCAGTATTATTTTGCCTTGAATGTTGAAATTTTATTTGAGATTATTAGGGTGCTAGTAATATTTTGAGTTACTTAGGATATTAGTTTCTACGATGCTTGATTAATGTAGAATTTTGGGGATATAAGTTTTGTGTTGTGCTAACGTCTATCAGAGAATATTTTCATTAAGAGATTAGCTACTAAGGCCTTGATAGATTCTGGGGCCACTCATTCATTCATCTCGGAGACGTTTGTTAACCACTTGGATATCAAGACCATCGGCCTTGACGTGAATTATTCCGTGACAGTCCCATCAGGGGAAGAGTTGTCAGCTACTAGTGTGGTCAGAGACATTGATCTTGAACTGCAGGGCCACCTAGTATATGCCGATCTGATAGTGTTGTCAATGCCAGAATTTGATATCATTTTGGGAATGGAGTGGCTCACAAAGAACAGAGTCCCGATTGATTTCCAGAAGAGATCAGTATTGGTTAGACTGTTGGGCATGGAGCGGTTTCTATTTGAACCAGCCAGATGGAGAAGTTTCCCTCGCATGATCTCTTGCATGCAGGCACGAAAACTTATTTCCAAGGGATGTCAGGATTTCTTGGTTAGTATTGTTTCCGCACCTGACATACCCACTCCGTCATTATCAGATTTGGAAGTAGTCAGAGACTTCCTAGACGTCTTTCCTGACGACTGTCACAGGTCTTCCACCAGAGAGAGAAGTGGAGTTTGCAATTGATCTTATGCCAGGCACAGTGTCAATCTCCAAGGAACCGTACAGTTTAGCTCCAGCCGAGATGCTAGAACTCAAACAGCAGATTCAGGAGCTCCTTGACATGGAATTCATCCGCCCTAGCTTCTCACTATGGGGCGCACCAGTAATCTTCGTAAAGAATAAGGATGGGAGCATGAGGCTGTGTATCGATTACCGAGAGCTGAATAAGGTAACGATCAAGAATAAGTACCCACTTCCTAGAATCGAAGACTTGTTTGATCAGTTGCAGGGGGCTACAGTGTTCTCTAAGATAGATCTTCGATCAGGGTATCACCAGCTGAAGGTGAAGGATGCAGATGTGCACAAGACAGCCTTCAGGACCAGGTATGTGCATTACGAGTTCTTAGTGATGCCGTTTGGACTGACGAATGCTCCAGCTATTTTCATGGACCTCGTGAACCGAGTATTCCAGCCTTACCTTGATCAAGTCGTCATAGTGTTCATTGACGACATCCTTATCTACTCTAAGATCCATGAGGAGCACAGTCAGCACTTGAGTACAGTTTTGCAGATTTTGCGGAGTCGTAAGTTATTCATGAAATTCAGTAAGTGTGAATTTTGGTTGGAGAAGGTAGCGTTTTTGGGCCATATAATATCTAACAGCGGTATTGAGGTGGATCCAGCTAAGGTAGAAGCAGTTCAGGAATGGGTTGAGCCGAAGAATGCGTCTGAGGTTTGCAGTTTCCTAGGCCTAACAGGCTACTACAGGAAATTTATTCAGGGATTTTCGTCGATAGCAGTGCCACTCACCTCACTGACAAAGAAGAATGCTAAGTTTATGTTGAGTGGCGAGTGCCAGAAGAGCTTCGATACTTTGAAGCAAGCTCTTATTTCAGCGCCGGTGTTAGCCATGCCATCAGGACAAGGAGATTTTGTGCTATACACCGATGCATTTAAGCTCGTGTTAGGCGCAGTGTTGATGCAGCTTGGCCGGGTTATAGCTTATGCCTCCAGACAGTTGAAGGTGCATGAGAGGAACTACCCGACTCATGATCTTGAGTTAGCAGCTGTTGTCTTTGCGTTAAAAATATGGAGACACTACTTGTACGGCGAGAAATGCCAGATATTTACTGATCACAAGAGTTTCAAGTATTTCTTCACGCAGAAAGAGCTGAACATGAGACAGAGACGGTGGTTAGAATTGGTGAAAGACTATGATTGCAAGATTAGCTACCATCCGGGAAAGACTAATGTTGTCGCAGACGCCTTGAGCAGAAATGTTGCAGTCATAGCACAGTTGTCAGTACAGAGACCTCTGCAGTCTGAGATTCAAAGTTTTGGTCTAGAGGTTTACCGTAAGGGCAGAGCTCCTAGGCTGTCTAATCTGATATTCAAGTTTGATTTGCTAGACCATATCCGTCAAGGACAGTCTTTAGACGATCAGTTGCAGAAATGGAGGCGGAAGGATGAAGCCAAGGGCAGTGTACTCTACACAGTGTCAGATGGTATTTTGAGATACAGATGTAGAATATGGGTGCCTAGTGTTGACTTGATTAGAGAAGATATTTTGTCAGAGGCACATAGATCTCCGTATTCAATTCACCCAGGAGGTACCAAGATGTACAAGGACCTGCAGGTTTTGTATTGGTGGCCAGGTATGAAGAGAGACATCCGTCGGTTTGTGTCTGAATGTCTCACTTGCCGGCAGGTGAAGGCAGAGCATCAGAGACCAGCAGGGATGTTTAAGCCACTCCCTATCCCCGAGTGGAAATGGGAGAATATTACAATGAACTTCGTGGTTGGTTTGCCAAAGTCAGTCTGGGGTTTTAACGCCATTTGGGTCATAGTGGATCGACTCACTAAGTCAGCGCGCTTCTTGCCAGTGAAGACGACTTTCTCCATGACGCAGTATGCGGAGCTTTATATCAAGGAGATAGTTCGATTGCACGCGATCCCAGTTTCTATTATGTCCGACAGGGACCCGAGGTTTACATCGTCCTTCTGGAAGAGCTTACATGCAGCCATGGGGACGAAGTTGCTATTCACTACAACTTTTCACCCGCAGACAGATGGCCAGTCTGAGCGAGTGATTCAAATTCTAAAGGATCTATTGCGAGCCTGTATGATCGATTTTCAGGGGACTTGGGAATCGAAGCTACCTCTAGTGGAGTTTACCTACAACACTAGTTTTCAAGTATCTATTGGTATGGCTCCCTACGAGGCACTGTATAGGAGAAAGTGCAGATCGCCGATTCATTGGGATGAAGTCGGAGAGAGACCAGAACTTGGTCCAGAGATAGTTCAGCAGACTGCAGTTGTGGTGGTCAAGATTCGAGACAGAATGAAGACCGTCCAGAGTCGCCAAAAGAGTTATGCTGATAAGAGGAGAAGAGATCTCGAGTTTGCCGTAGGTGATCACGTTTTTGTAAAGATAGCACCTATGAAAGGTGTTATTAGATTTGGGAAGAGAGGCAAGCTGAGTCCGAGGTTCATTGGACCGTTCGAAATTCTTGACAGAGTTAGGACACTAGCTTATTGTGTAGCCCTACCGCCGAACCTGGCCGGTGTACACAATGTGTTCCACGTCTCGATGTTGAGGAAGTATCTAACCAATCCTTCGCATGTTTTGAGCTATGAACCATTATTGTTGGATCCAGACCTGTCGTATGAGGAAAGACCTGTCCAAATCCTAGACAGACAAGACCGTAGGCTTCGGAACAAAGTGACCAAGTTGGTCAAAGTCCGGTGGATAAATCAATCAGTGGAGGAAGCCACTTGGGAGTCAGAGGCGGACATGAGGATTCGCTACCCGGAGTTGTTCGGTAAGGTTTAATTTCGAGGACAAAATTTATATAAGTGGGGGAGGAACTGTAGAGCCCAAAATCAATACACGTAAGACCCATGCATTTATTTAATTGTTAAATCATTTAGTTAAATTTAAAATGATTTTAGTGATGTATGATTTATTAAATTGCATTATTTTAAATTATTTATGTTTATGTGATGCACGTTACAATATTTTCTCGAGTTTCATGTTTCAGGCGATTATTCGAGGCGGGATCAAGGAAAAGAGACCAGTGACAATTTTTGGTAATTTTAAAACGTGGTTTTTATTTTAAGTTAAGATTGGAGCATTTTAAATAATTTATTTAGTTTTTAATATTTTAAAGCCTAAATTAACTATTTGGCTATTTTATGATTTATAAACTTTTAAAAGATATGATACTTGTGCAAATTATTTTAAATTTAGAGATTTTATTAATTAGGAGAGAGTTAGTATTTTAAATCAGCTTTTTAATTATTAATTAATCAAACTTTTCTCCTAATTAACACTAATCACACGCACACACACACTTTTACACACACTAAATAACGGCAAACACACACACACACTTCATTATTCAGATTTCATTATTTTTGAGAGGAGAAAACTTAGGGTTCTAATCAAAAGATCACCCGCCCCTTTCCCTTAAATTGTCCAGCAAATTTAGTTGATTTTCTTCAAGGATTTTAGTGCTACGTTCGTCCCGGATCAATCCTCGTGCCATCTCCACTTCGGTATCGTCGATTCGGTAAACTTTAACATCATAAGGCACGTATATTCTGTTATTTATGCATCGATCATATCATAGTATGTGTTGCGTTGTGTTTATGCGTAAAAATACATATGTGATGTGTAAGTTTGAGCGGAAATTGTTTAGATCGCATTTTGAACGTTTCTGGATCTGAAAATCTTGTTTTGGCTGTTCTTTTAAAACTGCGATTTTTCGGTCGCAATTTTGAGAAAACTTTCAACATTAAAATCATAGAACTTTTTGATAACTTCGATTTGATATAAAATTCAAAGTATTTGCATAAAGATTGAGTTAGTTATGGTGATTTTCGTGGGACTGCTCAAACTGCGTTTTCTGAAAATATGATATTGATGCGTTCTTGAAGTTTTATGGTTGCAGGCTTCGTTGGGGATTGACGGGTGATCGCTGTTGCATTTAAGTATGTAATTTATGATGTTGGGAAGGTCATTGACGTTTTGTTTCGCTTCATTAGGCACTTGGGAGGGCGAGTAGTCGTGAAAACTATTTTGGTGTTAAAAATTGAGTTTATGAGTGTATTGAGTTACGTGTGTTGTGTTGTTTCTTTGAGAACGTTCGAGGCGTTTTGTAAAGTCGAGTCGGTATCTTAGTGTCCTAGGATGGGTTTCGAGACGTTGTTCACTGTCGGTGTAATCGAATTTGGGGAGAATAAGTTTCTAAATCGCGGAGAACAGTACACTCGGCGCCCGAGCGGTAATTTCTTACCGCCCGAGCGCCACCTTCACTGCCGAGAGTCTTTTTTTGTAAGCTCGGCGCCCGAGCGGTAATTTCTTACCGCCCAAGCGCCACCCTTTCTGTCCGAGAGTAGTGTCCAGTAGACCTAACGCTCGAGTGGTAATATATTAACGCCCGAGCGCGGCCCATTCTGTGAGGGTGTTTGGTTTTCCACTTCTTTTCAAGTTTTAATAGTAAGTCCATGTCTTTTATTTTTGGAAAATATTCACACATCATTTTAGAGATTGTTCGGGATTCGATGTCATGGGTTAGTACGATGATTTAACGAGGTCAAGTCCCGAGTGAACTAGAATGTCATAAGCTGTTTACTTGATTCAGTGGTGAGTACGAATATCTACGTCTAAGTTATGCAAGTTAAGTGTTGAAATTCATGTTAGTATGTGCAGCAGTGGTCCCAAACGAGATCCAACGAATTCCTCAACACCAAGTAAGTATGTTTGACGTGCAAAGAAAATATTTCAAGTTTTTGAGGTATGCTAAATGTCTTGTGACCAAATTTATGAATGGGTTTGGAAGTCAGTGAACGTGGCCGAGGACCTCTCCACCCCATTAAAGCATGAACAGGTTTAGATCAGGATTGGAAAGCGTTAAAGCATGAATGGGGACCAATCCACCCGTTAAAGCATGAACGGGGATCTCATGTATGTGAAAGTGGATTCGTCCATGTCGGCCCAGTACTGTGGTTTAGTCTGATCAGGCGTATTTATGTATGGGTCACTTGCTTTGAAACATGCATCTACGCAAAATGATGAAGTTATGTATATTCAAGTATGTTCATCATGCAAGCATGTTTAGGAAAAGTTTTATGAAAATGGCACGTCTATGTATGTACGCATGTATGTTCAAGCTTTTGATATGCAAGTTCAAGTTCCAATATGCACTTCATATTTAAAGTTGCTTATGATTTTTATTACGTATTACTTGTTACTTCCAGTTTATACGTGTTGAGTCTTTAGACTCACTAGACTTGATCGATGCAGGTGAGGATGATTTCGAGGAGACTAGGGGTGGGGACCAAGGAGCTGGCTTGGACTGAGCAGGAGGCTAGACCCGAGGACCGCTCAAGTTTTTATGTTTTTATGAAATGTCAAATACTCTGATTTCACGCTACTTGTTATGGGATTTCAATCAAATACTTTTGTCAAACTTTATCTTCAGATCTTTTTTTGCAACTACTTTTGGGAACGTATAGTTCACGTTATCGAAATTGAAGTTTGATTACTTTTTTAAGAAAATTTTTAATTTTTCCGCAAAATTTTAAGTAGTAAAAGTACGGTACGTTACAGACTCTGCCCCTTATATTAACGATAGAAATAAAATATGTAATATAAATTTCCTTTATAAATCTTGGAGGTGGATTTTCCTTGAATGTCTTTGTTGGGGGATTGATCTACGCAATTGGTAAAATTAGAAATAAAAATAAAATATGTAATATACACGTTGGTTAGAAGCAGGTGATAACAAAACGGGGCATTTTAACAGTAGTAATTATTTTAATGATTTAATAAAATGAAGAAGAAATGGCGGTGCCCTGAAATTGAGGTATCACGAATTGACGTGATAAAATAACGTGTAAATTTTATTTTTTAAAGTCGCATGTCTTGGTCACTCTAATCAAATAATGTGGAGCAAAAATGCAAAATTAATGTTCAAAGACTGCTAAATTATAGTCTAAGTAATTATTCGGGGATATTATCATACATATGTACAACTATTTTTCTTCCCATATGAATTGAAGAGTTATGCATATAATTTTTTCATCTTTGCTTCTTCGTTCATCTTCTCATTCGTAAATTCTCATAAAATTTTGATTTTTTTGTTCAACATTTCATGACAATTTTTTAATTAATTTGAAGTTTTTTGTGTTTTTACAGGTAAAAGTATGTTCCAACTTTAATATAAGGTATGTATATTAATATAAATTATTGATGTTAAATATTAAATTTATAAATGAAATTAATATTTATGTCAGAATATTTTTTATGTGTTTAGGTTAAATTTTTTTTTGTAATTTTAATTATTACGTATTT
The DNA here is from genome assembly GCF_025594145.1 of Primulina tabacum. NCBI lineage: Eukaryota > Viridiplantae > Streptophyta > Magnoliopsida > Lamiales > Gesneriaceae > Primulina > Primulina tabacum. The sequence continues at coordinate 24,022,651 of NC_134556.1, read as the reverse complement.
TTAGTTATTATTATTTTTTGTGAAGATTTTGTAAAATTAATTTTTATTAAAAATTATTATGTTGGATCAAGAATTTCGCATATTTTGGTGGTTAATATATAATATTAAGGCAAAACTAATTTAAGATAAATTTATACAGTTAAACAAAACTGATACGTTTTGAAACTGAATAAATAAGTTTGTAAAAGATTTCAGTTTACTCAGAATCAGTCTACGTCGGAACGCTTAATTGATGTCCACATCAAGCAGTCTAAATAGACTGATCGCAGTAGTGTACAAGTCAAGCCTGATCGCAACAGTGTACGAACTGTCAGAAAAGCGTTGACATGAACTAAACAGCCAACAAACACTTTTGATTAAACATATATATTTCTGAGAGTATAAATAAAGTAGGAGTTGACTTCGAGAACAAATATCGGTCATTCCCTGATAAGATTAAACCTTCAACATCCTTCATATACCTGAGCGAAACCGACTCAATTTAGCACGCTTGAAAAAAATGTATCTAATCATATAAGGATAATTTTCTGCTAAGTTAGTATCATTGTGTATTACATTTTTATAGCAGTTTGTAAACTGTCTATTAATCAGTTGATATACTAAGAGTTTTAGTTTGGAAGTGTTTAAGACCAAATTTAATCAGGATCTTGCAAACTACTTGTATTATCCAAAGTCTTCTAGTGCGAACCTTCTTAAAGGAAGAAGATGTGACGTAGGAGCTTCAGTTCTCCGAACATCCAGAAACATATATGTCGTTTTACAATTCAGCTTACCTCTTCCCATTCATTCCGTGATTTGTTCTAATCTGTCAGTCTAGTTTTTTTCCGCTCTCGTATATTAGAAAATTGATATAGACACTCGAGGATATTCATTTTAGTTGCCAACTTATCTATAATAATCGAAGAAACTTACATATTGTGTCCAGTGTTTATTCAACCACCCTTCTAAACATTCAACCGATCTTACAACTGGTATCAGAGCAAGCTTTATTCTCGATTCTGAACATTTTTTATTACAATGACTTCATTCAATAAAATTCTCATGTTTTCTAACGAAGAATTTGATGATTGAAAAATAAGAATGCAGGCTCATTTATCTGCTCAAGACGATGACATGTGATTCATCATTACAGAAGCACCGATGAGGATACTAAAAGCTAATATAGCTATAATTATCTCCGAAGATGGTCCTCAAATGCTTAAAAAACCAAGGAGCTAATGGACCAATGAGGATAAGAAGGCAAATCTTGACAATGTTGCAAAATATATACTATATAAAACTCTTGAAAAAAACACATTCAACAAGATCAAAATGTGCCAAACTGCCAAGGAAATTTGGGAAAAGCTGATTCAGATTTGTGAAGAAAATGTGTAAGATCCAAAATGCGATAACGTAATCCAACTGCATGCAAATCTAGGAAAAATAGAAAATACCTAATTAAATTATTTTAATTTTATTAATTAAATGTGGTAGGCATGTTTACATGTTAAAAATATGATTTTCCATCAGAATGCATAAAACGGTGTTTTCAAGGGTTATTCGAAGCGCGACCGAGGAAAAAGGAGACCTGGGACTGTAAAGGAAAAATATTTTTAGTAAATGATTATTTTCATTACTTAATATATGGTATATTTAAGGTCTAATTTTTGAAAATGGTGTTTGTTGAGATGTTTTTACATGTTGAGTCGTATTTTAAACAAGTAATCAATTTTTGACGAAAACGACTTTTTGGAGATTTGGCTAATATTGTAATAGCCAACTAGGTGTACGGTACGGTTTAAGTTTTCGTATGTTTATTGACTACTTGGTCAAGTTTAAGTATAGTTTGGATGTTCAGAGTTTCGATTTAGGATTTATAGTATGGTTGGTTATAGATGATGTGTAGTGCTATTGTAGCGGCGTTACGATTAAATTCATGATAATTCGTATGTTGAGCCAATTGATATCAGGCCAATTGGAGTGATTAGATAAGACATAGAGGTGTAACTTTCTTATTTTGAGTTTTGTTCAAATCATTGTGGAAGGTTAGCCAAAAGAGCCCCGAAGTGTGTCGCGCGTTTCGTCGTTCCTCCAGTGGCACATGTTGGGAGATTTAGCATAAAATTTTACTCAGACCTCCAAATGATCTGAAATTTGGAGAGATTCAAGGAAAGACATAGGGCTACAACTTTTTAGTTTACAACCTTTTCTAATTCGGAAGAGAAGAGGCGTTTCTGAAGCGATCTTTAGCGTGGCGGTGCGCAGAGCGGCGCCCGAGCGGTAGTTTATGACCGCCCGAGCGCCACTACTTCTGGAACTTTGGGTTTGGGGCAGAATCGTCCGCGCCCGAGCGGTAATTTATGACCGCCCGAGCGCCCAGCACAGTATAAACGTGTTTTGTCGATTTTTAGTGCTTAAATAGAAGTGTTGGCTTCATTTCTCTCATTTTTTCTCTTCTTCTCGGTTCTTCATCTAAGGGAGACCTAGGGTTCTTAATTTATTTCTTTTGTTCTCTTTGATTTTAGCTTCTCGTTGGTTGTTTGTGGTAAGAGCAAGGTTCTTGAGGGTTCAAAGAGCTAAGGTAAGCTTTTGGTTTAGTTTGTTTTTGATTATGGTGTTGGAGATGATATGGGTTTGGTGATGGTGTTAATTTTATGGGTTTATTGGTATTGTTGTTGGATTATTGAGATGTTGATGGTGTTATATATGATTTATTGTGTAGGTTGTGTACCAAGGGTTTATGTTGAAGGTGTTCTTGTTGGTTGTAAGTGGAATCTCATTCTTGTGCTCACATGATAGTATATGTATTGTATTTCAATGGTTTTAGCATGTTATTCCCTTCCATTTGATCCATATTAGGTATTGAATTACTTGATTGTATATTTGAGACAATTGAATGTCTCAATTGTGAAAAAGGGAATACAAGAGAAAAGAGTTTACAAAGTGTTTGATTAAATGCCCCAAAGAGAGTTTAAAATGATTTATGGATTGATAGATACATAGTCATAGATTGCATGCAATTAGTTGATCAACGACCATAGGCTTATATCCCTCAGAGTTATCGATTTATATCGATGGGATATAGGTACAGAGACAGATATACTATATAGATATCAATCCAACAGAGAAAAGAGAAATACCATCTTATTGTTATATTATTGCTATGTTATTCATGATTCAGAGTTGATGGTATTTAATGTTTTTAAAGCCATGTTTTACAGAGTATGCTATGTACATTGCTATGTAAGAGTTCCACTTGCTGAGTTTTACACTCATTTCAGTTATTCATGTGATGCAGATAAGAGCGACGAACCAGGACGTTGATTGAAGCCGGGGTCATATGCATATAGAGATGGAAGGAAGTGGTAGATTATTTTGTTATACATGATCAAAATGATATTTTGTATTTTGACGCAACACTTTTTGGATCATGTATATTCTTTTGATGGTATATATATTGGAAATGTATTTTGAATCCTTCCTCCATTTTTTAGAAAATTTTAAATTCCGATGTTATTTTATAAAATGGGTCAGAGGTGTCACATTTAGTGGTATCAGAGCACCGTTCTTCGGACCAATGCATATGACTTCGTCTACTTTCAACGGTCCGGGTATGTCTTCTTCTACATCTATTCATTGTTATCTATTGATATGTATTGTGTGAGCACATTGTAGGAATAGATGCCTCCTAAGAGAAAGGCTGCAGAGGGTGAGGATAGTTCTTCCTCTAGAGTTGTCGATGAGTTCGGCAAGTTGTTGAAAGAGCAAGCCAAGGTCCATAGTGAGCAGATCCAACAATTGCTACGTATGCAAAGTACAGGTCAAGGTAGTGGACATGGTAGAGGCCAAGTGGCTCAGGCAGTGGGAACCGATGGGATCTTTACTGCTTTCAAGAGAATGGATCCGCCGAAATTTGCAGGAAGCACTGATCCGTTGATGGCCGTAGAATGGGTCAAGGCACTTGAGGCTATTTTTGATCATCTCAACTATGGGGACAAAGATAGAATCAGTTGTGCAGTGTTCATGTTAGTCAAGGCAGCACGCATTTGGTGGAATGCTACCAAGGTTAGTGTGGATATTTCGACATTGAAGTGGCAAGAGTTCACTGATCTTTTCTATGACAAGTACTTCCCAGACGCACTTCGAGCTAGGAAGGTGACAGAGTTCTTGGAGCTTCGACATGGAGGTTTGAATGTCGATGAGTATATTCTGAAGTTCGAGGAGGGCTGTCTGTTTGCCCCGTACATTGCCTCCAATGACAAAGACAAGGGTGCTCATTTCATTAGAGGCCTTCGAGCAGAGATCAGAAGGGACATCAACATGTCGAAAGCCGTGATATTCAAGGAGATTGTGGCTAAGGCCTTGTTGGCCGAACAAGATGAGAAAGACATTGTCAGGGAAAGACAGGCGAGGCAGCAGGCCATTGCTCAGAGAGGCCAGGGTTCGAATCAAAGAGGAAGGGATCGTTTCAAGGGGAAAGGCAAGTTAGAGCCGAGTCCTAAACCACCGACAGTTCCATCTGATCCTGAGAAGCCATTGTGTCCCAGGTGCGGTAGACATCATCGGGGAGAGTGCAGATTTTGTACTCACACTTGTTATCGATGTGGCACTGCAGGCCACATTGCCAAAAATTGTCCTAGAGGAACAAGTAAAGAGAAGGTTCAGGGTCGCATCTTTACCATGACGAAGGAAGATATAAACCATAATTCTTCTGTGATCTCTAGCACTATTTTAATTTCAGGCAGAGTAGCTACGACATTGATTGATACAGGTGCTACTCATTCTTTTATGTCTGAACTATTTTTGAGATCTTTGGATATAGTTCCTTCTGTTATTCCCCTTCAGTTTAATGTTGTATTGCCTTCGGGGGATGTGTTGTGCCCGACATCTATTGTGTATGCGTGCTCTGTTCAAATTGATGAGCGAGTGGTTTATGCCGACTTGATTGTTATCCCGATGGTTGCGTTTGATATTATACTTGGCATGGATTGGCTATAAACCTATCGTGCAGTGATTGATTGCGTTGCTAAGACGGTGAAATTTGCAGATGATGGCAATAAGGAAGGTATGCTCGCCAGTGCAGGTACTTCGCTGGTCCTTCCTTTTATTTTGTGTCTTGAGGCTAAGAAGTTGTTGTTTAGAGGTTGTGATGGGTTTTTGGCTTCGATTGTTGATGTGGATAAAATTATGAAGTTGAATATTGATGATATTGATGTTGTGAGAGAGTTCTCTGATGTTTTTGGGGTTGATGTACCGGGTTTACCGCCGGACAGAGATGTGGAGTTTGTGATTGACCTAGTTCCAGGTACGGTTCCTATTTCCAAGGCTCCGTACAGAATGGCCCCTACAGAGACGAAGGAGTTGAAGACGCAGTTTCAGGATCTTTTGGATAAAGGTTTCATTCGGCCGAGTTCTTCGCCTTGGGGAGCTCCGATTCTATTTGTCAAGAAGAAAGATGGGACTTTGCGGCTGTGTATTGATTATAGAGAGATCAACAAGGTGACTATCAAGAATAAATATCCGTTACCACGGATAGATGACTTGTTTGATCAGCTGTAAGGAGCTACCGTGTTTTCGAAGATTGATCTGCGATCTGGCTATTATCAGTTGAAGGTTAGGGAGTCTGATATCCCTAAGACGGCGTTTCGGACCAGGTACGGTCATTATGAGTTCTTTGTGATGTCTTTTGGTCTGACTAATGCTTCTTCAGTCTTCATGGATCTTATGAACCGAGTGTTCAAGCCTTATTTGGATAGCTTTGTCATTGTTTTCATCGATGACATATTGATCTATTCCAAGACCAGAGAGCATCATGCAGAGCACCTCAGAGTTGTTCTTCAGTTGTTGAGAGAGAAGAGGTTGTATGCTAAGCTGAAGAAATGTGAATTCTGGTTGGAGCAGATTTCTTTCTTAGGCCATGTTGTTTCGAAGGATGGTATAGCTGTTGATCCAGTGAAGATAGAGGCAGTTAAGAAATGGCCTATTCCTACTACTGTATCAGAGGTACGCAGTTTTCTCGGTTTGGCGGGTTATTATCGTTGTTTCATTTCAGATTTCTCCAAGATTGCCCTGCCGTTAACCAATCTGACGAGGAAGACTGTGAAGTTTGAGTGGTCCAATGAATGCCAGAGTGGATTCCAAGAGCTGAAAGATAAGTTGACGACAGCTCCTGTTCTTGCATTGCCCAGTGGTTCAGAGGATTTTGTTGTTTATACTGACGCGTCGAAGAAGGGTCTTGGTGCAGTGCTGATGCAACGTGGAAAGGTTATAGCCTATGCTTCTCGCCAGTTGAAGGACTACGAGAAGAATTATCCTACGCATGATTTGGAGCTGGCAGCTGTGGTTTTCGCCCTGAAGATTTGGAGACTTTATTTATATGGCGAAAAGTGTGAAATCTTCACGGACCACAAGAGTTTGAAGTATTTGTTTTCTCAGAAAGAACTCAATATGCGACAGAGACGGTGGTTAGAGCTTGTCAATGACTATGATGTGACGATCAGTTACCACCCAGGAAAAGCGAATGTTGTAGCGGATGCTTTGAGCCGTAAGTCGAGCTCTTCTTTGAGTTCGATGATTCAGCAACCGTTGTTGTTAGAATTGCAGAGAGAGGAGATAGCTTTGGTGATTCCAGGGACCATTGCTCGTTTGTCAGCGTTGGTTATTCGGGCTACATTGACGGACATGATCCGTAGAGAGCAGGTCAATGATTTACAGTTGACAGAGTTGAGAGCCAGAGCAGAGGAGAGAGGTAATTCAGAGTTTGGGTTGAATGGAGATGGTTTAGTGACTTTTAGAGGCCGTATTTGTGTTCCTACTGGCGATGATATTCGTAGAGACGTCTTGACAAAGGCTCATACCGCGCCATATTCGATACATCCAGGTGGTACCAAGATGTATCAGGATCTTCGTAGACTCTATTGGTGGCCAGGTATGAAGAAAGATATTGCCATGTTTATTTCCCAGTGCCTAACTTGTCAGCAGGTGAAGATCGAGCACCAGAGACCTGCTGGGACATTGCTATCATTGCCGATTCCTCAATGGAAATGGGAGCATATTACGATGGACTTCGTGACTGGTCTTCCCAGAACGCAGAAAAGTTTTAACTCTATTTGGGTTATTGTTGATCGGTTGACCAAGTCAGCGCATTTTCTTCCAGTCAAGACGACGTATTCTATGAACCAGTATGCCGAAGAGTACATAGCAGAGATTGTTAGACTTCATGGTGTTCCTATGTCGATCGTGTCTGATCTTGACCCTAGATTTAATTCAGAGTTTTGGAAGAGTTTGCACAGAGCTATGGGTTCACGGTTAGCATTTAGTACAGCATATCACCCCAGAGTGACGGTCAATCAGAGAGAGTTATTCAGATTCTAGAGGATATGCTCAGAGCTTGTACTATTGATTATTCAGGTAGCTGGGATTCCAAATTGCCTCTGGTTGAGTTCACGTACAATAATAGCTACCAAGCGACGATTGGCATGGCACCGTATGAAGCACTTTATGGCAGGAAGTGTAGATCTCCCTTGTATTGGGATGAGATTGGTGAGAGGAAGATGTTAGGGTCCAGAGTTGGTCCAACAGACAGCTGATGTTGTTGCTGTTATTCGAGAGAGGATGAAGACAGTGCAGTCGAGACAGAAGAGTTATGCTGATGTGCGTCGTAGACCGTTGCAGTTTGAGGTTGGCGACCATGTGTTCTTGAAGATAGCACCTCTCAAGGGTGTGATGCGGTTTGGCAAGAAGGGAAAGTTGAGTCCGAGATTTATTGGCCCATTTGAAATCTTGGATAGAATTGGTGATCGAGCTTACAGGTTAGCCCTACCGCCAGATCTTGACAGAGTTCATAATGTTTTTCATGTTTCGATGCTCAGGAAGTATATTGCGAATCCTTCCCATGTTCTTCGTCACGAGCCATTGAATTTGACGCCGAATTTGACATACCAAGAGATTCCGGTCCAGATTCTGAATCGCAAAGTTAAAGTGTTGAGAAACAAAGAGATCGGCATTGTTAAAGTCCTTTGGAGGAATCATTTGATCGAAGAAGCCACGTGGGAACCAGAGGATAAGATGAAAGAGAAGTATCCCGAGTTGTTTGCGCAGTGACGTTAATTTCGGGGACGAAATTCCTTTAAGGAGGGGAGATTGTAATAGCCAAACTTGGTGTAGGGTACGGTTTAAGTTTTCGTATGTTTATTGACTACTTGGTCAAGTTTAAGTATAGTTTGGATGTTCAGAATTTCGATTTAGGATTTATAGTATGGTTGGTTATAGATGATGTGTAGTGCTATTGTAGCGGCGTTACGATTAAATTCATGATAATTCGTATGTTGAGCCAATTGGTATGAGACTAATTGGAGTGATTAGATAAGACATAGAGGTGTAACTTTCTTATTTTGAGTTTTGTTCAAATCATTGTGGAAGGTAAGCCAAAAGAGCCCCGAAGTGTGTCGTACGTTTCTTCGTTCCTCCAGTGACAAATGTTGGGAGATTTAGCATAACTTTTTACTCAGACCTCCAAATGATCTGAAATTTGGAGAGATTCAAGGAACGACATAGGGCTACAACTTTGTAGTTTACAACCGTTTCTAATTCGGAAGGGAAGAGGCGTTTCTGAAGCGATCTTTAGCGTGGCGGTGCGCAGAGCGGCGCCCGAGCGGTAGTTTATGACCGCCCGAGCGCCACTACTTCTGGAACTTTGGGTTTGGGGCAGAATCGTCCGCGCCCGAGCGGTAATTTATGACCGCCCGAGCGCCCAGCACAGTATAAACGTGTTTTGTCGATTTTTAGTGCTTAAATAGAAGTGTTGGCTTCATTTCTCTCATTTTTTTCTCTTCTTCTCGGTTCTTCATCTAAGGGAGACCTAGGGTTCTTAATTTATTTCTTTTGTTCTCTTTGATTTTAGCTTCTCGTTGGTTGTTTGTGGTAAGAGCAAGGTTCTTGAGGGTTCAAAGAGCTAAGGTAAGCTTTTGGTTTAGTTTGTTTTTGATTATGGTGTTGGAGATGATATGGGTTTGGTGATGGTGTTAATTTTATGGGTTTATTGGTATTGTTGTTGGATTATTGAGATGTTGATGGTGTTATATATGATTTATTGTGTAGGTTGTGTACCAAGGGTTTATGTTGAAGGTGTTCTTGTTGGTTGTAAGTGGAATCTCATTCTTGTGCTCACATGATAGTATATGTATTGTATTTCAATGGTTTTAGCATGTTATTCCCTTCCATTTGATCCATATTATGTATTGAATTACTTGATTGTATATTTGAGACAATTGAATGTCTCAATTGTGAAAAAGGGAATACAAGAGAAAAGAGTTTACAAAGTGTTTGATTAATTGCCCCAAAGAGAGTTTAAAATGATTTATGGATTGATAGATACATAGTCATAGATTGCATGCAATTAGTTGATCAACGACCATAGGCTTATATCCCTCAGAGTTATCGATTTATATCGATGGGATATAGGTACAGAGACAGATATACTATATAGATATCAATCCAACAGAGAAAAGAGAAATACCATCTTATTGTTATATTATTGCTATGTTATTCATGATTCAGAGTTGATGGTATTTAATGTTTTTAAAGCCATGTTTTACAGAGTATGCTATGTACATTGCTATGTAAGAGTTCCACTTGCTGAGTTTTACACTCATTTCAGTTATTCATGTGATGCAGATAAGAGCGACGAACCAGGACGTTGATTGAAGCCGGGGTCATATGCATATAGAGATGGAAGGAAGTGGTAGATTATTTTGTTATACATGATCAAAATGATATTTTGTATTTTGACGCAACACTTTTTGGATCATGTATATTCTTTTGATGGTATATATATTGAAAATGTATTTTGTATCCTTTCTCCATTTTTTAGAAAATTTTAAATTCCGCTGTTATTTTATAAAATGGGTCAGAGGTGTCACAAATATTTTCGAAAATTTTCCTAAACGAAATATTTTTTTCTAATTTCTAATGGGATTAATGGGCCTATTATGCTGTGGTTATTGGGCATAATAGTCTATCATATTATTTATAAACAAAACTTGAATTTTCCCAAGGCCTAATCCCTCAAAACTCACGCACCACACCTAAAAAATTCTAGGGTTTTCTCCCTAGAAACACGTGCACACACCTACACGTCCAAGGATTCTTCATGTCTGATTTTGAAAGGAAAATCGTAGTATTATGTGTGAATATGTGTTTTTCCATGAAAAATCTAATAAACATCATAATATTTCCGTTTTCATGATATATACATGGAAAATTTGATTTTTCTGGCATGATTCTTGATGGTTCTTGTTAAAGGGAAGGGGATGCTAGGTTAGGGATGTTAGGCGCTTGATTTACATGAGGTTTAGGGAACCTTAGATGCACGGTGCAAGGCATGAAATGGAGGAAAAAAAGGGCTGCGTGAAATTTGGTTTCAATAGAGTTAGGGCACGATTTTGGAAGGAAATAAAAAAAAGGGCTGTGCAACGGCTGTCCAGGCAAGGGGTTGGGCTCGTGAGGGTCCTAGCCACGATCCATGGTGGTCCACGCATGGCTGGAGATGTTGGGAACGAGTAGACGCACGACTAGGGCACAACCTAGCCGTGCCGTGTGCAAGACTTGATGAACCATGCACGAGGACGTGCATGCTCACTAGGCTTGGTCCAGAGGGGTCCTAAGGGGTCGGTCTTGGTCCTAGGAAGTCTGTTCAGGGTTTCGTCTCATGGTTAGGGGCTAGGATCGAAGGAGCTTGTGGATTGTTGGGGTTAGGGTTTGGTTGACATGTGCAGAAAAATTCAGTAGGTTGCTATGCTTTTCCGAGGGTTATAAATGGATTTAATTGGGTTGAAAAGGGGTTGGTTAGATGTTAGTAAGCTATGGTGAAAGTTTGGTTAAGTTTTGGTATGATTCGGGTTAAAACCGGGACTTCGGTTCAAGTTTTAAAACGAATTACGAATTTATTCAAGGGGCTTAAGTTTACGTTTAAGAAATGTTTGTGGTTGTGTTTTGAGGTGTTATGGTAAGTTTGGATGGATTCAGGTCGAAGTTTAAGGTCTAGGGGTAAAATGAGAAAGTTAGTGTTTCAGGGAAAAGACACACCTGAAAAATATTGGGAGTCGTGGCAGTGTCATGAATGCTGTAATGAATGGTAATTCTTATTTTGAAAGTTTATGAAATTTTATGATATAAAATGATAAATGCTAAAAGACGTGTTGCATGCTTGATTTAAAAGGAAAATGATATTTATGCATGTATTTTATAAAGTTATGGAAATGCTGAAATGTTTTGAATGAAGTGACTTAATTGTGACGGTAAGAAAATGAGGATTCATGAGGGACAAAGTCCTAGTGGAATCCGTTTACGAGAAAAAGTTCCGTGAGAACCCAATACCGAATTTCCATAGGCCAAGAACCAATAACGGAAAAGTGGTTGGTGGTGTCCCCGAAACTATAGGCCGAGGCACATAACAGAGAATTGGTTACTGTTGCCTCGCCGCCTGGTACCAAAGTTACAGCTGAGATTGATCAATCGATCGAAAGATTGAAGGACGGTCACAATTAATGAACGGATTTTATCCCAAAGGAAATGTATATGTATACGATGAAAGAAAAAGTATATGATAAAAGAAAATGTTTAAGTTTATGCATGTTCAAGAAAAAGCTATTTTATTAAAAGTATTTTCACTGTTACATGTGGATGTATACGTATTACTTATTACTATGGTTAAGGCTTACTGAGTCAATAGACTTACTAGATGTGAATGATATAGGTGAGGATATTTATTTTGAGACAGGAGGGTTGGATGATTGAACTGGCTGGGCTGATGGTGCACTAACCCGAGAACCGTTGCTAGTTTTTCCACACAGTTATGCTTTTACAGTACTTTAAAGATTTTCATGACTTTTGGAAGAACGAGTGGTTTTTTAGAGGATTTATGACGTTTATGATATTTTTTTGAAAAATACTAGTTTTAGATTTGGTTTGACGTTTACGATTTTATGAATTTCACTGCAGTTACTGAGTTTTGAGTAAAATAAATGATGAGTTTATTTTAATTGTGCAAAAATTATAAATATATATATACCTCTCAGCTGACTAAAGCTCTAACTGCAGTGAAACTGGAACCATCAATTTCAAATGAAAAATTGGCTAAACAATTAATAGTGATGCTATGTCACTATTTGCAAAGAAGTTCGGGAAATTTCTAAGGAAGAATAAAGGAAATTTTCAAAATTCCAATCAAAGATCTTATCAAAAGAGAGGGTCAATTGATGACTCCAATGACTATTTCAACTGTGGCAAAACTGGCCACTTCATGGCAAACTGCTCTAAATCACAGAAGGATGACAGGAGATCATCTAACAAGGGCAAGAGATCATTCGACAAAAGAAGATCCAAAGATGAAAAGAAATCTCAAAAATACATGATGAAAAGGCAATGATATTTGAAGAGAGCAAATCAAAATGAGTTGATTCGGATTCTGGCTCATTTGAATCAGAAAACTGAAGAATCTCTAGTGATGCTGAAGAAGTAAAGTGCATAATGACAAATGATGCCGAGCTGAAATCTATCAGTAAACATGTATTTGACTTCATCTCAATTGATATTTCACGGGAAGACGTTGTCAATGAATTTTATGACATGGTAAATGAGTACCGAAAACTTTCTCTATCATTCGAAGAAATTAAAGCCAAGAAAAATGAACTGCCAGACAACACGACTGAAGCTGACTGGGAACAATCTAGAAATATTGAGTCTAAAGGCAGAGATTGCTAAACTGAATATGAAGAATAAAAAGTTACAAGATGAGAACCTGAAGGTTAAAACTGAAAATTTGAAGATAACATAACTAGTTTCATCTTGGAATAAGTCTTGAGTTACTTTAGTTGAAATGCAAAAGTTGCAGAAACATGCTAGAGACAAAACTGGTCTCGATTTCAGCAACAAGGACATCATTCCTGAAACCAGTACTCAAACAAAACTGAATGTAAGCAAAAGAAAATATATTCACTTTGTGTGATCCAATATGGCACATGAATATCAAGAACCTATCCATAAAGTTGAAAAGCCTATTGAGGATATGAAAAAAATCTAAAATTTTGTATTGGTTACGTACCTGAGAGTTTCAGTTCTAAGCCTAATTGGAAGCCCTTTCAAACCAGTTCAGCCAAGCATAACTCAATGAAAGGTAAAATTAAAATTATTTTAATTGCAAACATGTTCAGAAACGATATAGGATAACCATGAAGTTGGAAAATGTAAACAACATTTGGTCTCTACTGAATGAAAAACACATAACACACATATTCACTCACAACTTATTTGAAACACAACCAATGGAAGGACAATTAATTTTATCTAAGTTTAGGTTCCGAAAGAATTAATCCCGTTTGGACCCAAATAGGTATGGATACCAAAATTTTTATTCATTTTGGTTGCAGGACATCAAAATTGAACCAGTTAAGAGGTCAGTTTTCAGTTTGGTACTTGGATAGTGGATGTTCAAGACACATGACTGGAGATGCTGAACTGCTAGAAGAACTGACTCAGTTTACTGAACCGAAGATCACATTGGGGATTTTTCTCAAGGTAGAACTGTAGGTAAAGATAAGCTTATCCATGGTAATATTATCATAGAAGATATATTACTTGTAGAAAATCTCAAATATAACTTAATCAGTATGTCAGTTATGTGATCATGATTATTCAGCTGAGTTCAGTAAGCGTAATTGTACTGTCAGAAATATTTTTGGATGTATTATAATGATAGGTGACAGATGTGGTAACACATACAAATTCAGTTGGACCACTCAACCGAATGAATCAGTATGCTTCCTAGCATCCAACTCTTTAATGAACTCGCTATGACACGAAAAGTTAAATCATTTAAATTTCAAAGTCATTGAAAATCTGAGTAAAAATGATATGGTCAAAGTTCTGCCTAAAATTGATTTTTGAAAAAACTAATTGTGGGGCCCTTAGCTCATAATCGATATTACAACACAATCTGATTAGGGTTAATTAATTACAGCGGAAAACGAGTTTAAAATTTCTTTATAATGAGCCCAAAACATCTCTTCTATAATTTGAATACTAAAAATAGTATTTAATTTCATATCCTAAAATATGCCCACACATAATTAAAACCAATCACATACAAACAACTCATATCTTCGGGACATGCCCCGGTATATAGATACATATACATATATACTGGGAAACAAAGCATAAAACCTCAACTCAACAGTGACTCCCTCCAGAAGTACCCTCTCCGGCCTCCTGATATCCTGGAGTACCTGTCATTGTCCACACACAAAGACAACAACAGCCCCCCTTGGGGGTGAGCAAAGCTCCGTATGGAACAACCATCATATATACCACAGATATCTAAACAATGATATATGGTATGCAATGCATGTATGTCGTGGAGGTATCAGGTCAAATGCCCATCCACTGAGCACATGTCAGAATCAAACGAATTGCTATCAAATCAATGCTCGAGCTGGCACACCGGCCTCAATCAGGGATACTCGTATGATAGCGTCGACGAAGCGCCATCAAATCCCAAATCTCAATCAATCGTCGGGGCCACAAATGTCTATGCTTTAAGGGTCATGTAATACCAAACATAGCATTGTGTTCACAAACCCCGGAGTCCAATCAAATCATATCAGGATATCCAAGGATCATAGCTCAACGTGCATGTCATGTATCGATGTCTGCATCAAACGATGTGTGTTAACAAAACATTTATTTTATACATCGATATTCAAATCACAATGTCATGTATGCCACATTAAATCATCACATAAGGCATATAGATACATATTCTCAATCAAATCAATCAAACATATATCATATGATACAGATACCTGTCGTATGTTATCCGGTCGCAACATACCTCAATTCTTTGTTCCAGTTGATGTAGCTTGAAGATATCAGTATAATAATCTATCTACATCAATAACATATTCATTTCAATCAATAACATGATCCAAAATCAATAATATAAGTTCCAAATATCTTTTGAATCTTTGAAAATTCATATCAAATCAAAATCATAACATAATTCAATTCCGACTTCGAATATGAGTATATTGTCGGTTATTCTACTACATATAAGAATCTCGACTTCACATACATGCTATTCCAGCACTTTAATATTTAGAGCTGCTGAAACTAGAAGAAATTTACCTCAACAGAAAGCTCTCGACGCGAAGATTCTGAATCTATAATTTGTTTCACGTTTGGACAACGTTTCGAAGTCGATTCAGACGGAAGAAATCGAAATCTCTCGTTTCTCTCTCTCGAACCTACGGTCAAAATGAAAGAAAAGAAGAAGAAAACTCATTCTTATCACCACCGCTTCGGCGCTCGGGCGGTAGAATTCTCGCGCCCGAGCGCGAGATGTTCTGCCCCCGAGTTTAACTTACAGCGCGCTCGGGCGGTCAAAAACTACTGCTCGGGCGCGAAAAGTTCTGTCTGAGCACTACTTTCTTCTACACTGGCGCTCGGGCGGTCATTTTCTACCGCTCGGGCGCCAGATGTTCTGTCCAAAATATTGGTTTTGTACTTATTGGCGTCCGGCTTCTCCACTCGAGCTCTTACAACGTCAATTCATATTCCATACTTATTTTCTCATTTTCAGTGTCAAGATTTACCTAAAATACATAATCACGTGACGATTTCATAAATTATCGATAATCACATAGGATTTACGATAATACAATACACGATCCTTACATTTCTCCCCCTCTTAAAAGATTTCGTCCTCGAAATCTCAAACATCTCTATATACATAACATTGGCAAATATATATATGTCACCAGTTGTAGTACATATCAAAACTAAAATCAGTAAAGGGATCAGTATACATTGAATACAATGGAACAGGTGGAATAGTATCAAATAAATGTGGATATGCATCACGCAATTTGATCTCCAATTCCCACGTCGACTCTTCCACCCCATGCCGTGTCCATTGTACTCGAACTAAAGGAATCGATTTATTTCGCAATATCTTCTCCTTCCGATCCATAATGCAAACAGGTTGTTCAATATAGGAAAGAGAAAGATCAAGTTCAACCTCTTCAGGTGCAAGCACATGCGATCGATCTGGTTCATATTTCCGCAGCATAGATGAAACGTCCTGCCCTTTTTATTGTTTTAAAAGTACTAGAAATTTTTTTTTTAAACCTCACTTAGCATCGGCCAAACCATAAAATATTTTTGACATCATTTTAAAAATAAACATCCAACTGCTATTTAAAAATCCAAAAGAAAATACTTTAAAGCATAAAATCGTCAAACATTTTACCAAACCTAAAAAGCAATAATTTGAAAAGAATAGCCCATACTAAAACTCTCAAAAATCTCTCAAATGCATAAATAAATAATCTTAAAAATCTTTAATCGTAAAGCATGAGTCAAAAGTCATAATGCGGAAAAAGTAGAAGCGCTGGTCCTCGGGTTGTGTGCGCCTTCAGTCCAGTCAAATCACCCGTCAAGTCTTCCCTCAAACTCACCTGCATCCATCACACCTAGTGAGTCTAAAGACTCAACACACCATAATCTTTATAACGAGTAATACGTAATACAGTCAACATATAACGGTGAAAAATACTTGTACTTAAAATATTGTTTTCATGAAGATGCATAAACGTGAACATTTTCGTAAACATTTTCATGATGCACAAAACTTTAAACATAAACATTTTCATAAAATACTTTTTCATGACATGCAATCATAAACCTTAACTTTTTCCTTTTTTCTCAACATGACATGACATAAAACCTTTAACATGATCATGAACATTTTCCTTTTCTTTTTCTCTTTTCTTCTGTTGAATTCAGATCGTTAATTGTGACTTTCCTGACATGACATGACATGACGATGAATCCATCTACATAAAACCACAGTACTGGGCGGCGGGGGACACCAGCAACACTCTCACCGGTCAACTGGGCCCTGGCCTAACATGATCGAATAGAAATACGATCGTCGGGGCTCCCTCTGGGGCCTTCTACCATGAATGGGCTCCCTCTGGGGCCTTCTCCCCTCACGATATTCCCATTCTTACCTCAAACCTCATAACCTCATATTCGTAATAACGGAAACACGATCGTCGGGCTCCCACTGGGACCATAACCCTCACGACGTCGCCATCATTAACGAATTAGTCACAATCACTTCACTTCCTTCAACATTTATATTCTCACCACTTTATAAAAATCATGCATAACATAACATTTTATTTTTGAAATCAAGCATGCAACATGTCTTTTAAATGTCTTCCTTAAATCATAAAAATCAAACAGACATTTTAAAATCATAATTTAATCATAAGCATTTCATAAACATTTAAAAATAATCATAATATCATAAAAACAGTATTTAGGGCACTGCCATGACCTTTACTAATTTCTAGGTGTAAAAAGACTGTTTTACCCCTGGACTCGACATTTTACGTTTTCGACTTTTACCTTGATTTCATGACTCTAACATGTCCCAAATAATTATTTAAGCCTACTTGAATTTTTCCATATTTTTATTTAGCTTAAATCGAGGACTTTTAATTTAATCTTTAAATAAGACGTATTAACGCGTTTTAATCCCGAATTAAACCAAACCTTAATATAAAATTCCCAAATTAAAAACTTAGACTTATAATAATTATTTAAGCTTAAATATAATCTTTTATAATTTTATAAAGCTTAAAACTAGTCGTTTCAATTAACTCGTTAATTAGCGTTTCGTACGGCGATTAAATCCCGAATAAATCCAAAACTCATTATTTTGATCCCAAATTTTTAACATAACCTTTTTATGATTTATTCTATCCTTCCAAGTCATGAGCCACCCTCGTGGACCCATGGATTCAATTTAAGTTCTTAAATTTCGTTTTTGACACACTAACGAACCCACCGAGCCATCTCCCGATTTACTCGAGCCACGCCCGAGCCACCTTGAGCCAAAACCTAGCCAACCCATCTAGGGACCCTAGTGTGCAAGCCCAGACCCGAAACATGGCCCTAACCCGCTCAAACTCTTGCTGAAAGTTGACCCTTGTTTCTGCATGTGTGTGTGTGTAGTGTTCTTGAACAAAAGAAACTCCTATCTAGTCTAGGACTCCTCCCAACCCTTAACCATCGAGCCACCCTGACCCTAATTGACCCTGGACCACGCCTAGATCATACCCATATCAACCCAAGCCCTGGACCCCTCGCACGAGCCTCCTGAATCAGAAGACACAAGCTGAGCGCTAGTGCTTCTTCACGTGCTGCTGCTGTCACCTGGCGTGGAGGCTTCTACCCAGGCCACCACCGAGCCCAGCCCTTCCTAACCCTCACTGGATCACCCTTGGCAACCGTCCAGAGCACCTAGCCAAGCCCCTAACCGAGCAACCCCCCTGAAATTCTCGGCCACACCAGAACCTGCGAGCTTTGCTTCCCTTGCTCTTCCTCACGTTTTGGTTCAACAAGCAGCGAGCCCACCACTCCAGGCCCTAGCCCGACCCCTGACCATCATCATAGGACTCTAATGAACCACCTAGCTAGCCCCCAGACCGAGCTGCGATCCCCTCTTCTACCCCGAACAGCCTCTGCTCGTGAATATGGGAGGAGTCCCACTTCGGGTGGACTCCTTCCACAGCCTAGAATTCGAACCCTAGCCACCCTAGGACCCTATCTAGGACCTAGCCACATCCCAACCGAGCCCTCCTCAAGCCCTGGTCGAACCCCTAAACCCCATGCAAGACAACCGAAACCTTGCACTTTGACAACCCAACCAAAACCATCGGCTCCCTCTGTACGTATTCTCCTTGGATTCCAGCCTTTAAATTTCATGTTTGTGCAGCGTTTTGGGGTGATTAGGACTCTTAAAACTTGTGTAAATCATCCTTAATTATATCCTAGCCATGACAGCCCCTTTATCAACCATATGAACATGTTTTTGGATCAAAAATCAAGTTTCCTCATGTATACATGCAATAATCCGAAAATTATGAGAAATATTTCATGTTCTTCATGCATACAATAATTCAAACAATAATATGATATGATGGATGAGAAAAGGAGATGTATGGCGTGCCTTTGCGTAATTTACGCACGAATTTACGTCGACGATTACGAAGAACGGCGAGGAACGACCTTGGCTTGAATTATTTTGCAACCTTCGAATTTTTCCTTGCTTTAAACTTGTGTGTGTGTGCCGTGTATTTTATGTGAAAAGGAATCCTAATTGTGTTGGGGAAGTGGGGCGTGAGATGTGTGTCAAAGTGGGAGGGTTTTCATGTATTATATACTAGTTAATCCCTTAAACAAGCTTAGGCCCATTAAGAATGTAATTAGGCCCATTAGTGCTTAATTAGGATTTAATAAAATATTAACAAGGTTTTTGTTTAAATAAATTTGTGAATTTATTAGCCGGGTTGCCAAAAAGCTCGTATTTTAGTTGAAAAACCAGCACCGATAAAATTTACGTCCCGGCGTATAAAATCACCTCAAAACCCCTTATTTTCAAAAATATTAAAAACCATCAACCATATTTTAAATAATTAAAAATAATTATTTAATAAAAATATTTTCTATTCTTCAGCCCTCGGTCCCCGTTCCTCGATCGTCACTTGAATATTCCTTAAAAAATACAAATTTTATGCAATCATGTAGAAAAATATATTTTAAATATGCAAGTATGCAAAACATAATTAATTCATGCAATTAAAATATTTAATTAAAATACAAAAGAATTTAATAACTCATGCACGTGGTTTGCGTGGCCCTTAAAATTTTCGGGGCGTTACAATAGAAACATGAAACACATCGTGAATGGCAGATAAAGCTGGTGGCAATGCCAGTCGATAAGCAAGATCCCCAACTCGATCAAGAATCTCGTATGGACCAACATATCGAGGAGATAATTTACCTCGCATGCCGAATCGAACAGTGCCTCTAAAGGGAGATATTTTCAAAAACACTTTGTCACCTTTCTGGAATTCCAAGGGTCGTCTTCGTTTATTCGCATAACTCGTTTGACGATCCTGAGCAGCTTTCATACGCTGTCGAATCAACTGAACCTTATCATTCATATCCTGTATCATTTCAGGTCCAGTCAATTGTCTTTCACCAATTTCATCCCAGAATAAAGGTGATCTACATCGTCTGCCATATAGATCTTCAAACGGTGCCATACCAATACTCGTTTGAAAACTATTATTATAAGAAAATTCAACTAATGGTAAGGCATCTTGCCATCCCATTCAAAAACCCATCACAATTGCACGTAACATATCTTCCAACGTTTGAATCATACGCTCAGTCTGGCCATCAGTTTGAGGATGATAAGCAGTACTCATAGCCAAATACGTACCCATCGCTTCCTGAAAACTACTCCAGAATTTAGAAGCAAACTTGGGATCACGATCAGATACAATCGAGATTGGCACACCGTGCAGTCTCACAATATTCTCGATGTATAAACGGGCCATTCTCTTATAAGGATAAGTCCGCTCATACGGAATAAAATGTGCGGATTTCGAAAGCCAATCAATAATAACCCAAATAGCATCACAGCCCTTGGGCGAACGAGGTAAATGAGTCACAAAATCCATAGCAATATGTTCCCAATTCCATTTCGGGATTTCGAGACAATAGAGTAATCCTCCAGGTTTCATTCTCTCGGCTTTTACTTGCTGGAAAACCAAGCATTTCGAAATAAACTCAGCAATGTCCTTCTTCATACGTTTCCACCAGAATTGAGGTCTCAATGTCAAATACATCTTTCGGCCTCCAGGGTGAATACTGTATTTGCTACAATGTGCTTCTCGAAGAAGGGCAGATTTCAAATCAGAATCATCAGGAACTACCAGCCGACCATTAAGTGGTAAAGAACCATCAGAAGAAATCTGAAATCCAGACTGATGTCCTGCAGATACAAGTTCTTTCGAATTTTGGATCTAAGCATCGCTTCTTGGGCCTTTCTTATTTTCGATATCAAGTTCGGCTCAATTTGCAATGCTGAGACAGTGACAGGATTCCAATTCGAGTGAAAAGTCCAACCAGACGTACATATATTCTCATGTACCTTGGCGACACAAACAGAAGCTAAGACAGAATCATGAACTTTACGGCTAAGGGCATCCGCAGTAATATTCACCGATCCAGGGTGATATTGAATCTCACAATCAAAGTCATCCACCTGCGTTGCCTCATATTCAAATCAGATTGAGAAAAGAGATATTTCAGACTCTTATGGTCCGAATAAATAACAAAATTTTCTCCGTACAAATAATGGCGCTAGATCTTCAAAGCAAACACAATGGCAGCCAATTCGAGATCATGAACAGGATAACATGTTTCATGAAATTTCAATTGACGAGACGCATAAGCAACCACTTTGCCATGTTGCATCAGAACACAACCCAAACCTTTACCAGACGCATCTATACACACCACAAATCCTTCGGTATCTGAGGGAATAGTAAGCACAGGTGCTGTAGTCAATCTCGTCTTCAATTCAAGAAAACTAGCTTCACATTCATCTGACCAAATGAATCGCTGATTCTTCTGTGTCAGTTGAGTAATAGGTTTAGCTATTTTCGAAAATCCTTCAATAAAGCGACGATAATAACCAGCCAAACCCATGAAGCTACGGATCTCAGGAACATTCGTAGGTCTCGTCCAATTCAATACAGTTTCGACCTTCGCAGGATCAACAGATATGCCATGTCTCGAAATGACGTGGTCCAAAAACATTACTTTGTCCATCCAGAATTCACATTTGGACAATTTAGCATATTAATGACTAGTACGAAGAATTTGAAGTACCAATTTCAAGTGTTCAGCATGCTCCTTTTTCGACTTCGAATATACAAGAATATCATCAATAAACACAATAACGAATCAGTCAAGATAATCTCGAAAGACACGATTCATTAGATCCATAAAGACAGCAGGAGCATTCGTGAGACCAAAAGGCATAACCAAAAACTCATATTGGCCATACCTCGTACGAAAAACATTTTTGGGCACATCTTCGTCTCGAACTCGTACTTGACCCAGAACGAAGATCAATCTTAGAGTAAACAGAAGTACCCTGAAGCTGATCAAATAAGTCATCAATACGAGGAAGTGGGTACTTGTTTTTCACAGTAGCCCGATTCAATTGTCTATAATCAATACACATTCGCATAGTACCATCTTTCTTCCGAACAAATAAAATTGGAGCTCCCCAAGTTGAAACACTCGGTCGAATATATCCCTTATCGAGAAGATCCTGTAATTGTTCTTTCAATTCTTTCAATTCCAATGGTGCCATGCGATAGGGAGCTTTAGATATGGGAGCAGTCCCAGGCACAAGATCAATACTAAACTCAACTTCTCGACGAGGAGGAAAATCAGGAATCTCATCGGGAAATACATCCGGAAATTCTTTCGCAACAGGAATCTCAGATAAAGAAGGCTCCTTCTTAGAGACATCAATAGCGTAGATAAGATAACCCTCATCTCCGCTAGTCAAAAGTCGAAATATTTCCAAGGACGATACCAATGGAATTTTAGCTTGGGAACCCTTGCCATAAAAATTTCACTTGGGTCCATGAACAGGTCTAAATCGAACCACTCCATGAAAACAATCAACAGTAGCTCGATTTGTCGTCAAGATATCCATGCCAACAATACAATCAAAGTCGTGCATTGGGAGGACAATCAAATTCAAGAACATCACATTATCCTCGTATATCAATACACAATTATGCACAACTTGCTCAGACAAAATAATCTTTCATGCTGGCGTGGCTATCGATATTGTATCATACAACGGGGTACAGTCAATACCATGAGATGCAACAAATGCATGAGATATGAATGAATGAGATGCTCCTGTATCAAATAAAACACGTGCAGGATAATCGCAAAGCATGCAAATACCTGCAATCACACCACCAGGAGCTTCTTTCGCCTGATCCTCAGTCATGGCATACATTCTTACTTGAGGAGGGACTTGAGCAGTCTGACTACCTGGTCCTCGATATCGTGGAACATTCGACTGCTGAAAAGATGGAACAGGAACAGCGGGTCTCATCATGCTGGGGCCACCTCTAAATCCTGGCTGGGGTTGAGCAGAAGTCGTACCCATGTTCGGACATACTCGAGAGAAATGGCCTTCCTGTCCACACTGATAACAAGTACCAAACATACCTCGACACTGCTCGATAGTATG
The DNA here is from genome assembly GCF_025594145.1 of Primulina tabacum. Lineage (NCBI taxonomy): Eukaryota > Viridiplantae > Streptophyta > Magnoliopsida > Lamiales > Gesneriaceae > Primulina > Primulina tabacum. The sequence continues at coordinate 23,999,469 of NC_134556.1, read as the reverse complement.
TTTACCCCCACAATGGCTACAATAAGGGGCAATCACAGGACTCCCTCTTTGGGATCCACTCGAACTCGAAGAAGACGAAGAAACAGAACCAGTCTTCTTGAACTTCTTACCTATCAGACGCAATGCAAGCTGCTGAGCTGACACTGGTGGTGGAGGAGTATACTGTGGACCTCCTCGCCTGAGTCCAGCCTCGGCTGCCTTAAACTGCCTCTGCGTAGCTGGTAGGCAATCCAGAAACAACAAAAGTATATAAAGCAGGATGCAATCCATTCACAAACCTGTTATATTTTGCTTTTGCATTCCCAGCTACGTGAGGTGCATACGCAGACTATTGAATCCATTCTCTTGGGCAGTATATTATAGGAAGGAGGGGAATACTGCTCCAAAAACTGGGCCTTGAAGACATCCCATGTGACTTCAATCCCGGCCTCTTTCAATCCAATCTCAGCCGCTTCCCACCAAGATTTTGCTCGGTCTTTCAATTGATACAAAGCAAGTTTCAGTCTCCGAGCCTTGGAATCTTCAAAAATATTAAACAAATGCTCGATATCCTTTAACCAAGCCTCTGCTCTTTCTGCAGTCTCAGTGCCAAAGAACCTCGGTGGTTTCAGATCCTGGAATCGAGCCATGACTATATCCATGGACAATCCTTCAAATTGTCCTACTATTCTCTCAGTACTGCTACTCGCAGTTTCATTCGTGGGATCCATCTACAAATCAAGGGATGAATATCACAAATCAATATCAATTTCACATCATCATCATCTCATACCATCAATCTCATCAATAACTTACTCAAACTAAATCAAGTAGGAGCAAGTAATACAAATAAATCAAACACATACACACAATTCATTTCTGCCTATTCACGTGTACACAAGACTCCATCGAGCATTCCCAGCTATGCTTTGATACCACTCTGTGTGGGGCCCTTAGCTCCTAATCGTTATAACAACACAATCTGATTAGGCTTAATTAATTACGACGGAAAACGAGTTTAAAATTTCTTTATAATGAGCCCAAAACATCTCTTCTATAATTTGAATACTAAAAATAGTATTTAATTTCATATCATAAAATACGCCCACACATAATTAAAACCAATCACATACAAACAACTCATATCCTCGGGACATACCCCGGTATATAGATACATATACATATATACTGGGAAACAAAGCATAAAACCTCAACTCAACAGTGACTCCCTCCAGAAGTACCCTCTCCGGCCTCCTGATATCCTGGAGTACCTGCCATTGTCCACACACAAAGACAACAACAGCCCCCCTTGGGGGTGAGCAAAGCTCCGTATGGAACAACCATCATATATACCACAGATATCTAAAAAATGATAGATGGTATGCAATGTATGTATGTCGTGGAGGTATCAGGTCAAATGCCAATCCACTGAGCACATGTCAGAATCAAACGAATCGCTATCAAATCAATGCTCGAGCTGGCACACCGGCCTCAATCAGTGATACTCGTATGATAGCGTCGACGAAGTGCCATAAAATCCCAAATCTCAATCAATCGTCGGGGCCACAAATGTCTATGCTTTAAGGGTCATGTAATACCAAACATAGCATTGTGTTCACAAACCCAGAGTCCAATCAAATCATATCAGGGTATCCAAGGATCATAGCTCAATGTGCATGTCATATATCAATGTATGCATCAAACGATGTGTGTTAACAAAACATTTATTTTATACATCGATATTCAAATCACAATGTCATGTATGCCACATTAAATCATCATATAAGGCATATAGACACATATTCTCAATCAAATCAATCAAACATATATCATATGATACAGATACCTGTCGTATGTTACCCGCTCGCAACATACCTCAATTTTTCGTTTCAGTTGATGTAGCTTGAAGATATCAGTATAATAATCTATTTTCATCAATAACATATTCATTTCAATCAATAACATGATCCAAAATCAATAATATAAGTTCCAAATATCTTTTGAAAATTCATATCAAATCAAAATCATAACATAATTCAATTCCGACTTCGAATATGAGTATATTTTCGGTTATTCTACTACATATAAGAATCTCGACTTCACATATATGCTATTCCAGCACTTTAATATTTAGAGCTGCTGAAACTAGAAGAAATTTACCTCAACAGGAAGCTCTCGACGCGAAGATTCCGAATCTATAATTTGTTTCGCGTTTGGACAACGTTTCGAAGTCGATTCGGACGGAAGAAATCGAAATCTCTAGTTTCTCTCTCTCGAACCTACGGTCAAAATGAAAGAAAAGAAGAAGAAAACTCATTCTTATCACCACCGCTTCGACGCTCGGGCAGTAGAATTCTCGCGCCCAAGCGCGAGATGTTCTGCCCCCGAGTTTAACTTACACCGCGCTCGGGCGGTCAAAAACTACCGCTCGGGCGCGGAAAGTTCTGTCCTAGCACTACTTTCTTCTACACTGGCGCTCGGGCGGTCATTTTCTACCGCTCGGGCGCCAGATGTTCTGTCCAAAATATTGGTTTTGTACTTATTGGCGTCCGGCTTCTCCACTCGAGCTCTTACAACATCAATTCATATTCCACACTTATTTTCTCATTTTCAGTGTCAAGATTTACCTTAAATACATAATCACATGACGATTTCATAAATTATCGATAATCACATAGGATTTACGATAATACGATACACGATCCTTACACTAATTCTGCCCATCATATTACTTTGGAAAGCAAGTTAGGTCATCTTATAAAAATAAAAGGTGTAACTCAACAACCCGAAGCTTAGAACTATTGCACTTGGACTTATTCGGTCCTACTTCAGGCATAAATTTAGGAGGAATGAAATACACTCTAGTTATTATTGATGATTTCTCAAGATTTGCTTGGTTAATCTTTTTAAATAAAAAGACCAAACTGCTACTTCATTGATCAAAAGTTTCAAAAGAATTTTAAATGAAAAATCAAAAGGAATCGAAAAAATCAGGATCGATAGAGGAATTGAATTTGTTAACAAAACCTTTTATGTATTCTAAAAAAATCATGGAATCAAGCATGAGTTCTCAGTAGCTAGAACATCTCAAAAATTGGAATTGTTGAGAGAAGGAATATGACCTTTAAAAAGGCTGCCAGAAAAATTCTTGCTAATTTTTGAAATTTCTCAAAGATTTTGGGCCGAAGCAGTAAACACAACATTCTATTCTCAAAAGAGATCATGACTAAACTTATGATACATGTAAATCAAACTTTAAGTTCTGCAAAATATGATAACTTAATGTCTAATCCTCTAAATTAACTAATTGATCAACTTTATTTTAAATTGTCATCACTTTAAATTTTTAATTTGCCACCACATTATTTCACTAACGCTTAAATTTTCAAGCCCAATATTGATTCATTCTACAATGTCTTTAATTACCATTCCTTATAGCATTATCACCAAGATATTCAAAGTTCGAAATATCCGTTCAAGCATAAATCATCAAAAATTCCTATCATTTAAACCATTCAATTCTCACTTATTGCTAAACCAATCCTCAAATTTCTTAACAATTGCAAAATTAATTTCTAATTTCCTCGAAAATTATCCAATTGGTCCTTAATTTTGAAAATTCTACAATTAACCCATAAGTTCTTGGCATTCTTAATTCTATTCTATAGGTTTCTCATAACATGAAGTTCAATAATTTTAAGCTTATTAAACCCAAAATCAATTTCATAACCAATCTTATCTTTCCATCAAAATCTAAAATCCCAAATTATACATTTTTATACTTCTAAATACCATCGTAGTCTTCAAATCATTATTCATTATATGTAATTATCAAAAATTAACTCAATTAGTAACCACGAATCATCAGTATTTTCTTAGAAAATCTACATGTCCCAAAAGCATTCATAATCTTCATTATTAAGTATTGACCCAAAAAGTAGAACATCAGTACTAAAACCCGAAAATTAATATAGTCAAATCATTTTCAACCTTTCCTAACGCCTATTAACCAAATTCTTAAACATGTCCAATTCCACTACAAAGCCAATATGCATAAATATTCTAAAGCATATAATATTTTAGTATTAAAAAAAATCATGCAACCATGCAGGTTTAATCATAAAAATCATTTATCATGCAAACTTAAACATAAATGCCATTTAACTTCAAAAAGTTTTTAAACATGTAGCATAAACATATAAACCATGTAAACATCTAGGTGATAACATTAAAAATATTTAAACTTACAGACTTGAAGCTTGACAACTGAGCTTTCTGGAACTGGCGGTGGCACAACCCTTTGTAGGAACATTGCTCTAATACCAACTGAAACGTCCACTACTCATTTTTAAATATACAAGGAAATTTTTTTCTACCTAAGCTTTTTGGCCGAATATATACACAGATATATATTGTAAATTACTTTGCACCATTTAAAACCAACCCAACCAACCTATTATTTAAAAATCCAAAACGCAGTGCAAAACGTAAAATCGTAAACCAAACCTAAAAAAATATTTTTATTTTTATTTTTTAAAAATAATATGGTGCAATAAGCCCCAGATTCAAAGATTCAGACATCTCTGAATCTCAGATTCACAGATATTTGAATATGGGGGCTGATGTCCTGGATTCAGACTTTGACCACGCTATCCATGAATAAATAATGGGTATGAAAAATTTATACTATTATAAATTCAAGCTTGGCACATTCATCTCCACACAGTTTTTAATGGACAATTTATTAAATTCCTTCGATTTTCTTAGCAACATTATTCATCTTGTTTTTTTTAAGCAAACGGTATTGATTTTTCCTATAATTTACGTGACCGTACAAGCTGGTACACCCCGAGGTGCCCGGGTTTTAAGAAGTCGGGAAGTAAGGAAAGGAGCCAGCCCGGATGCATCCTTGATATTGCAAGGGCCGGGGAAGTTGAGCAATCCGTCCAGTACTCAAAAGAAGCCAGACTCTCGGCTAAGCCCGTGCAATGTGAGCTCGAGTAATATAATTAGTAGGCAGTGCTCTACATTACGATCATCCACCACACGAGCACCTCGGTACAGGTGTAATTTCTAGGTTCATAGGTATGGGACACCATGTCTCGATAATCATTGGCATGTATTTCATCGCACGTAAGGGTGATGTGACTAGGCTAGAAGTAGTATAAGCTGTCAAACGTGGCAGAGTTTAGAAACAAGGCATGGGCGACCATCTCGCCATGAGTAGAAACTGTTCATTGAAAACAAGGTAATCATTGACTTTTCTCCTATAAATACCAAGTTTGCTTGAATAAATACCTCCCAGTAGCTGTCAGGCGACTCGTGAGGAAGGGTCCAGGGATGAATCTCCTCCTCAGAATAGAACAAAGACGGAAGAAAGCTCCCAGGAATGTTCTAAGGATCCTACCATGGCCGAAGAATTGAAAGACTTGAGGCAGAAAGTGAAGAAATTGGAAGGATAGGCCGGGTCCTCCAAACCCCCCATAGTCCAGCCAAGAGGGTGTTCTTTCTTTGCCCACATAATCATTGAGCCCCTACCTTCCCATTATAAAAAAATCAGAGAATGTGATGGAAACTCGGACCCTGAGGAACATTTGGCCTGGTTTGAAAACATGTCCATGTTGCATTGCTACAGTGAGAGATCAACTGCAAGACCTTCTTAACCACTTTGGGGGATTCAGTGCAATGATGGTTTGATAAGCTCGAGCTCCAGAGCATACAATCTTTTGATGACTTCAAATGAATCTTACATCACTTCAATAGCAGCAAAAGTTATAAGAAGACTGCTTTCAGTTTGTTCTAAGTAAAGCAGGTCAAGGACGAATCATTGCGGACATAGATCCGCAAGTTCAATAAATCAGCTTTGGAAGTATCTTCTTGAGCCCCCGAGACCAAGACTATGACATTTATGCAGGAGCTAAAGGGACTTCTTCCAATCCTTGGTGAAAAAATTGATGTGGGACTTTGAGGATTTGTTGTCTCGGGCAGAAAGTATATCAGCATGGAAGAGGATCATAGACCAAAAAGAGAGGCAATAAAAAAAAAAGAAGTGATCGGCCAGGGAAGATGGAAGAACTAGTACAGAAGGGGAACCCTTTGTGGTGTTTTTCTCACTTTACTCCCCTGAAAATGACAAAGAATCAAGAAATGCACCTTTGCGAGTAGGAAAGAACTATGTTCCAACCTCAAAGATCCTTTAAAGGCCCGAGGACATCCTTGAAATTTTGTTCATTCCACTGAGAATGTTATAACGACAACAGTGAATGAAAACAACTAAGGGAGAGCTGTCCTCAGCCGAACACTGTAAAAGCCAGCCCATCGAAAAAGAAAGCTAAAGAACTCTCGTAAGTACCTAGGAGTTCGGGGCCTGCACCATCCCCTAGGGCCCCAAGTTCCAAGCCTATGCCTGGAGGTTGTGACAGGCCCACCAAGTAAGATTGGGACCGTTAAAGGAAGGGTCGGGAAAAATCCCCTACACTAGATGTAATTAAAATGATTTCCGGGGGTCTACTGATGGTGATTTCAATCGGGCCCAGAAAGCCTGGAGTCGGTGAGAGATCCTTGGAGTGCACAACTCAAAGAGAGATGATGAGTCAACCATCAGTTTCGGCCCCTAGGACTTACAAGGTGTCAGCCTACCTTATAATGACGCTTTGGTTATCTAGACTAGAATCACAATCTACGATATAAGAGGAGTGTTTTTAGAATCTGGCAACTCCTTCAATGTAATATTCTAAGAATCTATAGACCAAATGGACTTAATGGGATAAAATTTGGAACCGATAGAGACTGCTCTCTTTGGCTTCACTGGTCATACACTGCACCCCCAAGGAGAGATTATGCTTCATATGATAGTGGGGTCCAGATATTTGAGAAAATAGGCCATGACCACCTGCACTGTGGGTAGTGGACCTTCTTCATACAATGTCATCCTAGGGAGGCCGGCCATGAACGCCCTCAAGGCTGTCGCTTCTACTTACCATCAGAAGATTAAGTTCCCCATGAGAAATAGGTTGGGGGAGGTATGAGGAAATCAGCCCTCCTCTTGAGAATGTTAAGCTGAGACTAGTTAGGTAGAAAAGAAGAGGGCGAGAAGGGATGGATATGAGAGAAGGGTTGTAGGCAAGGAAGTGTATTCAATCGAGGAGGTGCAGGTAATGATGGAAGAAGAGCTGTATGAAATTATTTATTTCCCAGACAGATCGAGAAAATCAATAAAGTCGCCCAGGATCATGAGCTTTCCACTCGGGCTCAGTTATTAGTTTTCTTGAGGTGAAATGTACATATTTTTTGCGTGGTCCCCTGCAGAGCTGGTCGGGATCCAGACCCATGTAGCTGATCATAAGCTAAATACCCTCCTAAGTTCTCGACCTGTGGTGCAAAAGAAAATACACTTTGGATCAGAGAAAGACATGGTGATAGCTGAGCAAGTGAAAGAGCTTATGAAGGCTGGGCAAGGAAATTGAATTTCCAACTTGGCTGTCAAATTAAGTCTTGGTCCAAAAGGCAATGGGCAAGTGGAGAATGTGTATGAATTTTAGTGATCTGAACAAAAACTGTCCTAAAGATTGTGATCCTTTAACTCAGATTGATCAGTTGGTAGATTCCACCTCGAGGTATGAATTGTTGTGCTTCATGGATGCCTATCAGGGATACCATCAGATCCTTTTGGCCATAGACGATTAGGGCAAGGTTAGCTTCATAACTTCGGTTGGTATATTTTGTTATACTGTTATGCGATTCGGCTTAAAGAACGCAGGTGCCAATTTCCAGCGATTGATGGATAAGATTTTTTAGAAGCAGGCGAGAAGGAACATTGAGGTATACATTGATGATAACATGTTCAAATATGAGGAAAAATCATGTTTTATCCCAGATATCAAGGAAAGTTTTTCAACTCTCATAAAGTATGATGTCAAGTTGAACCCATTAATTTGAATGTTTGGGGTCAAAGTGGCAAATTTGTTGGCTTCATGGTAATCGAGAGAGGAATTAAAGTTAACCCTGAGAAAATTAAGGTTGTCTTAGAGATGGCTTCCCTTAAGTCTGTCAAAGAAGTACAAAAGCTAACAGGCAGAATTGTTGCTCTATTCCGGTTCACATCAAGATCAGTACATAAAATTTATCATTTCTTCCAAATATTAAGGAAATCCCAGAAATTTGGATGAGATGACAAAGCTGAACAAGTCTTTCAAGACTTGAAGAATCATCTAGCCAGGTTACACATCTTGGTTAAACCCGGAATGGGAGAAAAATTACTGATCTACCTGTCTGCTAATAAATACGCTGTCAGCGCGGTCCATATCCAAGAAAAAGGAACTAACCAGAAGCAGGTATATTATGTAAGCCATGCTCTCAGAGGACCCGAGCAAAGATATACTGAGCTTGAGAAGATAGCTTTGGCTTTTGTCATAATTACGAGGAAGTTGAGATCCCTAGTTCCCGTCTCATCATATTATCGTCCTCACTAATAGTTTGCTGAGGAGAATCATGACAAATCCAGACATCTTGGGGAGGCTGATCAAATGGAGAATAGAGCTTGGGGAGGATGATATCACATATCAGCCGAGGGCTGCAATAAAACCGCAAGCTTGGTCAGATTTCTTGACCGAGACGATTCAGACCGGGCATGAAGAAGTGTGGAGAATATTTGTGGATGGCATAACTAGAAAGGAAGGGAGTGGAGTCGGAGTTGTTCCGATTTCTCCAATTGGGGAAAAGATAAAAATTGCAATCATATTGGATTTTCGAGCTTCAAATAATGAGGCCGAGTATGAATCAGTTGTGATCGAAATGAAAGCAGCCCGGGAGGCAGAAGCCACCCGGATCATCATTTACTCGGATTCAAAGTTGGTTACTCTGCAAGTGAAGGGTTCTATGAAGTTCGGGAAGAAAGACTGATGAAGTACTTGTGAACCATTCAGGAGCTATCAGAAAATTCTACTGCTGAAATGTGGAGCAGATTCCAAGGGAGGAGAACGTAGAGACTGATATGCTCGCCAAGATGGCATCCTCTTTAACTAGGGAAAGTGAAAGGAATGTTATTTACCACACCGGGCTGGTGTGTGTTATAAAATCCGATCCGGAGTAAGAATAGTGGATAACAACCCTATTCAAATACATTTTAACAAATTAATTACCAGAAGACCAGCAACAGACTCAAAAGATTAAGAGACAGTGTCCTCGCTTAGTGTTACTAATGGGAACTTGTATAGGCGTTCATTTCAGGGTCCAACGCTAAAATGCTTGTCCGGGGAAGAAGCAAAGTACGTACTAAAAAAAATCATGAGAGGTGCTGTCGGGACCATCTTGGGACCATAGAATTCACTCGAAAAGCATTGCTGGTTGGATTCTGGTGGCCTACTATGAACTCAAATGCCCTGGAATTAGTCATATCTTGTGAAGGATTTTAGCGGCATAGTAATTTTTGCCACCGTCCTGTCTCGACCATGAAGCTCGTCCGAGCATGTTGCCTATTTGATCAATGGGGTTTGGATATTGTAGGACCTTGGGATTGGGTGGAGGAAGTACCGAGTTTTTTGTGGGTATATCGAACTACTCCATGAACTGCAACTGAAGAAACTCCATTTAGTTTGGTTTATGGTTCCGAAGCTGTATTACCCAATGAGATCAGGCAGACTCCCACCTGAGCCGAAGTCTACCCAGAAGGAATCATGCCGCCCGAGCCCAAGAGCTAGTATTAGTTGAAGAAAAGAGAGAAATAGCTGCCATCCGAATGGAAGCTTATTGAAGTCGGATCATGCAAGCATGTAATCGATGAGTCCAACCTCGAAATTTCCATGTTGGAGTTCTTGTACTGAAAAAAGCCAACCCAGCTAGAGATGTTTGCAAATTAAAAGCTCGATGGGAAGGACCCTACAAAGTCATCGGAAAAGTTAGTTCAGAAGCATTATATCTAGAAGATAGTCATGGTCGATATCTGAAAATACCTTGGAACGCCTTTCATTTAAAGAAATATTATGAAAAAATTGTATTTGCATTAGAGTGTTAATGAAGTTACTTTGTCATTTTAAAATATGTGCAACACTTTATTTAATTCCAGGAGGTATGAGGCCCTGATATTGTATTTAATTCCGGGAGACATAAGGCCTCGCCACTTCATCAAAGCCCGGGGGCATGAGGCCCTGACTAGTTTAGTTAATTTCGGGAGGAATGAGACCCCGACACTTTATCTAAGTCTGAGAGTAAAAGTCCAAGACGACTTATCCTTAATTAAATTAAGCGTTGATGAACTAAATCGGTCCAGTTATCTTTTGACACTTAAAAATTTTTTCAAGCTTTAATTAAGATCATCTCTCAATGTGTCCGATGTATTTTTAGTCCTGAAGCCTCGACTATTTCTCGACAGTTATAATTTTTTTGAGGTGATTATTTCAATCCGGTTCAATTACACATTTAGAATAAAGAACGCGGTGTTGGCATCTTCCCCTCTTGCCCCTTCATCATCCTTAGGCAGTAAATCTATGGTCCGATCAAATTGTGGGAAACCTTCTTTATCCATGCGGAGAAGACGGCCTCTTCGAATTGATCTCGGCACTTGTAAAAACTGGTCTTGAAGAAAGAATATGCCATGTCCTAATCCGCTACTTTAAACTCCAGGGACTGCAAAAAGGAAGCCGGCCACTCTTCCTCGGACTGCCCCTGGGTTGCCAGGAGCGCTTCTACCTCTATAACATAGGCCTTGTAAATATCAACCTTTTCGACCAATGATTGGACTCGCGCCATCGAGGATGAGATTGTAGCATCAGCTTCTATCTAGATCCGCTGAAGATCCGCCTTGACCACCTCCAGTTGCTGGTATCATATTTGCGAGGTTGTTCTCTGGCCAATCACTACCTCTTTGTGCAAAAGTCGGGCCTGCTCCAGCTCACATTGGACTTGCAGGTGATGCTTGTTGGCAACCCGAGCCCGATTTTCCTCCTTCTTAGCCAGAGAAGAAACCTCTTTGTAGACAACCATCAACATTTGAAGTCCCTGTATAAACGACATATAAGAAAAATACAACTATTTAAAACCAAAGGAAAAAGTTCCAGGGATGAAACTTATCGAGAAAGTCCGAGAAGCACCCTCGAACAATTTTTGGTTGGGGGACATGTCCCGGAGATGTGCTACTTCAGTAAGGGAAATTGACCCCTTGACGAGCCTAAACTTGGCTGAAGAAAATCCATCCAGGAAAAGGTTACCCCGAACTCTTTGTGGGCTAGGCTAATTGTGCTCGGTGGGGATTTGTGTCAAGGAAGAGGGGACAAAGTTAGCAGCCCTAGAGGAACCTTGGGACCCATCCTTTGCTTCACTCAGAAAAACCATCTCGGGGAGGGCCACGGCCTTCCGCTTCCTCCGAAAAAGGGGAATATGATCTACGGAAGTCTCGGGGGAGCTTGGACACCCGGTCCCTTTTTTTTCACCGCCCGAGCTTCATCAGCAGGCTTCCCCTTGGACGTCGAGTCTCTGCAGCAACCCGAGCTTTGATAGCCATCTGCCAGGCCAGGGATTTCTTCTATAGGGCAGCTTTCGGGTAGCCCTTTTCTTTTTCTTTGGTTGCCTTCTCAGCAGGCCTTCTTTTAGCAAAAGCCTCTTGCATTTCAAGGACACCTGAACAAGAAAGACAAAATAAAACATGAATAAACCTTACATAAAGAGTGACACTCAAGGAGGGAGTGAATTTAGAATTACCAGGTTGGGCACCCGAGCTACAGAAATCATTTATCACCCTGTCTTTAGGGTCTTCAGCCCAGGTGCTCAACTAGTAGGCCACTAAATTATCTGTAGAGATAAGCAGGGAAGAGGAAAATTTATTCCCTTCCACAAGCTCCTGACTCTTGAGATAGGGTTTCCGAATCTTATAGTTATTAGGAAGCTCAGGTTGGACATGTAGCTTGGAGGTAAAACCAACAAGGTATTTGGGGGAGGAGGGGAGTTAAATAAAGAAGTAGCGTCTTTTCCATCCCTTCAGAAAAGAAATGGTGTAATCAAGGAATCAGATGTTCAGGTGGGTAGAGAGAGAGCATTATCTCCAAATCGACACAAAAATAAGTAGTGAAGAATTAGGGGATTGATTAGGAGGTTGTGCATTTTGAGAAGGATATAGGCCGAAGATATTATACGAAAAGAATGAGGGTGAAGTTGATTTATAGGGACCCTGAAGTAGCGAGACACCTCGATGTAGAAAGGGGGGATGAGAAATCGAAGACCACTATGGACTTGATCCCGAAAAAAATGTAGAAACCCCTCGAGGATTGATCAGCCCAATCCGAGGGGCTAAGGATCAGAATAGGATAAGATGAAGGGATAGACCCGAGAACCTTGAGGTCCTCGTTGGCTCCTGGGTGCAGGGTACTCTCCATGGTAGAGAACCATGGGGTACCAGGGACATCAGGTTGGGATGGTTTGGGGGAGCGGGCCTTGCCTTTACCTTTTTTTCAGAGCTCAAGAAGTCCCAGCAGCTTGGGGATTGGTTTTATGTATTTTGGATTATGTGAGGAGAAGGGGGAGGATTGGTTTTTTTTGAATTAGAGGAAGAATCGGAATGCCTCGCCATAGATTCATACCTAGATGAGACGTGCGCATTCGCTCTGAAGGTGAAAGAAGTGGTATTGGACATATTAAAGGAAAATGAGGAGAAATTATAATTGATTAGGGAGAGACGTTGGTTGGAAGACATGAAAATCATCGGAGAAGGAGCAAGAGACGCCAAAATCTTGAGTGTTTGAGAGCAGGAGGGCAAATATGTAAAAATGTGAAATGGAAAAAATCAATCGCTATATATATACAAAGGGTGACTGATCTGGACCATTGATCTCGAAATAAATAGAAGGACGAGATGCACCTCAAAAAATGTGAAATGTATGAGAAAATATGGGTTCGGAATATGGTGCGACTGTTGACCTTTCAACTATTAGGGCTTAAATCATGTTAGTGTCATCACTAGACCACGTGAATTCGACATAACAGTGTATTTACAGCCCGAAACCATTTAGATAAATCGGGACAGCGAGAAGGACTCTAGCAAAACTATTTAAGGATGAGTGGTTGTACCATCTGGAAGTGCCCGGGTTCAAGGAAGTCGGGAAGCTAAGGAAGCAGAAAAATTATCTAGCCTGAATGCATCCTTGGATATTTATTGCAAGGGCAAAGTAAGTTGAGAAAACCAGTCCAGTGCTCAAAAGGATTAGGGCTCTCAGCTCAGCCCGAGTTGTGGGAGCTCAGGTAGTATAATTAGTAGGTAGTGCTCCACATTACAATCATCCACCAGAGCACCCCGGTAATGTGTCATTTTTGGGTTCATAGGTATGGGACGTCATGTCTCGATAATCATTGCCAGGTCTTTCAGCGTAAGTAGGAGCGATGTGACTAGGCTGGAAGTTTTATGGGCTGTCAAATTTAGAAGTGTCAGGAAACATGGTGATATGAATTTAACCGTGCATGACGTGCTAAATCTTGGGAGGATATTCAAACAGGCGTGTTGTCTCGATCGTACAAGCATGATGATGATTAAATATGAAGAATCAAGCGCATTTGAACGCTTGAAGGAGTTCAATGAAACATTCCATGAAGACGTATTGAGCAACGAACCATTTGAGTGCGAAATTACCCCGGAAGACAGCCAGGACGTGCCTAGCAGGGCAAAAAATCAGCACCAGCGGTGAAAAAGCCCCACCCCAGCACCCTCTGTGCGAGAGTAGCCCTCCCCAGTGGCCAAAAATCCCCGCCAAGCGCGCCGCAGTGCAGATTTGAAGATGGAAACCCAAGATTATTATTGATAGGATCGATTTTGGGAATAATCGTTGAGCTACAATAGCTCGGTTCATATAATATTGAACTCCAATGAATTAAAAAGATTTTATTTTCAAATCAAACAGAAACACTCAAAATAATCCTTCGTAGAAACCGATTAAATATTTTTTAAAGCATTTAAAAAATATGAAATTTGAATAAGTAAAAACATTTTGTTTGAAGCATTTTATCAAACACTTGATAAGCAGAATTTTGATATTTGAAGAAAAAATAAAATGATTCAACAATGCATCTTTAAAACAATATAAACGATAAGTAAATGCAATAAACAAATAAACATGATTTTTTTATGGATGTTCGAAGATTAACAACTCCTACATCACCCATTCTTCCCCTTGTGAAGGATCCACTAGAAAACTTTGATTCATACAATTCTTTGTACAAATCCGATCCAGAAGGGCAACACCCATCTAAAACTCCTAGCACTCAAGATAGCAGGGAGCACCTCACAATCAACATATTGTTTAACGTCTCAACTAGCATATTTCTTCATGCTAACTACTCATGCTTTGAATCCTTTCCAAAGATTTTTTTGATCTTTAAGATATTGTATTTTTAGGCCCCAAAATTGATATAGCCGTTAGACACAAAAATATGATCATTAAAGAGCTTCTGGACTGTTTCTGAACTGATATGATTTGGCCCGCGAACGGATGATGTGGAAAGTACCAGGAACTTATGACGTGGACAAATTCGAACTGGTCGGTGTCGAACTGGTCAGAGGGTTTGGGATTCACTTGGTGTGCTGAAATCAACAAGGCTGATTTCAGTTTGTCCAGAGCTAATAGCTTCATTGTCATTTATCAACATCTTAAGCTTCGATTCAGACTTTGACTTCTGTAGGTGATTTGTAGATCATCATCTTATATTTGCAACACATACTGAATTGTTTCATTTCAATAACCAAGCTGAGAGATATAGCCAAAGTACCGCAACTGCTCCAAACTCAACTTATTGCTGCATATTAGTTCAACTGGTCTTCTAAACTGCTTTAGTTTAGTATATATGGAGTTCGATTTTTCCAAACTGATGTGAAATACAACTTTTCCCAAATTGAGTTTTCTGATCAGTCAAGTTGACAAATTGTCATTTGGATCATGCAGTTCTTTTTAGTTTCAGTTTTCTCGGATAAGTGTAGAGCAGTTTCAGTTTGGATCGGTTTAGCTTAGTTTCAATTCAAATCAGTTTATCTCAGATAAGTTCGGATCAGTTCATTTTCAGTTGAGTTCATTCAGTTTGAGTTTTCTTCTTGTGTTTGCAACTTCATACATAAGTAAATATGTTAGAAATACAATAATAAGTTTTTTTAACAACAAAATCAAGATTGCAAACATCAAATGTTCCAACAACGATTTTTGTTGTATTTTTCCATATAAACACATTGTAAGACATTATTTAAAAATAATTCAAGATTGAATTAATTATTGAGAATTTTCTCTCTTTTCAAAGCTTGGCTTTGTATACACCTTTGTGTGTTAATCAAATCAAACCTATCAATGTTCATAACTTTGTGGCGTTTGTCGATAGTTCTTCTCTCGGATTTTCAAAGACGAGTTCTTTGAAAATTCATTTGAGATCAGTTTTTATCTTCGTGAGTATCTGTTGCTAAGTTTTTCATAGATTATAGGTGAATATCACAAACCTTTACTTGTTTCAAAAAGATCAGGACAATCCAACGTTCTTTATTTCATCGAATCGAGGGCATGAATCCGTTTTTGAGAGCGTTCACTTTTCGTGTTTTAAGAATCGCATCACAGGGCATAGGCGACCATCTCGCCATTAGTAGCAATTAGGCACTTAAAACAATGTCATAATTTACTTTTCTCCTATAAATACCAGGTTTGTTTGATATTAACGCATTCATAAATTCTTACATAAAAGAAAATACTCTATCAGTATACTTTCCTTAACGTAAACACTTGACTCACTTGAGTGTCCGAGTGGTCACGTTTAAAAACCTTCCGGCCCCTCACTAACGTTCTTTGCACTATTAAGTATGCAGAATTTTCAGTCCAGGTACTTCTCATCCGAGTTCCAGTGTGCCCGAGCCGAAATCTACCTACTGGGCGTAATTACCCACTAAGTTCAACCCTATTCGTCTGGTCGGCATCAAAAGTAATTATTAAATATTTATTAATATTGAAATAATTTTATTTCTTAATGTTATGTTATGACAATATTTGTAAGGTTCAAATTGCGATAACAAAATCCTACTGCATGTAAATATAGGGAAAATTGAAAATACCTCATTAAACTATTTTAATTGCATGAATTGAATGTGGTAGGCATGTTTACATGTTTAAAATATGGCTTTCTATTGGAATATATAAAACTGTGTTTTAAGAGTTATTCAAGACGTGATGGAGGAATGCAGACCGGGTACTGTAAAGGAAAAATATTTTTATTAAATGATTATTTTTAATTATTTAATGTATGGTATATTTAATATGTTATTTTCGAAAATAGGTCTTTTGAGGTGTTTTTACACGCTGAGTCATATTTTAAATCGGTAATTGATTTTCGACGAAAACAAGGACTTTTTGGGAATTCGGATAATATTTTCGAAAACTTTCCTAAACAAAATATTTTTTCCTACATTCTAATGGACCTAATGGACTTATTGTACTAAGTTTATTAGGATTAAAATTCTACTCAAATCAAACTTGATCGTTTCAAGCCCTAAAACTCTTGCATACTCAAGCCTCAACCTCTCAAAACCTAGGGTTTCTCCTCCATCAGCACACGAACACACACACCACGTTTTTGGAAGGCTTTCACGTGATTTTGGGGAAGAAAATGCAGCAAGGCTCTCCCGTCCTTCTGCCAACGTTCTTCGCGTCTAGAATTGTTTTTCATGCGTAAATCACACAAATTCACGTCTTAATCTTTATTTGCTTATCGTTCATACCATATTATGTGTGATTAAGCATTCTTGCATGAAAAATTAGATATCCTTCTTATATTTTCGTTTTTTGGCCCTATACATGATCAAAATTTTATTTTCATGCTTTTAAAGTCATGTTATTGATGCATAAAGGGGCTGCCAGGGTAGGGCTACAAGGAGGGCTGAATTTCAATAGGTTTAAGGGTCCAAAGAGGCATGGTTAAGGGCTGCACAGGAGGGGAAGAGAGGTGCACAAAACCTAGGTTTTTCATGGGTTGTAGGGCACGACTTTTGGGTTCTTAAAGGTTCAGGTTGCGTGCAGTATTTGGGTCACGTCCAGGGGTCCTAAGAGGGCTGATTCATGGTCATAGATGGATGAAAGGGAGGTTAGTGCGAGGAGAAGGCCTGAAGGCTCTAGGCTTGGTCGCGCAAGGCTTTCAGGGCACGGGTCGAGGGCTGCGCATGAATGGTTTGCTAGGTCTGGTCCAGCTTCTTGTTAAGGGTTCGGTCTTGGTCCTAGGAGGGTTTGTCAGGGTTTGGTCCACTCGGTTAGGGTCTAGGATCGAAGGAATTTATGGCATGTTGGGCTAGGGTTTAGGGTTTTTCGTGCAAAAATTTCCAGCAGGTTCTATGTGGTTTCTAATGGTCTTTAATAGCTTGATTTGGGTTGAAAAAGGGTTAGTTAATCGTTAATAAGCTATGGTTAAAGTTTGGTAGAGTATAGTTAAGTTTCAAGTTAATTCGGGTTAAAACCAGGACTTCGGTTCAAGTTTTAAAAAGAATGATGAATATAGTCGAGGAGCTTAAGTTTACGTCTAAGAAATATTTATGGGTGTATTTTAAGATTTTATGGTAAGTTAGGATGAATTCGGGTCGTCGTTTTAAGGTCGAAGAATAAATTGGGAAAGTTAGGGTTAAGGGGAAAAACGGTCATTTTACACCTGAAAAATGTTAGACGTCCTGGCAGTGCCCTGAATGCTGTCATGAATGTTAAAATTTTATTTTGAAAGATTATGGAGTTTTATGATCGAAAACAATAAATGTTAAAAAATATATTGCGTGCTTGGTTTAAAAGAAAAATGATATCTATGCATGAATTTTTATAAGTAATGAATATGATATAAATGTTTTGGAGGAGGTTATTTGATTGTGACTAATACGAATATGAATACAAAATGATATGATGACATTTAAGGTCAAGGCTCGGTTTACAGGTGAGAGTGTCTTTGATGTCCCTGTCGCCTAGTACTATGGTAATACGTAGGATTGATCAATTGACCAACAGCTGATACGAAAGTCACAATTTATTATCTGAATTCAATAAAAGGGAAACATATATGTATATGATGAAAGGAAAGGTATATGATGAAAGGGAAGGATTTAAAGATTATGCATGATCATGAAAAACTATTTTATTAAAAATAATTTTCACTGTTGCATGTGAATGTATACTTATCACTTTTTATCACGGTTAATGTTTGCTAAGTCATTAGACTCACTAGGTGTGAATGATGTAGGTGATGATGTTTGTTCTTATATTGGAAGACTTGATGGTTGAATTGGCTGGGCTGATGGAGCACATAACCTGAGGACTATTGCTAGTTTTTCCGCACTATTATGATTTTACAGTACTTTAAAGATTTTATGACTTTTATGTTTTTGAGTGGTTTTTGATATGATTTAAGAGTTTATGCTATTTTTGATAAATTAATAGTTTTAGGTTTTGGTTTGACGATTTTACGTTTTACAATGTGTTTTGGATTTTGAGTAAAATAGTTGGTAAGTTTATTTTAAAAGATGCAAAAGTATTTATATATATGTAAGTATATTCGGCCGAAAGTGTTGAGGAAGTAAAAAAATTCCTATTATATTTTAAAGAAAAACGAGTAGTAGATGTTTCAGTTGGTATCAGAGCAACATTCTTGCAAAAGATTGTGCCACCGCCAGTTCCGGAAAGCTCAGTAGTCAAGCCTCAAGTCTGTAAGTTTAAATGCTTTAAAAGATTTTTATGATGTACCTACAAGTTTATATGGTTTATATTCTTATGGTTAAATGCTTTTTGAAGTTAATTGATATTTATGCTTAAGTTGATTGATAAAAGATTTTTATATGCTGTATGATTAGAAGATTATATTTAAATGAATGTTGGTTACATTTAGAATTTGGAAAACATTCAGATATAATGCCTCCTAAACGCGCACTTGGTATTGATAGGCAAGTCGATGCTCATGAGGACCGTCAAGAGAATGCGCAGCCACCTCCCAATGGGGATGCTGCTGCACGTGTTCTTGAGGATATGTCATGTTTCTTTGAGCATCAGGCTGTGAGGCCACCGCACGATATGTATGATCAGTTCCCACGGCCGGGTCCGAAGGAGTTTTCATGCACCACCTGACCCATTTGTTGCTGAGGGTTGGATTAGATCCCTGGAGTTGCATTTCCATTATCTGAATATGGGGAATGCTGATCGAGTTAGGTGTGCTACTTATATGCTGCGAGATTATGCTTCTCTTTGGTGGGAAGGAGCTGAACATGGTATCAATCTAACCACCCTCACTTGGGTGCAATTCCAGAACATTTTCTATGAGAATTATTTTATTGCTGATGTCAGAGGACGTTTGAAGAGAGAGTTTATGACTCTCTATCAGGGGGACATGATTGTGGCTGAGTTCATTAGAAAGTTTGATAGGGGTTGTCAATTTGTGCCCCTCATTGCGAGAGATGCTGCTGAGAAGTTGAGGCATTTCTTGGATGGCCTTCGACATACTATACGCCGTGATGTGATGTTGATGTGACCAGAGGATTATGCAGCTACCAATGCTTGTGCTTTCCAAGATGAGCAAGCCTTGAAGGATACTGATTTTGAGATGCAGCGCAAGAGGTAGCAGCACCAGCAGAACTCTCAACCAGTCAAGAGGTAATTTACGGGATCTCCCAAAACACAAGGGCAACAAAAGCCCCAAGGACAATGGAAGAAACTGGGGCAACATAAACCACCACAATCTGGAGCCCCAAAACCTGAAGAGAGGCCATTGTGCAAAGAATGCAATCGCCCACATTATGAAAAGTGCATGTGGGGAACATACTTCATTTGCAAGGAGGAAGGACATAAACCCATTGACTGCCCAAAGAAGAAAGGAGCAACTATTGGCAAAGCTTATGTTATGCATGTTGAGGAAGTAGAGGCAGAGCCAGACACGATTCTGATTACTGGTAACCTAGTTGTTTAACATTTTTATATTGCTTATGTTGCATGAAATATTAAATTAGTTAGTAGAATTGATTGGGATAATAAAGAACTTAGAGGAAACTAGGTTGCATGCTCTACTTTAGTTGGATTTAAGGGATGACATTGAGAATTACAGAATTTGGCATAAATTATAAGCTTTAATAATGCAAGGAATGAATTAAACCAAAACAAGAATTTTGGAGATTAAAAATCGAGAAAACGAGAATTTGAGGTATGTATTGCATGAATTCGAAAGTTTAGGGTCTAAAATGCAAAAACTGAGAGTTGAAGGGTTAAAATGCACTTGGGAAAGATTTCAACAAGTAATCCGTAATTTTTAAGAATTTCGGGATTGAAATTGAGATGAATGAAAATTCTAACCTGAAATCTGGAATTTTTGAAAATTCAGGGACTAAATTGCAATGGTTGGAAATTTCAAGGGCTGTTTTGCGAATTCTACATAAAACAAGGGCTATTTCCGTAATTTCTGGAATTCAGGGACCAAAACAGTAAATTTGAAGGGGATAGGGCTGAAATTGAGTGAATTCGAAATTATTTGGGGATAAGATGCAATTTTGAACCGTGCATGAATGGTTTGCTAGGTCTGGTCCAACAGCTTGATAAGGGTTCGGTCTAGGTCCTACGAGGGTTGGTCAGGGTTTGGTCCACTCGGTTAGGGTATAAGATCGAAGGAATTTATGGAATGTTGGGCTAGGGTATAGGGTTTTTCGTGCAGAAATTTCCACCAGGTTTTAAGTTGTTTTTGTGGGTCTTGAATGGCTTGTCTTGCAATGAAAAAGGGTTAGTTAGACGTTATAAGCTATGGTTAAAGTTCGGTATAGTTTGGTTAAGTTTTGTATTGATTCGGGTTAAAACTGGTACTTCGGTTTAAGTTTTAAAACGAATGATGAATTTAGTTGAGGAGCTTAAGTTTATGGTTAAGAAATGTTTATGAGTTTATTTTAAGGTGTTATGACGATTCTGGATTAATTTGGGTCGTCTTTTTAAGGTCCAAGGGTAAATTGAGAAAGTTAGGGTTTTAGGGGCAAAACGGTCATTTACACCTGAAAAATGTTAAACGTCCTGACAGTGCCCTGAATGCTGTAATGAATGTTAAAATGCTTATTTTGAAAGATTGTGGAGTTTTATGATGGAAAACGATAAATCTTTTTTTATGATGGAAAACGATAAATGCTAAAAGATGTGTTGCATGCTTGATTTAAAAGAAAAATGATATCTATGCATGAATTTTTATGAGTGATGGATATGATAAAAAGGTTTTGGAGGAGGTGATTTGATTGTGACTAATACAAATACGAATACGATATGATATGATGACATGTAAGGCCAAGGCTCAGTGGACGGATGAAAGTGTCTCTGATGTCCCTGCCGCCTGGTACTATGATAATACTTAAGATTGATCAATCGACCAACAGCTGATACGAAAGTCACAATTAATGATCTGAATTCAATAAAAGAGAAACGTAAATGTATATGATGAAAGGAAAGGTATATGATGAAAGGAAAGGATTTAAAGTTTTTGCATGTTAATGAAAAACTATTTTATTAAAAGTAATTTTCACTATAGCATGCGGATGTATACGTATTTTTTTATCACTATTAATGCTTGCTGAGTCATTAGACTCAGTAGGTGTGAATGATGCAAGTGAGGATGTTTATGCTCATATTGGAGGACTTGATGGTTTAACTTGATGGACTGATGGTGCACATAACCTGAGGACCATTACTAGTTTTTCGCACTATTATGATTTTATAGTACTTTAAAGATTTTATGACTTTTATGTTTTTGAGTGGTTTTTGATAGGATTTAAGAGTTTATGTTATTTTTGAAAAACTACTAGCTTTAGGTTTTGGTTTGACGATTTTACGTTTTGCACTGCGTTTTGGATTTTGGGTAAAATAGTTGGTGAGTTTATTTTAAAGGTGCAAAAATATTTATATATATGTAAGTATATTCGGCCGAAAGTATTAAAGGAAGAAAAAAAATTCTAATATATTTTAAAAAAAATGAATAGTAGATGTTTCAATATTTTTCAATATTATCATATTGTAATATCGTTTGTTGAATTTGTAAATCCTAGCGGGTCTCAAAAGATAATTTTAGTAATTAATTTTAATTAATTTATAATTTCTTGATAATATTAAAATTATTGTCTGGTATCTCATATATCCGAGATAAAAAGGTATCTTTATACTACCTAAAATCAGTAAGTGTTTTACATTTTAGATTACTTAATAAAGTACGAATGTTTTCACTATCATCAGTGAATTTACTAGTAAAATGTTCAATCATTGTCATTACTAATGAATATACTACATTTTCTGATTGAATATCATTCTCAATTTTTATTGAATTTATAATATCTTCTTTTTGAGATTGATTTAAATAATTATCCCACCAACCTTTAAGTTGGCCAGTAAAACCTGATATAATCATCTTAGCAATATTTTTATCAGTATTACCTGAAGTTTTACACGCAGTACTATACATAACCATTCTGTGAGCAGTATTATAAATTTGCTTATCACTAAACCCATCAATATTTCATTCATAAATACTTTTCCCATTATAACTATTAGCAAAAATATATTCTTGTTCTTCAATAAGAACATCCATGGGATTAGGTCTATTATAATAATATTTATTTTGGGTAGATCTATCTGCCAATTTAATTTTATTAATTTCTTCATCAGAATGATTATCAATATTATCAAATTCTTCATTAAGAGTATTTAAATTAAGATTTTTAAATTTTTCTTCTAATAAATTTTCTATATCAGAAACAGAAGATTTAAATTTAAAATCTTTTATATCTGGAGGAGATTGAATAGAAGAAGTAGCAATAGAAACAATATTAGTTTCTTCTTATTTGGTTTGAATATGGCAAGAATATGTATTAGTACTGTTAAGGGAAACTAATTGTTTAGTATATTTAGTATAGAACATAAATATATAGATTATATGTTGTTACATATAGATGTTATTTTAATATATTGTACAAGATGATTTAAAATTAAAAATAATTTAATAAATTTGAATGACCAAGTTCTTTTTTACATACGGTAATAGTAATAAATATATTTTTTAATCTTGGCAGTATTATTATTTCGTTAATATTATTATTATATACTTCAAGAATTATTATTATTATTAATATTATTTAGTATTGTTTGTACTATTATTATTCAAGTTACTATTTACCATCCTAACCGTTAAAAGATAAGTTATAGTACTTAATTTTCGTAAGAATCCTGGTTAATGCTACTATAAATAATAACAATACTAATTTATTTAATAATAGTACTATTAATTAAACTTGTTTTTGTTATATTTTTATTTATAGTAACTAAATTTAGATAATAACGATAATAATTGTAATAATTGTGAAGTAATAATATTTTTTAATATTATCATGTTGTAATATTGTTCGTTGAGTTTGTTACTAATTTCGTAGGAGTGGTTCTTAGAAAGTAAATTTTAGTAATTACTTTATTATAATTGTATTATTTGTTGTGATAATATTAAAATTATTGTTTATTTTTTTTATAATATTTTGTATTTTAAATATTTAAAACTATATTTAATATTTTATAATAAAAATTATTTTTATATCATCTGATTTATTTTCATTTAAAAAATGTCAATAAAAAATCAAATTTTCTTGGAGTATATAATTTTTTCGTGTATCACTTTTTTAAACAAATATCATTATTATATGATTAAATATATATTATATTATTATTGGTTAAATAGTAAATGTATAATTTTTAAAAAAGATTATTATATGATATGATCGTCTAAATTGTTTAGAAGGAGTTTGAATAAATACTTAACAGAATCTATTAATTTAAATTAATTTAGTCAGGTTGTCAACTGAATTATATAATCTTGATTATCAATGTAAGCTGACTAACAAATAAGTATGGAAAGAATCCAAACTAGCATATTAGAACAAATCAAATAACATCTTGGTTAGGTAAACTGAAAGTGTGTTGGGATCGATGTAGAGTTTAGAGGAGGGGGGATAATAAACTCTTCTCTTTCACTGATAGTTTATGCAAAAGGGTGCTCAAATCTTGTTAGAGAATGTAGCTGTTCTTGTTCAATAGTACGTCCAGCAGATCACAGTTGAAAGTGCGGAAACAATCTGATGGAGTAAGGTGAAAAACAGTAATAGCAGTAGATAGTAACACAATAGTTGTTTCTGGAAGTTCGAAGATAAAATCTTCTACGTCTCCCCTTCTTCTGTTTCCAGAAGGTATCACTAAAAGACTTTGGTTTTACAGTACACACTTGTACACACCCACTTCAGCAGGGCTTATCTATTGCCTACTGAAACTCTTAGCAACTCGATACAATAATTCAATATAGCAATGTTCTGGAAAAGACTCTTTTCCAGTTTACAAACTCTTCTACAACAAGATTATGAAGTTTTGCTTGAAGAGATGAAGAAACAGCAGTACAAGATGATCTCTAAAGATCAGATGTAAGATATGATGCGTGTACTGCTTTTCTGCAATTTTGAGCTTTTGAAGATAATGAAAATTTCGCGGTTGCTCAATGTATTGTTGGATAGATAAAAATGATCAGCATTGTTATCTAAATGGTTTTGATCCATATATATAGGTAACTTGAGTCCAACGTCTATAATCAGAGATTGTCTCCTGTCCTCTGATACAATCAGCTTTATTACCGAAATAGGTTCCTGCATAAGAGCTACAGAACAATCAGTCCTATTTTATACTAAAATCGGTAAAGCGTATTAATTGACTTAGTATAGCATTTAATGGTGCAATAAATGCTTGGTACTAGATAAGATAACGGTAACAATTAAGATTGAAACAATCGAGTAGAAAGCCATTAAGTGCTGATCCAGTAGAACTAAGTTCTGCTAAGCCATTAAGTGCTAGCTAAAATACTGCTTCTGATAGAGCAACTCAAAAGCTACTGTTTTGCATAATCTTCTGGTTGATATTATTCCTACTGGTTTTAATACTTATCACCACAATAAAGTTAAGTCTAACAAAGTGGAAAGTACACATGTTTGTTTCTGATTTTTTGGAGAACTTAAGCTCCTACGTGTCTCCTTCTTCCTTTTGAAAAGTTCACACAAGAAGGTTTTTGGATAGTACAAATAATTTGCAAAATCCCAGTTTAGTTTGGACTTAAACACTGTCAAATTTAAACTCATAATCTACCACAACTAAATGAATAATAGTATACAAACAACTATCAAATACAATGAATTAGTATACTGTTATATCTTAGTACTTAATAATTCTTAATGATCGGATATAATTCTTTGTAAAATGTGCTCGACTGATTTTAGCTCAGATATTTAAAATTTTAAATGCTTGAATCTCTGTGGAAAATCGTAGTCACTTACTAAACTTAAGTCCTTCTCTATTTATAATCTCTGAATCCAATAGTTTCGAGTTTCAAAAAAGATCAATTCAATAAGGAAGTGCCCATTTGCTTGTTTTTTGTCCACGTCAATATTTTTTGACAATCATACACAGTTGCGGTTAATTTTGTACAGAAAAAATTATCCAGACATCAATTTAACTTTTCTAGACGTGAAATGATGTCTTTGAAACCGAATAACGAAAGCTGATAGACTGATAAAAGATACTTCAGTTCATGTCTGAGTCAATTCTATTTGATTTGAAATTCAGTTTAACTTAAGTTAGTTTTGCCTTAATTATTTATTATCACCGAAACATAAAAGTTCAGTTTCATCAGTATATCATATACTACAAGAACTATTGTTACTATTATTATTAATAATAACATTATTAAAATTATCGTTATTTAGATATTACGATATTACAATTAGTGTTGTTTAATATTTATAAGTTTGGAAGTATATTTACTATTTATTTCTTTCATCCACGTCATTAGAGAGGGACATTAACTAAGTTAATTATGTAGAATCATTATGGATTAATAACGATCTGCATATTAGTGAACCAATTACGATATAATTACTCTTTTTCATATATTAATTAATTTTTTTCAATTGACTATTTAAATTAAGTAATATTTTATTTAATCTATCATCATGATATGCATTTTATTAGTTAAGACCGAAAAACATGATAAGTGTTTTTTTATTCTCGAATATCTTATCAAGTTTATTTTTATAAACATTTATATATTTGTTATAACTTGATTTTATTGATTGCAAAATGACATAAAATATGGACAATGTTGTATTTACGGGGTAGACATATTTCGAATAATATCAATACCGAGAACATGGATGTACTCATACTTCCATGTCGGTCAGATAAATGTTAAGAATTCAGGGATTCACCATCATGTTTGCCTATGTCTAGCGCACATGGGTTTCGATGTTGTCATACAGTGTGGTCCAATTAAATTTTTTTAATAATCACTTACTTACAACGTAACATACCGCACTTTTTAAACTACTTGAAATTTATGAAAAATAAAAATTTTCTTAAATAAATAATAAACTTTCAAATTGCAATAAAATAATCTACTCGTCTGAAAATATTTGAAATAAAAACAACTACAAACAAGGTTGCAAAGAGTAATCGTTTAAACATCGTAAACATTCTCATGAAAATCAGAGTATTTGAAACATGCATAAAGTTCTTAAAAACGTAGGGGGTCCTCGGGTTTAGCCTCCGCGTAGTCCGAGCCGGTTCATTAGTCCCCAACCCTCGTCTCCTCATACTCGTCCTCACCTGCATCGATCAAGTCTAGTGAGTCTAAAGACTCAACATGTATAAACTGAAAATAACAAGTAATACGTAATAAAATCACATGCATTTTAAAGTAGAGCATACATACTTGAAACTTGAACGTACTTACATAAACATAGACGTGCCATCAAATCGTAAAACTTTTCATAAAAATATTTTCATAAACATGCTTGCATCCTACATACGTGAACATACATAATCATCATCATTTTGAGTAGAGATATGTTTCAAAGCAAGTGACACATACATAAATGTGCCTGATCAGACTAAACCACAATACTGGGCTGGTAGGTATGTCCACTACCACATACATGAGATCTCCGGTCATTCTTTACCTGGTGGATTGGTCCCTGGTCATGCTTTACCGCTTTCCAATCCTGATCTAAACACGCTCATGCTTTACCGGGGTGGAGAGGTCCCCGGCCACGTTCACCGGCTTCCAAACCCGCTCATATTTGGTCACAAGACAATTAGCATACCTCAAAACAATAAAATAATTTCTTTGCACGTCGGACATACTAATACATTATGCATGCCTGCCCAAGACAAATTAAAATTTTTTTTCCCAGATAGTTTGGCGCTCGGGCGATAAAATCTTACCGCTCGAGCGCGCCCCGTCCAGAAGGTCTGGCGCTCGAGCGGTAAGATCTCGCGCCCGAGCGCCACCGTGCGTGAACATTTTTGAAACCACCACAGTTGAGCTGTCACACGAGAATGATCATAACTCACTCATTTCTAGTCCAAAAATTACGAATTAACTGTCAAATTGAAGTACTATGTTTTATATGTTGAAAGTTTTTCCACAAAGTCGGCCGAAAATTCACAGTACTCGAAATGACAGCAGACTCGTGTTTGAGATCTAAAATTTTGATCCAAAATCGTTTCAAAAATATTTTTGCTCAAATATTTGCACAACATACATGAATTTTTACACACACTAAACATCAAAACATATACTATGACAAGATCGATGCAAAAACGTAAGAATATACATGTCTTTGCGTCTAAACGCTCAAAGATAACGAATACCGACGCAGTGGATCACGGGGGATGACCGGGAGACGATGAAGCACGATTTTCTTGCACGAAAATGAGCAGAAATCTACAGAACTTAGCAAGGAATGGGGTGGCTGCTGTTGAAAACTTTAAGAACCCTACTTTTCTCACAAAATAATGAAATAAAAAGACAATGAAATGTGTGGGTGTGTGAATCGTGAATGTGTGCATGGGTGTTATAGTGTGTGTGCGTGTGTTTTAAAAATAAATTAAGGATAATTAGGGCTAATTAACTTAATTAAATAAATATTAAGCAATTACATGATAATTAGAATGCTAATACCCCAAATTTAATAAAATACACATATCTCAATTTCAAAGTTTCAAATCTTCAACAAATCAACTTAATATTTTGAAAAGCTCAAAATCTTAAAATCACCTAATAATTAAATAAGGCTTTAAAATTCTAAAACTAAATAAATCGTTTAAAATAACACTTTCTTGACTTGAAATAAAATATCAGATTTTACAAATCGTCCAAATCGTCGCCGGTCTCTTTTCCTCGATCCCGCTTCGAATATCCGTCTGAAACATGAAACTCAAAAAAAATTTTAACGTGCATCACATAAACATAAACAATTGAAATAATACAATTTCATAAATCATGCATCGCTAAAATCATTTTAAAATTAAATAAATGATTTAACAATTTAAATGAATGCATGAGTTTCACGTGTCCTGATTTTGGGCTCTACATACAACCTTAGTTGAGAGATGACGTCGAGAAACACACACATTACACCTTATCGTAGGCGAGGCCAAAAGAACTCTACAAGACGTTGCACAGATTTGGTGTTTGAATATTGATGACATGCACATCACTGATGTAGTTATCACGTGCAAAAAACATGAGTTACAACAATGATGCTCAACTTTGTAGGGTTTCATTCCTTCATCTTCTTAGATTAAAGGTACACACCTTTATCTAACACTTTGCGAGACCACAGCCTCAATCATATGATTCATGATTACAACACAAAGGATTATGTTTCACAATATTCTCGTTGTGTGACATTACTGATAATTGGAGGTTGTACGTTTTCGGGCCCGGAATGTGTTTGTGTGAATCTTATGTATCTACAATTTGTTGAGGATATTGAATGGGTAAATACATACAACTGGGGTTCCGTTGAGTTTCCATACCTTTAGAGAGAGTTATGTAACATCGCGATGAGTTTAAAGTTGAACCTATGTGGTCCTATTAAGATACTTCAGGTATGATTGCACTCCTACACTCATGATATTTATTCTATTTAGTATGTTTTTATGTAATAGTTTATGTCATTGCAAATTTGGGTTTGGTCGATGATTAATCTTATTTGTCCAGATATCCTACAAAATTTTTTTATGACAACATAGCATTCGGCAGATGTGCTTCAGGGTATTTCATTTCCACCTTATGGCTCATTACTCAATATAAACATTTAATTTTTAATATTATTTTTTTAGACCCTAAATTATAATATCCGGTAATTTTTCATAATTAGAATTTTTTGAGTTGTAAATTAAAATAATTATTTAAGACAAATAATTTTTGAAAGTGTGTTAGAAATATGTATTTTAGAATATCGGAGAATTAAACGATATAAAATACAAATAGAGTTCAAGTGACATACAAGAGCTAAATAAATACAGAACCGGGATAATTGAGCTCAAGTTATTACTTTTAGTAAACAAATATATATACTATGCATATACATACACCGTTACGATATCAAGAAAACAAAAGAAAACTCCTAATCCAAACACCACCTCTAGGTCACCGGAATCTGTCCGAGCCACCACTAGAACCGAACCGATGACCATCGTCGGCTTAGCTGCATGACGATGTAGCTCCCCTGTGTTTTGCTCAAGCATTATTCTTGTTGATCATATCATTCATTTGGCTCCGTTTACCCCGTTGTTATTGAGCCATGTTCATGCATTTCACATTACATCAACATATATATATTGATGCATGATTTATGTTATTGTTATGTTTGTTGAACTGTCTCATACCAGAAACATAACCTCAATTTTTTACTGAGAGGGCTGCTGTGGTTGCTATTTGACATCATGGTAGATCTCTCGAGTAGCTTTGCAGTATCAGGCCGAGGTTCCGCCAGAGCAGCTCGAGATTGAGGTGGGATTGCTTGGTTTTGTCCATTGGAGTCTCCCAACTAGTCTTTATGGTTGTCGTGGAGTTTATGTAAGTTCTATGTCATATTTTATTTGTCAGGGAGATGCCCCGAATATCTATATGGGCGTTTGACTTGTTATTATTTAGTTTGGCTTAGTTTTTGAGACGTCAACTACTTTTTAACGTTAAAATCCTAATAATTTTTTTCATACTTAATTTCGAATTCCATCATTTAAAATAACTTAACATTTTCATAAATCAAAATAGTTTAACATTAAAATCTCAAATACATAAAAATTCCTAAATCGTCAATTAACACAATTCGACTCCCACCTTTCACATGATCGTCCTAATTCAAAATAAAGCATAAAAGTCTCTAATAAACTCATTAACAAAAATCTTTAAATCTTTTAACAATCCAGCTAATGCGGAAGATAAATGTCCCTTGAGAGTGTACCGTCGGACTCGATCCACTCAAGCATCAGCGCCTCCCTCAATATTATCATCACATGCAGCATTCAAATTAGTGAGTCTAATTACTCAACACGTTTTAAACAGGAGTAACAAATAATGCATATACTGGCACACTATACTCTTATTTAAAATAATATTTAAGCATAAATAAATCGTAAATCGTAAAGATTTCAATCATTTATCATTTTAGGTGAAGTCTGATCCTTGAAAGTGACTAGCCTTTTATCCTCTGATCAGTGTTAGCACACAATTACGCATGGAGACGGGCACTAGGCACTGACATAAAATGGAAATACAATCGTTAGTCTCTCTCTGGGCCTTATCCCGTAAACGGGCTCCCGCTAGAGCCTTCTCCCTCACAATATTTCAAAAAAATCATATATCTTCTATCTTCTTTGTCACAGTCAATTCACATCATTCAAAAATATTTTTCATTTTCCATTTTAAATCATAAAACATCACGACTTTTCAAAAAAAATATTTTTAGAGTAAAAATTGCATAGCCTTACTTACCATAAATCTTAAAATATCATATTTTCATCAAAATCATCATAATATATAATTTAACATTCGTTACGACCCTTCGGGTTGCTGTCAACCCTTTTCGTACTACCCAAGTGTAAAATGACCATTTTACCCATAGACATAAAATTTCTTGATTTTGACTTTTTCTTACTTTCATTGACTCTAGACCATCCCAAATAATTATTTAAGCTTAAATTTAATTTTTAGTTTTTTATTTAGCTTAAAATCAAGACTTTCGATTTACTTTCCTCTTTACTAATTCGTGAAGCGTCTAATTCCCGAATTAATTCAAACTTTAATATTTTCTTCTCAAATTTTAAACATAGACTTTTATTACCTAAACCACCCTCGTGAACCATGAATCGACCCCCTTGGACGATGGCTCGACCCTTTTCTTTTTTCTAGCCCTAACTCGAACCTAAACTAATTCCATCGAACCATCTTTCAGTTTTCTCGAACCACACCCGAGCCAACCCCTGAAAAGACCACCTAAGGACCCTACTAACTAGCCATGACCCATTTAACCAGCCCCTAGCCCATGTCACAAGTTATAGCATGATCCGCGACCGAGACTTGCAAACTAGGACTCCAACTCGACGAGGACTCTTCACCCGAGCCGCCACCCGAGCCCTAACCCTCCTGACCCTCACTGGAACACCCTCAGACCTAGCCTAAACCAACCTAGCCAAGCCCTGACTCTCATGCAGCAACCGATCACGGTTTTCAATCTATGCGCATGGGAAAAGTTCCATGTGATCATGGACTATTCTCTGTCAACAAACCACGGGTCCTAGCCCTGCTTGTAACCTCCAAAACCCTAAACCACTAGTCACACCAAGCCCCAGCCCAACCGTGGCCAAGCCCCCGGTGCCCAACCCTCCTAACCAAACAAACTTTGCAATCGGGTGACTAGGAAAACCCTAGACGTGTCCTTCCTTAACAAGCTCGATTCCAGCCTTCGTTTCAACCCTTAACAACTCTTTTCCCGTCCCCTTAAACACATTCTATTGGCAGCATGTCCTTAGGAATCATAGCGTTAAAAGAAACAAGCGTAAAAACATTATTTGAAAATAATCGTTATATCGTTAAACCCATCGAACGTAAATATTTTTCATGCAAAATTAATCAAAACATGCATAATATTGTTTGAATGAAGCGTCAAAGGATTTAGAACCGTGCCTTTGCGTTTTAGAACGCTCGAATATGAAATCGTCGACGTAGGGTGCGAGGAAGAACAAACGGGTGACGAAGACTCGTTGTTTCTCTTCCTCCTAGATTTCGAATTTTAGTGTGTGTATTGTGTGTGAGTGGTCAGCCTCGTTTGCCCAAAACCGGCTTCTCGGATAAAATCGAGCCCGCCTCGTAAAATAATTTGAACTCTATCATTTTTAGAAAATTTTAATCAAATTTTAATCATATTAAGAAGCCTTTAAAATATTTATTTTATTTTCGTCATTAACGGTCTCCTTTCCCCAGACTATTATCGAATATTCGGACAAAATATTCAATTCTCATAAAATCATGTCATTTAATCATGCAATCATATCTTTAATCATATAATATGTATCATGCAAACATTTAAAATTAATTATTCAAAGCAAGTAAGCAATTTAAATCGTTTGCATGCATGTGATTTACGTAGGTTGGTTTTTGGACGTTACAATCTCTCCATCCCTTAAATAAAATTTTGTCTTCAAAATTAAGACTTTTCGAATAATTCGGGCTATCGAATCCTCATATCTGCCTCGGTCTCCCAAGTGACTTCTTCCTCCGAGTGATTCAGCCACTTGACTTTGAACATCTTTATCACTCTGTTTCGCAACTTTCTCTCTTGTCTACCCAAGATTTGAGTATGCATCTCCTCGTATGACAAGTTTGGTGTAAGTTGCAGTGGCTCAAAGTTCAATACATGTGAATGGTTGACATGTACTTGCGGAGCATCGATATGCGGAAGACATTGTGAACTCCTGCGAGATTAGGTGGCAACGCCACTCGATATGCTAATGCTCCCACTCTTTCGAGTATCTTTAATGGTCCAATGAATCTTGGACAAATATTTCCTTTATTGCCAAATCTCATAACACTCTTCATAGGTGCTATCTTTATAAACACGTGATCACCCACTGCAAACTCGAGATCTCGTCTTCTTTGGTCCGTGTAGCTCTTCTGTCGACTTTGAGCAGTTTTCATTCTATCTCGTATCTTGGCGACCATTTCTGTGGTGTGCTGAACTATCTCGGGTCCCACCGTAGCCCTTTCTCCTACCTCGTCCTAATGGATAGGCGATCTACATTTCTTTTCGTAGAGTGCCTCGTATGGAGCCATTCCAATGGATGACTGATAACTGTTATTGTAAGTGAACTCCACTAGAGGTAGTTTCGGTTCCCAACTACCTTGGAAATCGATCACGCATGCTCGGAGTAGATCCTCTAATATCTGTATGACTATCTCAGAGTGACCGTCGGTCCGAGGATGAAATGTGGTACTGAATTGTAGCTTAGTCCCCAACGCTGCATGTAGACTCTTCCAAAAATATGAGGTGAAACGTGTGTCTCGATCCGACACTATAGACACTGGAATACTATGCAGTCTAACTCTCTCTCAAATATATAGCTCCGCATACTGAGTCATGAAAAAAATCATCTTCACTGGTAGGAAATGTGCTGATTTAGTAAGACGGTCTATTATTGCCCAAATGGCATTGAGTCCTTTCACTGTCTTTGGCAATCCTACCACGAAATCCATAGTAATGTTCTCCCACTTTCACTCGGGAATAGGGAGTGGTCAAAGCATTCCTGCTGGTCTTTGATGCTATGCGTTCACTTGACATGTCAGGCATTCAGATACAAAGCGCATAATGTCTCGTTTCATTACCGGTCACCAATATAAAAGTTGCAAGTCCTTGTACATCTTGGTAATTCCGGGATGAACAGAATAAGGAGTACTGTGAGCTTAAGTCATAATGTCAAATCCAAGTGAATCACCACTAGGAACCCATAGTCGACCTCGATACTTAACAATGTCATCCTCGACTGAATATAACATGCTGCCCTTCGATTCATCTCCCTTTCTCCATTTCTGCAATTTCTCATCATTAGACTGTCTGGCTCGAATTTTATCTGGCAGAGTGGAATGTACTGTCAATGTAGCTAGATTAGGGGCCTCTCCCCTAGCATAAACTTCAAGATCGAAGCGCTGAATTTCCACTTGTAGTGGTCTCTGTACTGATAAATGTGCCAAGACTGTCCCCTTTCTACTCAAAGCGTCCGCCACTACATTAGTTTTGCCGTTATGATAGCTAATGTCACAGTCGTAGTCCTTAACAAGCTCTAGCCACCGTCATTATCTCATATTCAAGTCCTTTTGGGTGAAGAAATATTTAAGACTTTTATGATCCGTAAAGAACTTTCATTTCTCACCATACAAGTAGTGCCTCCAAATTTTCAATGCAAAAATGACTACTGCAAGCTTAAGATCATGCGTCAGATAAATTTTTTCATGTCTTTTCAACTATCTAGACGCATACGCTATGATTCGCTTGTGCAACATAAGAATTGCGCCCAATTTTAGCTTCGAAACATCGGTGAACAACACATATTCCCATTGTTTTGTCGGCATAGCTAAAACTGACGCTATAGTGAGTGCTTGCTTCAACTGATCGAAGCTATTTTGACACTCCGGTCCCCATATAAATTTTGCATTCTTCTTCTTCAATGACATCATGGGTACTGCAATGAATGAAAAACCTTTGATGGACTTACGATAGTAGTCAGCTAAACCCAAGAAACTGCGTATTTCCGTCACACGTTTAGGTGTAGGCCATTGCTTAACTGACTCGACCATAGATGGGTCGACCTCTACCACCTATTTTGACACGACATGGCCTAAGAATGCACCCTCTCTAGCCAAAACTCGCACTTGCTGAACTTTGCATATAGTTTCTGGTCTCATAAAACTTGCAAGGTTGTTCTCAAATGCTGATCATGCTCCTCATGGCTCTTGGAATAAATCAAGATTTCATCGATAAAAACAATAATTAACTGGTCGAGATACGACTGAAATACGTGGTTCATGAGATCCATGAAGATCGTCGGAGCATTAGTCAATCCGAAAGGCATCACTAAAACTCATAATGCCCATATCGTGTTCTGAAAGCCGTCTTGTGCACATTTGTCTCTTTTAACCTCAATTGGTGATATCTAGACCATAAATCTATCTTTGAAAAGACTAAAGCTCCTTGGAATTGATCAAATAAATCCTCGATTCTGGGTAATGGATACTTATTATTCGTTGTCACTCTATTTAGCTTCCTATAGTCGATTCACAACCTCATAATTTTATCCTTCTTCTTCACAAATAACACCGGCGCGCCCATGGAGAGAAACTAGGGCGAATAAATCCCTTGTCTGATGCCTTAGAGATCGACACTGTACCGGGCATCAACTCAATAGCAAACTCCACTTCTCTTTCAGGTGGGATACCAGAAACATCATCAGGGAACCCGTCCAGAAAGTCCTTGACAATCTCCAAATCCACAATAGATCGACTGTCAGTGTTGGGTGCAAATATAATACTAGAAAGAAAACCTTGGCAACCCTTTTGAATAAGCTTCTTTGCACGCATGCATGAAATAATATACGGTATTTGATTGTTTTGAACTGCCTCAAAGATAAATACTTTCCCATTTGGTGGTTTAATAGATACTGAGCTCCGTCAAAAATCAATAAAAGCCCCATTCAGTTTTAGCCAATCCATGCACTAAATAATATCGAACTCGGGCATCGGTAAAACAATGAGGTCCGCTCGTAATATATTCTTTTGTAATTTGAGCTCCATACCCTTAATCATGCTTGTAGAGACTATATGTTTGCCGGAAGGCATTGTAACTCGGAATCCCGACTCTACGTCTATTGGTAAGATTCTCAATTTCTTCACAAAGGATTCACATATGAAAGAATGTGTAGCTCCAGAATCTAGCAAGCGTAAGTAGCTATTCCCGCTAGCAATATTTGTCCTGTAATAAGTATAGTGTCTACCTCTGCTTGCTCAGCGTGCATCATATAGGCCCTTCCAGTCGTGGGTTGCTTGAGCTTTGGGAAATCGTCATCCTTATGCCCCATTCCTCTGCACTTGAAGCACTTGTAGGTGCTCCACATGAACTTGCCATAGTGATGGCGATCACACTCCTTGCAAAGTGGTTTCTCAGCAGTCTTCTGGACGTTTTTTCTAGATGGTTGTCCTTGTGGTTTCAGCCGTCCCGACAGCCTAGGTGGTCCAGTAAACGGCTTCTTATTATGCTGACTAGCTTGCTGGGCACGATTCCTCTTACGCTGCATCTCCCAATCAATAAACTTCAAAGAGTGCTCAGCTCGAAAAACATTAGAAACAGCAGTAATATAGTCAATAGGATCAGTTAGCATCATGTCTCGACACAAAGTCGGCCTCAAACCATCCAAGAAAAGTCGTAATTGCTTCCCATCATCATTAGAAATCAAGGGCACAAAATGACAGCCTCTATCAAACTTCGGCACAAACTTAGAAACAAACAAGTTCCCCTGGAGAAGACTCATAAACTCTCTTTTCAGCCCCGAACGAACATCGGTAGTGAAGTATTTATCATTGAACACCCTCTTGAAATCTTCTCATGTCAGAGTCGCTTGATTCAGCCCTCGCTCCGCTCCCTCCCTCCATAAGTAAGCGTCGCCCTTCAGTAGATAGATGGCACAACGAACTCGATCAGCGTCCGCCATATCCATTTAAAGAAATATCACCTCTAATGATCTAATCCATCCCTCAGCCACAAATGGATCAGTAGTTCCAGAAAAATCCGCGGGATCCATCCTCCTAAATCGCTCATAGGCAGCTTCCGTTCGGACCCTCGCCCCATTTCCCACATGCTGCTCTAGTAACTATGCCATGCCCTCTAGTACACGAGCACTAGCATCCTGATTAGGAGGAGGCAATGAAATCTCCTCCTCACGACCAACATCAATATCACTACGAAGAACTCGTCTAGGAGGCATCTTTGTACAAGTCGTCCCAACCACGTAACCAACATACATTTAGCATTTTAAAAGAAACATGCGTCTAACCTCTATATCATGTATCATAAAAGCATTTAAAGCATATAAAATCTAAAGCAATAAAACTCACATACTTGAGGCGTGATTTTTTGAGTTTCTCGGAGTGGCAGTAACACAACCCTTTGGGGAACCTGACTCTGATACCAACTGAAACGTCTACTACTTTTTAACTTTAAAATCCTACTAATTCTTTTTTCATATATAATTTCAAATTACATTTTTAAAATAATTTAATATTTTCATAAATCAAAAGAGTTTAACATAAAAATTTCAAATGCATAAAAATTCCTAAATCTTCAATTAACACAATTCGACTCCCACCTTTAACATGATCGTCCTAACTTCAAAATAAAGCATAAAAGTCTCTAATAAATTCATTAACAAAAATCTTTAAATGTTTTAACTATCAAGCTAATGTGGAAGATTTATGTCCCTCGGGAGTGTACTGTCGGACTCGATTCACTCAAGCGTCGGTGCCTCCCTCAATATCATCATCACATGTAACAATCAAACCTAGTGAGTCTAATGACTCACGTTCTAAACACTAGTAACAAATAATACATATATAGGTACATGCATTGAAAACATATTTTTATTTAAAATAACTTGTAAGCATAAATAAATCGTAAATCGTAAATCGTAAAACTTTCAATCATTTATCATTTTGAGTGAAGTTTGATCCCTGAAAGTGACTAGCCTTTTATCCTCTGGTCGACTGATCAGTCTTAGCTCACCATTGCGCATGGGGACGGGCACTAGGCACCAACGTAAGATGAAAATGCGATCATTGGGCTCTCTCTAGGTCCTTGTTCTGTAAATGGGCTCCCTCTGAGGATTTCTCCCTCACGATATTTCCAAAAATCATATATCATCTATCTTCTTTGTCACAGTACATTCACATCCTTCAAAAATATTTTTCCTTTTCTGTTGAAACATTTCATGTTCGCAATCTTAATTTTTGATGTTAACAAAACTTGTTATTTTGTTTTTAATGATTTATCTGAGTGCGTAGGAAGCTGAAACTGATCAGGCTTAGAACTGATCTGTTATCAAGCCAAAACTGAAGCTTTCGAGAAGCAAACTGAAATTGCCATTGATTACCCGAACTGAACCAGTCCAACTGAAGTATCAAAGACCAGTTCAACTGATTGATCAGTTGATAGGTGGTTCAGCAGAAGACATTCAGAAGCCCAGTCAGCTGATGAAGAGCTCAACTGATGAACAACCCAACCGACCAGTTCAACTGAATCAGTGAAATCAGTTCAGGTGACGAGCCAACTGATTTCACCGAACTAGTTCAACTGACCAGTTTAGAGCATCAGTTAGGAATCAATTAGTTTGCAAAACGCGACAAGATTATCTTATGGAATCCAGCTGTGCATACTGAGTAAATAATCTGTACTATGAATGGTACTATTTGGATGTTGCAGCAAAGATTAAAGTCCAGAGGTTCCTAAATGCATGTCAGAAAAATCGAGACACAAGTATCAAGGAACGCATTCAAACTGCAACGATTACGTTTGATGAGTCTTGGTGTACGATCACATTTCAGCTATAAATATAGACCAAGACCATAAACAAGAAGAGAGTGAAATAGAGAAGTGCTGTGAAGATACAAAGTAAAAGAGCACGCTTATTGCTTATCAGCTTACAAGGAAGCAATCAGCCCAGTCGAGGGAAACCTTCAAAGTCATATCAGCTTAGCCTAGAATCTTATCTCCCTCAGTGTGTGAGAACTCTTTCTTGTAGTGTTCATTGTTTAGTTCTCACACACACATACCTCCACTCAAATACAGTCTTGCACAAAGACAATAAACTTGTGTATGTAGTCTTTGACACACAGACCTTAAAAAAGTGTTGGCTGGAAGGTGATGCCTTCAGTCTACTCTAGGAGTTCAGTTAGGCAGTTGGGTAAGTTCTAGGCTGAGTGGGTTTGTACAAGGTGTTGTATAGATCAAAGTCTTCTAGTGGATCCTACCCGAGGTGGTAGAAGGGGTGACGTAGGAGTAATTGAAGTCTCCGAACATCCATAAACATATCTTGTGTTATTTCTGTTTAACTGCTTGTTTTTGTTCTTAACTCTTTTGATCAATTCAGCTGATATCAGTTCAGTAGTTCAGTTTTGTCCATAACTGAACTGATATAAGCTCTAACTGATTTCCAAAAACTGAACTGATATAAGCTTTAACTGATTTCCCGTACTTCAGTTATTCAGTCGCACAAAATATAAAATCTATCAGTTTTCTTAACGAAAGGTTACTCCAAGTATTTTTTGCTTGGTTTTAAAACCAAACTCAATTTAATTCATCGGTGTAAACATTCTTAGAACATGAGCTATTGCAGCTCATTTATTGTGTTGAAAGCACCTCAAAGGTACCGAGCACACGATCCATCATTTTCCTTTTTAAATCATAAAATATCATGACTTTCCAAAAATAGCATTTTTACTGTAAAAATTGCACAGCTTTATCATAAATCATAAAATATCATATTTTAATCAAAATAATCATAAAATATCATTTAACATGCGTTATGACCCTTCAGGTTGCTGTCAACCCTTTTCGTACTACCCATGTGTAAAATGACCGTTTTGCCCTTAGACATAAAATTTCTTGATTTTGACTTTTTCTTACTTTCATTAATTCTAGACCATCCCAAATAATTATCTAAGCTTAAATTTAATTTTTAATATTTTTATTTAGCTGAAATTCGAGGCTTTCAATTTACTTTCCTATTTACTAATTCGTGAAAAGAGTTTAATTCCATAATTAATTCAAACTTTAATATTTTCTTCCCAAATTTTAAACATAGACTTTTATTATGTAAACCATATTTTGAACCATGAATCGACCCCTGTGGACCATGTCTTGACCTGTTTATTTTTCCTAGCCATAACTCAAACCTAAGCTAATTCCATCGAACCATCTTTCGTTTTTCTGGAACCCGAGCCACCACCGAGCCCGAACCCTCGTGAACCTCACCGGACCACCCTCAGACCTAGCCTAGACCACCCTAGCCAAGACCTTATCCTCACGCAGCAACCGATAGCGGCTTGCAATCTATGCACATGGGAAGAGTCCATGCGATCATGGACTCTTCCCTATCGACAAACCACGGGTCCCAGCCCTGCTAGGACCCTCCCAGACCCTGAATCGTGACTCACTGAGCCCCAACGCAACCCTCGCCAAGCCCTCGGCGCACAACCCCCTAGCCGAACCAACTTTGCAATCGGGTGACTAGGAAAACCCTAGGTGTGTCCTTCCTTAACCAGCTCGATTCCAGCCTTCATTTCAACCCTTAACGAATCTTTTCCCGTCCCCTTAAAAACTTTCTATTGATAGCGTGCCCTTAGGAATCATAGCGTTAAACAAACAAGAGTAAAAACAACAGAACTTTGAAAATAATCGTTATATCGTTAAACCCATCAAACGTTAATATTTTTCATGCAAAATTAATCAAAACATGCATAATATTGTTTGAATGATGCGTCAAAGGATTTAGAACCGTGCCTTTGCATTTTAGAACGCTCGAATATACGATCGTCGGCGTGGGTGTGATAAAAAACGAACGGGTGACAAAGACTCCTTGTTTCTCTTCCTCCTAGGTTTTTATTTTTAGTATGTGTATTGTGTGAGTGATCGGCTGAATAGTGGGGTTTAGAAGCCTAGGTTTTTATTTTATAGATTTTAATTTGCATGATAATAGGCTTGGCTTTTCAAGTTTAGGAGCAATTGGGCTTACTCATCCTAGGTAAATTAGGTCCAATAACAACTATTTAATTGAAAAATAAAAATTTATAAACAAAAATAATGCATTTGATACTTTAAAAGTCCCTCGTTTGCCCAAAACCGGCTTCACGGATAAAATCGAACTCGTCTCGTAAAATAATTTGAAATCTATCATTTTTAGAAAATTTTAATCACTTTTAATCATATTAAAAAGCCTTAAAAATATTTATTTTATCTCAGTCGTCCCCGGTCTCCTTTTCCCAACCTATTATCGAATATTCAGACAAAATCTTCAATTCTCATGAAATCATGACATTTAATCATTTAATCATGCAATCATACCTTAAATCATATAATATGCATCATGCAAGCATTTTAAATTAATTATGCAAAGCAAGTAAGCAATTTAAATCGTTTGCATGCATGTGGTTTACGTAGATTGGTTTTTAGACGTTACAGTTTTAGTATGTTTTAAAGCCTTGCTGGCTTAGTTGAACTAATGCTTGAGAATTGTTGATGTGTGCTTGTTCGACACTTGCATGTGATTGTTTATGAATATTGCAGAATCAATCTTGAGTCATATAATTATTTTTTGATGCTTGAGTTTTTCTATATTTTCTACTTACGGGGAGGTCACGCCGAAATTTTTCTAGGCCCTGAGGTCCTTTTTAAAGTATTTTAAACAATTATTCAACTGTAGATTTTTAAATAAAATATTATTGTTTGATCATTAATTGTCATTAGAGTAAATGGACCTCGCATCATGGTATCAGAGCATAATCTGGGATACGCTCGAACTAAAATGTTCGTTGCGCTTGTGTGTTACTACTTGCCAGCATGTTTATGTGTCTATACCTCCATGTCAGTCGGATAAATGTCGACGGTGCAGGGATTCACCATCATGTCTGCCTATGTCTAGTGCACATGAGTTTCTATGGTCTCATACAGTGTGGCACCATTAAATTTTTTAATAATCACTTATTTACAACCATAGTTGAGAGATGACGTCGAGAAACACACATATTACACATTATCGTAGGCGAGGCCAAAATCACTCTACAAGACGTTGCACAAATTTGGTGTTTGAATATTGATGACATGCCCATCACTGATGTGGATATCACGTACAACAAATATCAGTTACAATAGCGATGCTCAACTTTGTAGGTTTTCATTCCTTCATCTTCTTAGATTAAAGGTACACACCTTTATCTAATTGTTTGCGAAACCACACTCTCAGTCATATGATTCATGATTACAACACAAAGGATTATGTTGCACAATATATCATTGGAGATTGTATGTTTCCGGACCCAGAATGTGCTGGTGTGAAACTTATGTATCTGCAATTTCTTGAGATTATTGAACGGGTGAATTCATACAACTGGGGTTCCGCTGTGTTGCCATAACTTTAGAGAGAGTCATGCAACATCACGATGAGTTTAAAGTTGGACCTATGTGGTCCTATTAAGATACTTCAGTTATGATTGCACTTCCATACTCATGATATTTAATCTATTTAATATGTTTTTATGTGATAGTTTATGTTGTATGTCATTGCAGATTTGGATTTGGTCGATGATTAATCTTACTTGTTCAGACTAGCTACAAAAAATCTTTATGACAGCATAGCATGTTGCATATGTGCTTCAGGGTCTTTAATTTCCACCGTACGACTCATTAGTCAATATAAACATTAAATTTTTAATATTATTTTTGTAAGACCCTAAATTATATTATCCGGTAATTTGGTATAATTAGAATAATTATTGAGTTGTAAATTTAAATAATTATTTACGTCAAATAATTTTTGAAAGTGTGTTAGAAATATGTTTTTAGACGGGATAATTGAGCTCAAGTTACTACTTTTAGTAAACAAATATATAACTATGCATATACATACACCGTTACGATATCAAGAAAACAAAAGAAAACTCCTAATCCCAACACCACCTCTATGTCACCGGAACCTATCCGAGCCACCACTAGAACCGAACCGATGACCATCGTTGGTGATAGCTCGAGACCTCGTGACCCTAACCATGGTATGAGTAGAAGTCATTTCCTTCGCCCCTGCTCACGAACGGAGATCGTGCAACCTCCATTCTCGCGCCTTTCGATCCAATCGACGCCGAAAATGGCTTGTACAGTTAATGGGTTATGAAACTCGAGTTATTAAACTTATTTTGAACCCTTAATCATGAATTTTGAGCAAAAACTCAACGGGATTGAAGCTGTTGCATGAGATGTACTTATCCTCGTTGATTTTTCCATGTTGTAGTTGTTTTGTTTGATTTTTGGTGGTTTCCGGGTCCTTGTTTAATAGATGACCAAGACTGGTTATTTCCCCTGAATTTTGGCCATTTTCATCAGCTGTCGACGTGATCCGCCGCGTGAATTACTGTGGCCAGCTACTGTTCCGAGACTAGCTTGTGTAGCATTGATCTTTGAAGCTTTTAGGCTGTATTTCATGCTCGATTCCAGCAAGTTCTTCATCCGTAGTAGGCTGACTGGTTCGACAATCGGCAACAATTGAGGCCGAGGAGCTTTAAAGATGTGCATCGATTTTCGTTTGTTGATATAGGTATGTTATAGTTCGGTAACATACAACTGTAATACATAAATTATGTTTTAAGCATATTTATGTGTTGTGATTGTTGTTTATGTTATAATGTGAACAAATTGAGTTATGAAATGCCTTATTGTGTTACATGTTCAATGTATATGGCATTTAGTCTAGGGCATACTATTATGACATACATTTTGAGCCCCTATCGTTCTTGTTGAACAGTTACTGTTATTCATTGTTATTCAGCACTGGTTGTTGTATAACTTGGGATGA
Source organism: Primulina tabacum (assembly GCF_025594145.1). Taxonomy (NCBI): domain Eukaryota; kingdom Viridiplantae; phylum Streptophyta; class Magnoliopsida; order Lamiales; family Gesneriaceae; genus Primulina; species Primulina tabacum. The sequence continues at coordinate 23,955,982 of NC_134556.1, read as the reverse complement.
GGTTGTGGCTGATAGGTCTATATTGATACACCTGAAACGATAGTAAGGATTGATCAATCTCGTTGTTAGTGTAGCCCTCGAGGTGAGCGGTGGGTTTGTGATATTCAGTTTTGGTTGTTTGTGTCATTCCTGTTATATATCGTTACAGTTGTATGCAGGCCGATTTGGGGGTGTTGATTAGCACAGCTTGGCATACATTGCATACTTGGAAGGTCGGGTTAGCTGCATGACGATGTAGCTCCCTTGTGTTTTGCTCAAGCATTATTTTGTTGATCATATCGTTCGTTTGGCTCTGTTTATCCCATTGTTATTGAGTCATGTTTATGCATTTCACATTACATCTACATATATATTCATGCATGATTTATGTTGTTGTTATGTTTGTTAAACTATCTCATACCAGAATCCTCTATTATTTACTCATTCATATCGTAAAGACGTGAATTCTCATGGACGCACACAGTACGTAATTCGGTCCGTACCATGAGAGATATGCTTGACATGATGGTAGAGGGGCAAGTAGCCAAAATCATTAGTTTTTAAAATTAATAATTGTAGTAAAAGTATAATCAAAATGTTATATGATCAACTTGACAATGACTTTTTGGATTTTTTTTCCTACATTTTAAATAGACTGTTTATGAAATGTAGTCGTCAGAGGACACTAGACTTCTTGAGGGAAATAGAAGTCACCTATGCCGGTCTGCATGTCCATTGATAAATTTGATATTGTTGAGATGCATAGACCAGAGAGGTGCCTTCGACAGTTTGGAATGCTCCAGGGTATCTCCCCATCTTCTACTAACTTTGATAATTTCTATAAACTGATGCGACAAGGACAGAACAATTGTGATTGAGCGACTTATCACAACATTTCATAGATATGTGGAGTGACAGATACAATTTTGTGATTGGGAGGGGGGTAATTTGTCATACATGTTGCACCCGACATCACAAGGAATTATATTGGTTAGTATCATTGCATTTCACATATATTTCTTTCTCTAGTAGTGCTACCTTCAATGCAATGGGCTACCATCCCAAAGATGCAAAATACCGAAAATTTTTCGTAAGACATCTTATATCAACAAGTATAAATATATGTTGGGATCATTTAGAGTTTAGAGAGGATGAATAAACTTTTTTAAAATTTTCTAAAATTTAAACAGTTCTTAACATTTTTTAGGCTATTAAGAAAAATATTCTCAAACGTCTAGACTTGCTGGACCACTAAAAAGTGAGTAAGTATGGGCTTTACTAGTGATTAACTATATTTGATCGTTTTATAAAAAAGGCTTGAAATATTATTTTCAAGAATGTAAAGTGCGTAATGAAATAAAATAATTATTTTATGGATGTTGGGAGATAAAACTACCATGTCACCCTCTTCTTCTACTTAGGAAAATTTTCATTAAAAGACTTTGGTTTTACAACTTTTTGTAACAATCAACTATAGTTAGGACTTGTTACTGTCTAAATTGAAACTCTTAGTTATCACTTTACAAATTCGGATGTTTAAGAATCCTCGGTTCACCCGACGACAATACAAAAACCCAACGTTCAGTTTCACGGCTTGAGTTATTGGTGTAGCATGAAATGATACTTGATTATATGATATAAACTAATAAAAGTGTGCTAAGCGAGGAACTTGAGATCAAAAGATTAAGGGTGCTCGAAGATCTTGAAATATGCATGTTTGAGAATAGTTCAGTTTCTGCAAAAATGATTGATAGTATTTTATTCAAAATTCTGAATATTTATAGTTGAAAGTCTCCAATGATCAGATTTTCTTTTCAACGATCATTTGTACTGTCACCCGGCATAATGCACATGTCACTTTCAGTCGTCGTACGTATCATTAAATGCTCAGTTAATGTTCCATGTGATTTTGCGACTTTAAGATCTTTATTCTCGTAAATTTGGCACATCATGTCCGAAATAGGTAACTTTTAGTCATTTGAGAGTTTGTAGGATACTGTGAAATCATTCTATGTAGGACAGACATTGAACAACTTGAATTTCAGTATCCTATTTGAAAAAATATTTTCTGATCGGTGGCAGTGCGGTTGGAACTTCAACGGTTTGAACACTTGTACTGATGGTCAGTTTGACAAAAGATTTCTTGAAGCTAGAATTCAGAAATTCAACGTGTTCTTCTGTCCCAAAACGGCTTGAATGTCTAATGCTCTTGTATGAACGGCTTGAAGCGATCCAACGGTCCAAAATCTAAAATTAAATTTTAAATAGCGGCCGGATTTGAAATATCTTGATGTTGTTATTTGTCGATCACCAAACTTTAGGATAATAGAAATATTATACCAATTTCCATCTTGATGATGATGACAAAACTAGGCTGAAAATCTATACAAAAAGTTACAGTTAAGAATTATAATAGATGTATATAAGAATGACTTTCATTGAGAAAATGAATTTCATTTGTACTGGTGCAAGAAAAAATAAGTTTTAATACACCTACAAAAAATAAAAAAACAAATATTTCCCATCTGGCTTCCACCATGACTACCACCACTTCCTCTTCTTTTGCCATCCTCTTCCTTCTTTCTATTTTCATCTAATCTCTTGAACTCTTCATATATTGCTTTCTCAGCTCAACTTATATGCTCTTCTATTTTCTTGTAATCCACCACCATATATCCTTTTTTGGCATCATCATGTTGCATATAATCAAGAATTTCTTGTAAATGGCCGCCTATAGTGTCGAACTGCTCTTCCATATGTTGTCTTACTTGAGCAACTAAGGTTTAATTTTAATCTCCATATGATATTGACATAGAGAGGTCTAAGATGAAATTTCAGTGTTCATGACAATGGCTTGACTTTTGATTTGGGTTTGATCTCCCTTGGTCAGCCAGAACTGAGATTCAATGGCAGACATATTCTTCATTATTTGAGACTTGAAATTGTCAAATTGCACTCTATGAGCATATTTTTTGAATTCTATGTTATTTACGGCGTGAGAGAGTAATACCAGTTGCGACATAAGATGCCCAGAGGAGTCTTGGTTGGGTAGCCTAATCTTTCATTTAGGAAATCATCTGGTGAATAAGATGAGGACCGGCTTTTGGTTCCATATCATCACGGGCTAGACTGAAAATGATGGAACATACATCTTATCAGCAAATTTTTCAATGAAAACCTTCTCAGTCTCTTCTCCAAAAATAACCAGCTCTTTGCCAAACATAATTTTGGGTGAAGCAATGGGATCTTCAAATTTTTATTTAACGGCTTGAGTGGTCGGTAGTGATTCCAAGTTCAGTTCTTCATCAGCGTAATTCCCCCTTTTTCTAAACAGTAAAGTATTCTAGCATGAGAGAAGATGGGTCCATATTGCTTTGATCAAAGTCGAACTAGGATAGAGACTTGACCACATCGTCCACAGATATTCGAAATCTCTAGGAGATCTTCAGTATGAATTTTATATGGCAGTGAGGATGGGGATTCTTCATTCAATTATTCATACTGGTCCTCTTGACCACCAATATAAAGTGCATAAACATCAGTAGTTGTATTTTGAGTTAGTTCTTCCATAGGGGTGGGTATCTCGGCCTCTTTGTCAATCATGACAATCTCAACAACATCTTGATCTATAGGAGCTTCAACTTGAATGATTTTGGGATGTTTCCCATTCTGAATCTATCATAGATCAAAAATTGATTTGACTGTTTGGGGCCCTCAACGGCTGGAATCTCAAGCTCTTTTCTCATTACGTTAACTCTCATTGACAGAGAGAGATCATCCATCTCCAACTGGCTTATTGGTAGGTCAAACATTTCTACAAACAGATTCTCGGTTATGAAGAGGTTAATTCTTTGGACTGTGCATAAGATGGATCCATGCTCCATGTAATGCCCGGGATTTTTATCTGTGAATTTGTGATTATTGATTCATAATTTGTTATAATTATGGACGGAAAGGATCGGACCAGGAAAGTCGAAAAGAAGAATTAAATTATGTGCGAGGATAAGCCTTCGCGCATATGCACGACCCAGCCGGGCGCATATCCGCGAGGTAGGCAGAGAACCTCGCGCATATGGGCGACTGGATCCACACATGTGCGCGAGGATGGCCGAGAGTTGTGAAGAACCTCACGCATATGCGCCGAGCGACCGTGATGAGGACGCGCCGAGACATAGTGTCTCACGCATATGCGCCGAAGAGGGTCGCGCATATGCGCGAGACGTGCTGCTCAAACATGAAGCCACTTGGTCTTTGACATGCATATTAATATACAAACCTCTTCATTCCTTCATTCCAGCTGCAAGAACCGAGAGCAAAGTTCAGAACTCCTCAAGTTTCATTGTAGCTTGATTTTGTGCCTACTAACGATCCGACCGTTCAATTATCGATCCGAGCTCAGATTTGTGATCCTCTTGTCATCGGCTACGAAAGGACGTAAGTTTTATTGATTTCCAACATGATTCAGATTTTATATGTTGGAGCAATTGTGATATGCTTGAGATTATATGTTCTTGGGTTTACGATAAACATATAATCGAAAACGGATTGAAGAAAAGATACCATATGTTATTGTTCTCAATTTCCAGCTTATATGGCATGAGTTGTACAGAATTTTGGGGTTATGATATGCATATGATTGTTGTTATGAATTTATGATATTGATCTTACGATGATTAAATGCCGGTATATCAAGAACTACGCTGTTATGCTGTAGGAATGTAGCGAGATTGCATATTGGTATTCCTACGTTGAGTTGGACGTTGATATAGTGCATCTTATATGTGTATTTCAGAACTGTATTGAAGGTTGTGAAGATTGAGATTGATTTCATCCAACCAAACATCGAGAAAAGAAAAGTTTAAATCAATGTTGAATTGAGAGATACGACTCGAGTCAGATTGGACTGGAGTTTCCCTAAATCACATACTAGACTGTTTATGCTTCGATGTGTTATACTTTGTCTATTGAGTTATAGAAATGCACTTGAGATAGATGAGTCCTTGGCAGAGTTGCCAATTTACTAGATGTTCGGTGGTATCGATGTGCGTAGGAGAAGATTGACTCCTATTGTAGATATTCGATACAGAGAGGACCGAAGTCTAGGAATAAGACGTGCCGCCACCCCGATTGGGAAAGTATGTGGGAGATTTGTTACGTTTTATTCACACCGGGATCCCTAGACTTAGATGTGAGTCGAGTCAAAGAGTTTTATCTGTATTCACTAATGTGTCATAAAATTATGATTCATGTTCTTGATACATGGTTTATGCTTTTGTATAAGATCTTATGCATTGCATGTATACATGTTTTATACTGAGATTTATTCTCACCGGAGTTTCCGGCTGTTGTCGTGTTTGTATGTGTGAATGGCAACAGGTTGGACATGATCAGTACCGAGAAGAGCTTGAACGAGTGATGATTAGCGTGGTGATCTGGGCTTCGATATGAAACTTGTAATTTATTCCTAGATTTGTAGTGATGGAAAACAAACACTAGTTATGTGATTTGTAATTGGAATAAACTTGTACGTTGATCATGTATTGTAGACCTACATTTGATCTTTTATAATAAAGAAACTTAGCTTGTTGTATGCTTGTATACATTTTGGTTAGTAATGCTTTGATACTATAAGAAATTTTTTTTTAACCCAAGTAGTATACATAATTGATCCAATTAGTCCCAATGATTGAAAAAGACGAGTTAGCACCCGGGTCCCCACAACAGGTGGTATAAGAGCTATAAGATCCTTGGTCTGAGATAGAAGAGGGTGAGCGGGGTAGATTGAGTCCTTTTTCCTTGCTTACTTATTGATACTAGCATAAGAATATTGTATTGTTATTATACTTATGTTCTATGCTAGCATGAAAGCATGTTTTATTACTTTGAAAGTACATGTTGCTTGATTTATTTAGTTGATTGAAATGTGTACTGGTAAAGAATGAATCAGAACCGATTCTGGATCAGAGATAAGATAATCAGAGGAGGACTGAGACAGATTTTTGTTTTGGAAAACTAATCCGTTTGATAATCAGATATGCCTCCTCGAAGAGCAGCAGTCAGGGCGCCAGAACAGGGCAGTACATCCAATGATCCTATGGATGTGACAGCTACCCCGATGGAAACATTGTTGAAACGGTTTCAGTCATTTAGACCACCGACACTGAAAGGCACCGAGAATTCTGTTGACTGTGAAAGCTGGTTAGATGATATCGAGATGTTGTTTGAGTCCCTTGACTACACAGATGAACGAAGAGTGAAACTGATCGGGCATCAATTACAAGATGTTGCAAAGAATTGGTGGATTACAACCAAGAGAGCATTGGAACAACGAGGCATAGAAATTACTTGGAAAGTTTTTAAAACTGAGTTTTATCAGCGTTTCTTTCCAGTGTCATACCGGAAGGACAAGGGGGCAGAATTTGCAAACTTGAGGCAAGGGCAGTTGAACATTGAAGAGTATGTTGCCAAATTTTCTACATTGCTACGTTTTGCTCCACACGTGGCAGAAAATGACAAAGCTGTTGCTGATCAACCTCCTCATAGATTAGAGAGTGGTGGTAGCAGCAGTGGTAAGAAAGATTTGTTGAAAGCCAGATCGAGACAAAGTGGTCCTAGCCAGAGTTACACAGGTGTGTATGCACTACTTGCGGTGGAAGGCATCCCACTGAGCAGTGCCAAGGAGTGCTGATAGATGCAACGTCTGCAAACAGCAAGGACATTTTGCTAGAGTTTGTCCACAGAGAGGTGCACAGCGATCTCAGAGTGTGGGATCATCTGGTTCAGAAGCTCAGGCAAATAGACAGGCATCTTCTGTACACTCTTTTTAGCCCGCACCTACACAGTCCTAGTCGAGGCCAGGAGGAAGCCAGACGGTGAGCCAACCTCCGAAACAGCAGGCCCGTGTATTTGCATTGACTGAAGAACAGACTCAGGACGCACCTGATGATGTTATTGCAGGTAACTGTTTTTTTTGTGGTTACCCTGCTTATGTATTGATAGATACTGGTGCATCCCATACATTTATAGCTGAATGATTTGCTTTAATGCATGCCTTGCCTGTTGAGTCATTATCTACTGTAGTCTCTGTCTCTTCTCCTTTGGGGAGCGGTTTGATATCAGTGACTTCGGTTAGAAATTGTATGCTACAGTTTGAGGGTAATGAGATTGAGTTAGATTGCATTGTACTTGAGTTGTCTGATTTTGACTGTATTATCGGTATTGATATGCTGACCAATTACAAAGCTACCGTAGACTGTTTTCACAAAATTTTCAGATTCAGACCAGAGATGGCTGATGAGTGGAAATTCTACGGCAAGGGTTCCAGATCTCGGATTCCTTTGATATCGGTGTTATCTATTACTCGATTATTACAGAAAGGAGCAGAGGGGATTCCTTATATACTCAGTGGATGTATTGAAATCGAGCCCTTCATTGGCAGATTTGCCAGTGGTGTGTGAGTTTGCTGACGTTTTCCCAGATGAGATTCTGGGATTGCCTCCTGTCCGAGAGATAGATTTTGGCATTGATCTCATACCAGGTACTATTCCTATATCCAGAGCTCCGTACAGAATGGTGCCAATTGAACTGAAAGAATTAAAGACTCAGTTAGAAGATCTTCTGGCCAAGGGATACATCAAACCGAGTATTTCTCCTTGGGGCGCTCCAGTATTATTTGTTAGAAAGAAAGACGGTTCTATGAGGCTCTGTACAGATTACCGACAACTGAACAAGGCTACGGTAAAGAATAAATACCCTTTGCCCCGAATAGATGATTTATTTGATCAGTTGCAGGGTTCTTCTGTTTATTCCAAGATCGATCTGAGATCTGGATATCATCAGATGAGAGTCAGAGATTCAGACATATCGAAGACAATGTTCAGAATCAGGTATGGACATTATGAGTTTATTGTCATGCCGTTCGGTTTGACGAATGCTCCAGCTGTATTCATGGGTCTGATGAACCGTGTGTTTCAAAGGTATCTCGATGATTTCGTGATTATTTTTATCGATGATATTTTGATATATTGAAAGAATAAGATTGATCATGCTGAGCATTTAAGAACTGTGTTGCGAATTTTAAGGGCTGAGAAATTGTATGCAAAACTGTCATATCCGGAGATGGTATATCAATGGACCCTAGCAAAGTTGAAGTAATGATCAGTTGGCCGAGACCAACATCATTGCCAGAGATTCGCAATTTTATGGGTTTGGCAGGATACTATCGACGATTCATTAAAGATTTCTCCAGTATTGCTAAATCGATTACACAGCTGACTCAGAAGAATGCTCCATTTGTTTGGTCTAAGGAATGTGAGTCCAGTTTCCTTGAACTGAAGAAGATATTGACTAGTGCACCGATACTGACTATTCCCTCAGGTACTGCTGATTTCGTTGTTTATTGTGATGCTTCTCACAGAGGATTGGGTTGTATACTGATGCAGCGAGGCCATGTCATTGCCTATGCTTCAAGACAGTTAAAGCCACATGAATCTCGCTACCCAATTCATGATCTTGAATTGGCAGCCATTGCCTTTGCACTGAAGATATGGCGACACTATTTATACGGTGAGAAGTTCGAGATTTAATCAGATCATAAAAGTCTGAAATATCTGTTTTCACAGTCTGAGTTGAATATGAGACATCGAAGATGGCTTGATTTATTGAAAGATTTCGATTGTGAAATCAAATACTATCCAGGAAAGTCCAATGCCGCAGCTGATGCATTAAGTCATAAGGTATGTTCTTTATCCTTATCGACTATTGGCGTTTCGAATTGGCAGAAGATTGCTGTTTGTCTGGGTTAGTATTTGAGACAGATCGTAGACCATTGCGATTATATGCTGTTCAAGTCGAACCAGAGTTGATTTTGAAATTAAAGAAGCACAGATAAGTGATCAGAATATTCAGAATTCGATTGAGATGGTAAGATCAGGGCATCAATTGGAATACCAGGTTCGTGATTTTGTGTTATATGTGAATAACCGTCTTGTGGTGCCAGATGTTTCAGAATTGAAAGAACAGATTTTGACAGAAGCGCACTGTAGTCGGTTTAGTATTCATCCTGGTGGCAGAAAGATGTACAATGATATGAAGAAACAGTTTTGGTGGAAACAGATGAAATCAGACATTGCAGAGTTTGTGTCTAGATGTTTGAATTGCCAACAGGTGAAAGCAGAAAGGAAGAAACCCGGAGGTCTACTACAGAGTTTATCCATCCCCGAATGGAAATGGGATCACATTTCCATGGACTTCGTAACGAAGCTACTGAGATCTTCCCGAGGTTGCGATGCGATTTGGGTCGTGATTGACAGATTGACCAAATCAGCATGTTTTATTCCGTACAAGATGACGTACAGACATGACCAGGTGGCAGAGATCTATGTCCGAGAGGTGGTCAGATTGCATGGTGTACCGAAGTCTATCGTATCAGATCGTGATCCGCGATTTACTTCTCATTTCTGGCATAGTTTACAGCAGGCTCTAGGTACGAAGTTACATCTGAGTACCGCATATCATCCACAGACAGATGGAAAGTCAGAGCGGACTATCCAGACATTGGAGGATATGCTTAGAGTTGTAGTGCTAGATTTTGGCACTAGTTGGCAAGATTCATTACCTCTTTTTGAATTCTCGTACAACAATAGCTATCAGAAGAGCATAGAGATGGCACCATTTGAAGCGTTGTACGGCAAGAAGTGGAGATCTCCTCTGTATTGGGATGATATCTCCGAGGTACCTGATATTGGACCTGATATGATTCGAGATATGACGGAAAAAGAAGCTGATTCGACAAAGAATGAAGACGGCTCAAGATCGACAAGCCAAATACGAGAATATTTGACGTAGACCGTTAGAGTTTGAGCAGGGGGATAGAGTATTCTTGAAAATTTCTCCATTCAGAGGCATTGTCAGATTTGTCAAGCGAGGAAAGTTATCTCCCCGTTATATCGGTCCGTACTAGATTCTCGAGAAGATAGAAGATCGTACCTATAGACTCGCCATACCGCCTTCATTATCTGGGATACATGATGTCTTTCATGTATCATTATTACGAAAGTACATGCCAGACGCTTCACATATTATTCAGTCAGACGAGGCTGAACTTGATGAAACATTGAGTTATTTCGAAAAACCAATTCAGATTCTTGATCGGAAGGAAAAGCAGCTCAGAACGAAGACGATTCCACTTGTGAAGATTCGATGGAGTCGTAATGGCAATGAAGAAGCTACTTGGGAGACTGAGTCCGATATGACACAGAGATTCCCAGAGTTATTTCACTTATGTGAGTCTTCTTATTCAGCTTCTATTATACATTTCTTTCTGATATGATTTGATTGCTGTGATTTCGGGGACGAAATCGTATCTTAGGGGGGGAGAAATGTAATGCCCGGGATTTTTATCTGTGAATTTATGATTATTGATTCATAATTTGTTATAATTATGGACGGAAAGGATCGGACCGGGAAAGTCGGAAAGAATAATTAAATTATGTGCGATGATAAGCTCTCGCGCTTATGCGCGACCCAGCCGGACGCATATGCGCGAGGTAGGCAGAGAACCTCGCGCATATGCGCGACCTGGATTCGCGCATGTGAGCGAGGATGGCCGAGAGTTGTGAAGAACCTCGCGCATATGCGCCGAGCGAGGGCGCGCATATGCGCGAGATACCGTGATGAGGACGCGCCGAGACATAGTGTCTCGCGCATATGCGCCGAAGAGGGTCGCGCATATGCGCGAGACGTGCTGCTCAAACATAAAGCCACTTGGTCTTTGACATGCATATTAATATACAAACCTCTTCATTCCTTCATTCCAGCTGCAAGAACCGAGAGCAATGTTCAGAACTCCCTCAAGTTTCATTGTAGCTTGATTTTGTGCCTACTAAGGATCCGACCGTTCAATTATCGATCCGAGCTCAGATTTGTGATCCTTTTGTCATCGGCTACGAAAGGACGTAAGTTTTATTGATTTCCAACATGATTCAGATTTTATATGTTGGAGGAATTGTGATATGCTTGAGATTACATGTTCTTGAGTTTACGGTAAACATATAATCGGAAACGGATTGAAGAAAAGATACCATATGTTATTGTTCTCAATTTCCAGCTTATATGGCATGAGTTGTACAGAATTTTGGGGTTATGATATGCATATGATTGTTGTTATGAATTGATGATATTGACCTTACGATGATTAAGTGCTAGTATATCAAGAATTACGCTGTTATGCTGTAGAAATGTAGCGAGATTGCATATCGGTATTCCTACGTTGAGTTGGAGGTTGATATAGTGCATCTTATATGTGTATTTCAGAATTGTATTGAAGGTTTTGAAGATTGAGATTGATTTCATCCAACCAAACATCGAGAAAAGAAAGGTATAAATCAATTTTGAATCGGGAGATACGACTCGAGTCAGATTGAACTGGAGTTTCCCTAAATCACATACTAGACTGTTTATGCTTCGATGTGTTATACTTTGTCTATTGAGTAATAGAAATGCACTTGAGATAGATGAGTCCTTGGCAGAGTTGCCAATTTACTAGATGTTCGGTGGTATCGATGTGCATAGGAGAAGATTGACTCCTATTGTAGATATTCGATACAGAGAGGACCGAAGTCTAGGAATAAGACGTACCGCCACCCCGATTGGGAGAGTAGGTGGGAGATTTGTTACGTCTTATTCACACCGGGATCCCTAGACTTAGATGTGAGTCGAGTCAAAGAGTTTTATCTGTATTCACTAATGTGTCATAAAATTATGATTCATGTTCTTGATACATGGTTTATGCTTTTGTATAAGATCTTATGCATTGTATGTATACATGTTTTATACTGAGATTTATTCTCACCGGAGTTTCCGGCTGTTGTTATGTTTGTATGTGTGAATTGCAACAGGTTGGACATGATCAGTACCGAGAAGAGCTTGAACGAGTGATGATTAGCGTGGTGATCTGGGCTTGGATATGAAACTTGTAGTTTATTCCTAGATTTGTAGTGATAGAAAACAAACACTAGTTATGTGATTTGTAATTGGAATAAACTTGTACGTTGATCATGTGTTGTAGACCTTACATTTGATCTTGTATAATAAAGAAACTTAGCTTGTTGTATGCTTGTATACATTTTGGTTAGTAATGCTTTGATACTATAAGAAATTTTTTTTTAATCAAAGTAGTATACATAATTGATCCAATTAGTCCCAATGATTGAAGAAGACGAGTTAGTACCCGGGTCCCCACAATCCATCCTTGAAGTCTCGAACATCTCGTTCAAAATGGATTTTGAGTACTGGAGGTTGCAACCCATAAACTTCCTTAGGCGTGAAGCTTCCAGCATCTTGAAAATTGGTACCATGAACTTTTTTATCACGGACAAAACAGAGGAAAAGTTGATTGAAAGAGTGTTGTCGGAATAACTTGTCATTCTGAATGATTTCGAATGAAGGAATGGTCGGATAATTTTTGCAGTGGACAATTAGAGTGCAAGGCAGAAAAAAATGCTTGAATAATGCGAAAGGATACAAATTAGTCAAAAAGAATGAAAGACAATTAACAATGAATATATATACGACCCGATTTGATAGACATTATAGGTCATGTGTTTGTATGTCAACGGTGTTATTTTAAAATTTGAAAAGTCATAAAGTGAATTTTGGCCGTTCATAGATCGGATTAAAAATATTTTTTTAAAAAAAATAAATAATAACTGCAAAATCATTAAATGTTGAATTTAAAATAATTCAAATTTTAAATCTTTAAAATCAGAAATTTCAAAGAAAAGATTAATTTATTTCAGAGACAAGTAGTTAGAGCATTTGATAAGATTAAATTTCCACAAAGTTTAGTATGTACTAACTTAATACAATGTTTACTGGCTCAAATTTTGTTCCCCGCAAATGCTTTCATTAATTTAAATAAACTAAACCTAGTATATTTCGAGAACAAGAAAACCTAGCGTCCGGAAGTGGTTTAATGAATATTTCAATGACTTTATTGTTGTTGAATGTATTCCAACCTGATATCATTCTTCATTACATGATCTTGAATAAAATGATGACTGATGTCAATGTGTTTGGTCCGAAATACAAGACATCATTGTAAGTGATTGTTATGAAACTTGTATTATCACATAAGATTGAGGATTCAGCGGCTTGAATTTTATAACCTCTTAATTGTTGTTGAATCCAGAATAGTTGTGCACAAAAACTCCCAGTGGCTAGATATTCAGTTCGACCATGGATGTACAATCGATTTTTTCTTCTTGCTGAACCAAGAGACCAGTCTATCTCCTAAGAACTTACATGATCCTTTGGTGATCTTCATGTCTATCTTGCAACTTGCATAATTTGCATCTGAATATCTAATAAGGTTAAAACTTGAGTCTCTTAAATACCAAAGAGGGTACACATGGAGTTTCTTTAGTATATTTAATTTTGAGTTTAGCTGCAGTATAATTAGATTGCTTAAGATTATCTTGAAAGCGAGCACATAAAAAAACCACAAACATTAAGTTTGGCAGGCTAGAGGTCATTTACATAATTGGTCCAATTAACCCTCTGTATGTTGTTCTATCCACTGAGATTCTCTCTTCATTTTTGTCTTATTTGATTGTCGAACTCATGGGAGTGGCAACAACAACACAATTCTCCATGCCAAACTTCTTTAATAAATCTTTGGTATATTTGGCTTGGTTGACGAAGATGCATGTTTCAAGCTGCTTTACTTACAATCCAAGTAAGAATGTTATTTCTCCCATCATACTCATATCAAAATGTTTCTGCATAATCTCAAAGAATCTCTCACACAATTTAAGGCTAGTGGAACCAAATATGATTCCATCAACCTATATTTTCACAAACAAGAATGATCACCCTTAGTTAATCTAAACAATGATTTGACTATAGTAACAATTGCAAAGTCATGCTCAAGCCATGATTGAGATAATTTATCATACCATGCACAAGGTGCTTCTTAAGACCATACAATGATACATAACTGGGATTCATTTGACTAACAAAGCCAAGAGGCTGTTCAATGTACACTTATTCATTTAACAAATCGCTAAGAAATGCTGACTTAATATCCATTTGATATATTTTAATAACTTTAAATATATCAAATCCAAGAAATATTCTAATGTCCTCAAATTTAACTACAATAGCAAATAACTAATCAAAATCTATACCTTCTTCCTGCCTATAACCTTGAGCCACAAGTCTAGTTTTATTTCTTACAACTGGTCCACTCTCATCTATTTTATTCCTAAAAATTCATCTAGTTCCAATAATATGTAGTTTGGCCCATCGGAGAACTAGATACCAAACCTTGCTTCTCTCAAACTGATTAAGTTAATCTTACATTGCATCGATCCAATTAGAATCTCATAAGGTCTCATCAATCTTCTTAGGTTCAAGTTGATACATAAATACAACATGCAATAACTCATCAATAATATGTATTCTAGTTCTAAGGGAAGTAGTTGGATTACCTTATGCCATCAGAGACTTAGTCCAAATGGATTTTGATCTGGCTATTGAACAATTGGATATTTGGTAGTTTCAACTTGATCCTCCTCTTTATATTTTTCGATTTGGTGATCAATCATCGGCTTGACTTCTATAGTGGTCTGATTTTGTGCAAGTTCTTTATGGGCGACTGGAGTTACTTCAGGTATGATTCCAGCCGTTCTTAAATCCGTCTCATGATCACTGCTATAATCAAAGTTAGTTATAACGTCTGTTGCTAAATTATTACTAGAGTTTTTTTAAAAGCTATTTTCGAAAATTGCTCAACCACATGCATTTAAAAAAAAAAAATATCATTCAACTACTAAATGAAAATATTGCAGTTAAATTATTTTAATTACGTCAAAATCCTAGACTATGGTTTTTAAAGGAACTCAAATGTAACATTCAAAATCCTACTAAATCATCAACATAGTAAAAGATGAAAATGTATAAAAATAACAATGTTTTAATCCTGACTCATAAACATATGATTTGCAGAAAAATATGGTCCTCGGGTTAATGTGTGCACACCCAACTCCGCCTACTCATTCTTCGGAGCCTCCAGTCTCCACATCATCATGCTCACCTGCATCATTCACATCTAGTGAGTCTAAAGACTCAACGCACCTGAACCGTGATGGAAAGTACATCTACTTAACAGGCAACAGTGAAAAATATTGTAATTAAAATACATTTCTTGATCTTAAAATCATGAACTTAAACATAACATCTCAAAGCATAAACGTATCCATAACATATCTCTTCATATCAACATAGGAAAGTTCATTTTTTTATTGAATTCAGATCATTAGTTGTGACTTTTGTATTATCTCTAGTCGATGGATCCATCTACGTATAACCGCTGTAACGCCCCGAAAATTTGAAGGTCCACGCGAACCACATGCATACAAGTTATTAAATTCTTTGTGTATTTTAATTAATTTTTTTAATTGCATAAATTAATTATGTTGTGCATGTCGACATGTTTAAAATATACTTTTTACATGGTTGCATTAAAACGTATTTTTTTAAAGGTTATTCGAGTTGCGATCGAGGAACGGAGACTGAGGGCTGAAAATAGAAAATGTTTTATTAAATAATTGTTTTTAATTATTTAAAAATATAATTGATGCTTTTTCGTATTTTTTTGAAAATAAGGAGTTTTGACGTGATTTTATACGATGAGACGTAATTTTTATCGGTGTTGGATTTTCAACAAAAATATGAACATTTTGACAACCCAACTAATAATTTCACAAACTTTATTAAACAAAATATTTCAATTAAGCACTAATGGGCTAATTGAGCCTAACTAACTTTCCTAATGGGCCTAAAATTTTGTTAGTGTTTTTAATTATTATTTAAACCCAAAAGCCTACCCCATATCAAACACAACTCACGCCCCACTCCCCCAAAACTTCAAAACTCTCCCTCTCAATACACGACACACACACAAGCATCAAAAAATGGAAATGTTTCAGCCATCCCTAGTCTTCAAGCAAAGGGTTCTCGTTAGTCGTCGTTCTTTGATCCGTCAACGTTTATTCGTGCGTTAACACGTAAAGGCACACCATATTCTACCTTTAATCATCTATCACATCATAGTATTTATTTTATCATGTTTTGAATGAAAACAAGTCACACATCAAGTTATTTTTCTAACTATGCATATGTACGGGTTAAACTCTTGTGTTTTCATCCAAAAACTTGTTTATTATATGGTTAAAGGGCTGCCTTGTATTAGGATGTTAAGGAACAGGTTTTATACGAGTCATAGGGTACTAGAACACAACCAAAATGTTGAACAACACAATGAACACAAGCTGGATTCGAAAGTTGATGTTTGGTGTCAAGGGCTCAGGTTATAAGGGTTTGATGGCTAGGCTTTGTCTCAGCTGGGACCACGGTGGGCTAGGGTCCGTGAGGGGTAGGTAAGGAATCATAGCCATGTTAGGACTCGAGCACCAGGGCTGGGAAGGAGTCCTAGCCAACCCAAGAAGCACAAGTGATGCGCGCTGGAGTGCAGCCGCTCAAGGGTTCAAGGGCTCGGCAAGGGGGCTCTGAACTGTGCTAGGTCAAGTGTTTAGGGTCCTAGGAGGGTGCTTAAGGTTTAGGGTCAGGGTCAGGGGCTGGCTCGATTGGCTAGGTCCTAGGTGCGCACGAAGAGTCCTAGTTCAAAGGAAGTTCTCGGCCAAGGCTGTGTGCTGATTTTGTGGTTCGGTTTTGGGGCTAGGGCCAAGTCCTAAGGGTTCTAAGGGTCCAGTATGGTCCATAAGGGATCTAGTTTGAGGTTGTCTCAAGATCGTTCGAGCTCGGCTCGTTGAAAATCCAAGTTGGCTCATAGGTTGGCTAGGTGATTCGAATTAGGGTTTTCATTGAACAATAAAATTGAAACATGGCTCACGGGGGTCGAGTTATGGTTCACGGGGGCTAAAATAATATAAAAAGTCTAAGTTTTTAATTTGAAAATTTTATTTTAAAATTTGAATTAATTCAGGATTAAAACGCCTTAAAAATGAATAAATAAATAATAATTAAAAAATCTTGTATTTATGCTAAATAAAATTATGGGAAATTTATTTTAAGCTTAAATAATTATTTGGGACATGTTAGACTCCATGAAATTAAGAAAAATTCAAATTAGAGGATTTTTACATCTAGGGGTAAAACGATCATTTTACACCTAGAAATTAGTAAACGTCGTGGCAGTGCTCTGATTGCTTTTTTATATTTTAAAATGTTTATTTTAAATATTTAGGGATTTTTATGATTTAATATGGACATTTAAAAGATATGTTGCATGCTTGGTTTAAAAGAAAACTTATATTATTTTGCATGCTTTTATAAAGTGATGGAAATATGAAATCTTGAAGGATGTGAATGGATTGTGACTAATACGAATACGATGATATGTTAATATGTAAGGCCAAGCCCAGTTTACGGGTGAGAGTGTCGCTGATGTCCCCCCCGCGCAGTACTGTGGTTACATGTAGATGGATCCATCGCCCCCGATATGAATACGAAAGTCACAATCAATGATCTGAAATCAACGAACACGAATATGAATATGTATATGTTGATGATGATATGGATATGTTTATGATGATATGGAAATGTTTATGTTTATACATGTTTATGAAATTTTTTATTTTAAGATGTATTTTCACTGTTGTATGTGATCTGTATATGTATTACTTGTTATCAAGATTATGGTGTGTTGAGTCTATAGACTCACTAGGTGTGATTGATGCAGGTGATTATGATAATAATGTTAATGGAGGTCTTGATGGTTGATCTGACTGGATTGAAGGTGCACATAACTCGAGGACCAACGCTAGTTTTCCGCACTATTTATGATTTATGGTTTTAAGTTATGTTAAAGATATTTTTACAACTATTTATTTATGCCTTGGGAGCTTTTTGAGAGGTTGATAGTATGAGTTATACTTTTCAAATATTGCTTTTAGGCTTGGTAAAACGTTGGATGATTTTATGTTTTGACTGTTTTCCTTTGGATTTTCAAATGTGAGTTAATTGTTTATTTTTAAAATGGTACAAGGTATTTTAAAGTATATATATGTATATTTTCGAATTATCAAGATTAAGGAGAGAAAAAAAATTTCTAGTACTTTTAAACAAAACGAGTAGTGGACGTTTAATTGGTATCAGAGCAATGATTCCTGTAAAGGGTTGTACCACCATCAGTGCTAGAAGCTTAGTCGTCAAGCCTCAAATTTCTAAGTTTACTTGCTTTATACGATTTATATTATGTTATCTGCATGGTTACAGGAATTATATGTTTACGTCACATGTTTTGTACTTTTTTGAGAATATATGTTCTATATGCTTAAATTGCTAAATGGATTAGAATATGTTGCATGATAAATGATTTTTATCATGCATGGTTGCATGATTTTGTTATGCTAAAGATTTTACGCTTTAAGATTTTTACGCATGATAAGATTTGAAATAAGAAATTATATGATTTCAACGTATGTTGGCTTTGTGGTGGAATTGGACTATGTTGATTTTTGGGTTTTAGTATGGGACATTCTACTTTTTGGGCCATAAGTTAATCGTGAATATTATGAATGCTTTGGGACACATAGATTTTTCTAATAAAATACTGATGATTCATAGTTACTAGTTGAGTTAATTTTGAGAATTAGACTTAAGTAATAATGATTTGAAGACTGCGATGATCTTCGAAGCAAGAAAATGTATAAATTGAGATTTGTAGGCGTTGATAGAAAAGGTAAGATTGGTTATGAGAATTGATTTTTGGGTGAATACGTTAGGAATCTTTGAAATTATGTTATGGAAAACTTGTAGAAGGAAGTTAAGAATGCCAAAAACTTATGGGTTAAGCGTAAGATTTTCGAAATTAAGGACCAATGGGATAATTTTTGAGGAAATTAAGAATTTATTTTGCAATTGTTAAGGAATTTGGGGACTAGTTGACCAATAAGTGATAATTGAATGGTTTAAATGATAGGAATTTTTGATGATGTGGTCTCGAAAGGATATTTAGAACCTTGATATATCTTAGATTATAACGTTATAATTGATGTTAATCAAGGATTTTTAAAGATGAAGCGATATTAAGCTTGAAAATCTAAGCGTTAGTGGATGCGTTTGAGATTTAATGTTGAAATATGATAGGGTGATGAACATTTTGGGATTAATATAAGGAAAGTAATGTACGATAAGTATAGTCATCCATCTTTTAAAATTGAGAATTGTAAGAAAAGTTAAAATTCGAGGTTATAATAACATAACACTAATTCATCATGGCTCCTTTTAAGTTACCATTCGCAAACGAGGATTTAGAAGGTAAATTTAATAGGGATCAAAGAGATATAAGGACATCTTAAAAGTTAAGTTTCATCAGAGTAGCGTAGCGGAAGCGTAGATTATTGGGATACTAGAACTAAGTCTAAACTTTTGATTATCAAGGATAAGCGAATTTCGAGGACGAATTCAATTTAAGGGGGGAAGATTGTATCATCCCGAAAATTTGAAGGTCCACGCGAACCACATGCATACAAGTTATTAAATTCCTTGTGTATTTCAATTAATTGTTTTAATTGCATAATTATGTTGTGTATGTTGACATGTTTAAAATATAATTTTTATATGGTTGCATTAAAATGTATTTTTTTAAAGGTTATTCGAGTTGCGATCGAGGAACAGAGACTTAGGACTGAAAAATAGAAAATGTTTTATTAAACAATTGTTTTTAATTATTTAAAAATATGATTGTTGATTTTTCGTTTTTTTTTATAATAAGGAGTTTTGAGGTGATTTTATACGTGGAAATATAATTTTTGTCGGTGCTAGATTTTCAACAAAAATACGAACGTTTTGACAACCCGGCTAATAATTTCACAAACTTTATTAACAAAATATTTTAATTAAGCACTAATGGGCTAATTGGGCCTAATTAACTTTCCTAATGGACCTAAATTTTTGTTAGTGTTTTTAATTATTATTTAAACCCAAAAGCCTACCCCATATCAAACACAACTCACGCCCCACTCCCCCAAAACTTCAAAACTCTCCCTCTCAATACACGACACACACACAAGAATCAAATAAAGGAAAAGTTTCGGCCATCCCTAGACTTCAAGGAAAGGGTTCTCGTTCGTCGTCGTTCTTCGATCCGTCAACGTTTATTCGTGCGTTGAACACGCAAAGGCACGTCATATTCTTCCTTTAATCATATATCACACCATATTATATATTTGGTCATGTTTTTAATGAAAACAAGTCACACATCAAGTTGTTTTCGTAACTATGCATATGTATCGGTTAAACTCTTGTGTTTTCATCCAAAAACTTGTTTATTATATGGTTAAGGGGCTGCCATGTATTAGGATGTTAAGGGACAGGTTTTATACGAGTCATAGGGTCCTAGAACACAACCAAAACGTTGCACAACACAAAGAACACAAGCTGGATTCGAAAGTTGATGTTTGGTGTCAAGGGCTCGGGTTGTAAGGGTTTGATGGCTAGGCTTGGTCTCGGTTGGGATCAGGGCAGTCTATGGTCCATGAGGGGTCAGGGAAGGAGTCCTAGCCATGCTAGGACTCAAGCACCAGGGCTGGGATGGAGTCCTAGCAAGATAGGACTCCAACCTGAGAAGCACAAGTGCTGCGCGCTGGTGTGCAGCCGTGCAAGGGTTCATGGGCTCGGCCAGGGGGCTCTGTGCTAGGCTAGGTCAAGTGGTTAGGGTCCTTGGAGGGTGCTTAAGGGTCAGGTCAGGGTCAAGGGCTGGCTCGGTTGGCTAGGTCCTAGGCGCGCACGAAGAGTTCTAGCTCAAAGGGAGTTCTCGGCCAGGGCTGTGTGCTGGTTTTGTGGTTCGGTTTTGGGGCTAGGGTCAAGTTCTAAGGGTTCTAAGGGCCTTGTAGGGCCTATAGGGGGTCTGGTTTGAGGTTTTCTCAAGATGGTTCGAGCACGGCTTGATGAAAATCGAAGTTGGCTCACAGGTTGGCTAGGTTATTCGAATTAGGGTTTTCATTGAAAAATAAAACTGAAACATGGCTCACGGGGGTTGAGTCATGATTCACAAGGGCTAAAATAATATAAAAAGTCTAAGTTTTTAATTTGAAAATTTTATATTAAGGTTTGAATTAATTCGAGATTAAAACACTTTAAAAAAAAATTAAGGAATAATTAAAAAGTCTAGTATTTAAGCTAAATAAAATTACGAAAAATTTATTTTAAACTTAAATAATTATTTGGGACATGTTAGAGTCAATGAAATTAAGAAAAAGTCAAATTCGAAGATTTTTACGTCTAGGGGTAAAACGGTCATTTTACACCTAGAAATTAGAAAACGTCATGGAAATGCTCTGATTGCTATTTTTTATGTTAAAATATTTATTTTAAATGTTTATGTATTTTTATGATTTAATATGGACATTTAAAAGATATGTTGCATGCTTGATTTAAAAGAAAAATGATATTATTATGCATGCGTTTATAAAGTGATTGAAATATGAAATGTTGAAGGATGTGAATGGATTGTGACTAATATAAATGCGATGATATGTTAATACGTAAGGCCAAGCCCAGTTGACGGATGAGAGTGTTGCTGGTGTCCCCGCCGTCCA
Organism: Primulina tabacum; assembly: GCF_025594145.1. Classification (NCBI taxonomy): domain Eukaryota; kingdom Viridiplantae; phylum Streptophyta; class Magnoliopsida; order Lamiales; family Gesneriaceae; genus Primulina; species Primulina tabacum. The sequence continues at coordinate 23,934,380 of NC_134556.1, read as the reverse complement.
GTACTATGGTTACATGTAGATGGATATGTATATGTTGATGATGATATGAATATGTTTATGATGATATGGAAATGTTTATGTTTATACATGTTTATGAAAATGTTTTTTTAAGTACAAGTAATTTCACTGTTGTATGTGATCTGTATATGTATTATTTGTTATCAAGATTATGGTTTGTTGAGTCTTTAGACTCACTAGGTGTGATTGATGCATGTAATTATGATAATAATGTTAATGGATGTCTTGATGGTTGATCTGACTGGACTGAAGGTACACATAACCCGAGGACCAACGCTGGTTTTCCGCACTAGTTATGGTTTATGATTTTAAGTTATGTTCGAGATATTTTTACCACTATTTATTTATGCCTTGGGAGGTTTTTGACAGATTGATAGTATGGGCTATACTTTCAAATATTGCTTTTAGGTTTGGTAAAACGTCTGATGATTTTATGTTTTAACTGTTTTCCTTTGGATTTTCAAATGTGAGTTGATTGTTTATTTTTAAAATGGTACAAGGTATTTTTAAAGTATATATATGTATATTTTCGAATTATCAAGAATAAGGAGAGAAAAAAAATTTCTAGTACTTTTAAAGCAAAATGAGTAGTGGACGTTTCAACCGCGGTACCCGGTGGTGGGGACATTAGCGATAGTATTATCCATCCACTGAGCCTTGGACTTACATATTCGTGTTCGTGTTCGTATTTGTCAGAATCAACTCCCCTCTTCAAAAACAGATATCGTACTCATCACTTATAAACATCATGCATATACGTACATATTTTTAAAACCAAGCCTGCAACATATTTTTTGTATTTTCGTAGAAATTCATGTTCATATTAACATACACATTTTAAACATGCAATTTTTTGGTGATCATGGTGCTGTCAGGACTGCTAACTCGACACAGGTGCAAAATGATCATTTTGCCCCAGGAAACTCTAATTGACCATTTTATCTCTGGACCTCAAAATTTCGACTCGAATCCAACCAAACTTACTAAAACACCTCGAAAACTATTTACATTAAATTCATAGACGTAACCTTGAGCCCATTCCATAATTTTTACGATTTGTTTTAAAACTTGAACTGGGGTTCCGGTTTTAATCTGAAACTTAACCGAACTTTCCCAAATTTTAACCATAACCTATTCACACCCCACCAACCCCTAAACAACAAAATTCAAAATATTTTGAACCCTCAAAACATGGCCTCCACTTGCTAGAAATTTCTGCACTTTGCATCCTCCAAACCTTATTGCAGCTAACCCTCAAGAATTCGATCCTAGCCCAAATTAGTCCGGACCAGCCTCGAACCAACCACTCCTAGCTCACCTCTGGACTCTCCTGGATGAAACTAACCACTGCCCTCAGCCCCATGCATGCGCATCACTCGGTTTACCATGAAACACCTGACTAGCCACCAACCCAAGGCCTTGTCACGGACCACTCACATCACAAACCAACCCTTGGAACGAGCCATGCACGATTACTCCTCCCTCTTCATCCGATCTAGTCCTTGATTCACTATAACCCTAGATCCGATCGGCCCCTTGGTTAGCCATGATTAGAAGTGCTCTAGACCCTTGTCTTCCTAGATCTCGACATGGACAGCCCTTAGGACCTAGATCTAGCAGCTTCCTGCGCGAAAGCCATGGAAAACTTGAGTACATGTCAAACGTATGCATATTTCGTGACAAAACCATGCAAATCCGATGCAACATAATAGCTCTAAGAATTTCTCATGCAAAAACACACAAATCAGCATATAATGATGTGAATGATGAGAAAAACGATATTTAGGGCGTGCCTTTGCGTATTTATGCTCGAAACCTTTGAGATAATTGCGTAGAACTTGCACCGGAGAGACGAAGAAGAAGTTCTTTGAAAAACTTGAGAAATACGAAGGCTTTTCCGAAAATGTGCTGCTGGAAAAATGGAGAGGGGTGGCCGTATACTAGTGTAGGAGATTAGGGTTTTTGGATGGTAGGTTTAATATAATAATTAGTGTATAATGGGCCCTAGATTAAAAATAATGAGGTTAAAAAAGGATTTGAGGCTCATTATGCAATAAAATAATCCCATCAAGCCCAAAAACACTCCCGAAAAATATTTCGTTTATGTACATTTTTGAAAATATTGTCCGAACCCTCAAAAAGTCACCCGACTTGCTAAATTTTGCGTGCCGATTTAAAACTATGACTCGTTGAATAAAAATACCTTAACAATGCCCATTTTCAAAAATTACCTCTAATTACACCATATATTAAATAATTAAAAATAATTATTTAATAAAAATATTTTTCCTAAACTTTTCTCAGGTCTCCGTTCCTCATTCGAGCACGAAATACTACAAAAAGGCCCTAATACATGAAACTTTAACAAACCATGGAATAAAACACCTATCCATCCAATAATCATGCATTTAATGCATTAAAATAATTAAACACATATTTTAGCAAAACCCTAGATTGCATGCAGTCATGTTATGTAGTTCGAATTTTCTAGACCTTATAATTTCTCCCCCCTTATATAGAGTTTCGTCCTCGAATTTAAAACGTACCGAATAACTCCGGGGAGTGACTCTTCATCTCGGTCTCAGTCTCCCAAGTAGCCTCCTTCTAATTCATTTATTTTGCACTAATTTTTTTTTTTTACAGCATGCATAATTATTCATCATAAATAAACTAGCATAAATAGTCAAATAAACAAAACTCCATATCGTCCATAGTCATTCATGCAGAATAAGTAAAATAAGCGATAAAAGTCTAAAATTTAACTCAATAAGCATCCTAATAGTCTATAAATAAAAGAGATAATCCATAAAATCATTAAAAGTCTTTTAACATATGCGGAATTTGTAGGTCCTCGGGTATGCACTGCGCCTCCCAGATTACTCGATTGTCCGCACCTCACGAGTAAACATCATCATTACCTGCAACCATTCAAACCTAGTAAGTCTAATGACTCACATGTTCAAACCTAATATAGCAATTACGTAAATATACACTCACATGCATAAAAATTACTTTTACTAAAAATAGATTTTTCCATGCAATCGTGAAACCTTCAAAATATGCAACTTTTTAAATCGTACTTAAATATGAACATTTTCTATTTAAAATTATCATTTTTAGGTGAAGTCCAATCCTCGAAAGTGACAACATTCATTCGATTGATCAATCTATAAACCATAATACTAGGTCGCGGGTTCAATGTCCATTTCTTCGACAATCCCACCGACTATGATAAAAATAACTTCACCGTTCACTTCTTCAACGGATCCATTATCATTGAGATTCCCGCCCCCGTTTTTGATGGTTCACTCCCTTTTCATTGCAAGTTCATTGTTCCCGTTTTCAGCAGATGCCTTACTACTTTTTCATCACAATCAATTCACATTCCTCAAAAATATTTTCCTTTACTTTATCATTTCATAAAACATTCATAACTTTCCATGTTTTTAAAAATTCCCAAAAATATGCTTTATATCATTCATATACGTAAAGATTGCTAAAATAGCATATATGTGCCAAATACGTTAAAACTTCTAAAAATAACATATATCATGTATATAATTTAAAACTTCTAAAAATAACATTTAACATGATTTGGAATTGTTTTAGGAAGTTGCAAACCGTCCACGACTTTCCTCCAACCGACCGCATAAGATTCAACGCTATACGTACCCATACGACCCTAGACTTTGACTCACGGAGACGACTCGATTTCAAAACTTTATAAACACCAAAAAATATCCAGTAGCTTGCTGGAAATTAAATCTTAGGACTTACGTTTCAAAAACGACTCGATTCTCTTATCGGATGACTCGTGTACCACCATTTTTGCGTTTTTGGTTAAACAAATGAGCAAACTACCCTCCTGACTCGAACCAACCCGATACCAGTCCTTTATTAACATCCTAAGACACAATTTGAGCTGCTGGAAGTCGCCAAGCTAAGCCAAAACCAAAAACATGGATTTAGAATTTAAACTAGGCACACTTCGCCCCTTTTTTGACACGTTAGGGAAATTTACGACCCCGAACGTACCACGGCTCGAAACGATCCCAAACCAAGCCATAGACCCCTTCCTTAGATACTAAATAAGACCATGACTATGCTCTTTTGGGCACAGACCAGACGCCTCATGCTCCAAACTCCTCGCAACAGCAGCCCACCGAATATATCTTCATGCGCAGCTGAGGAACAAATGCTCCAGCGGCTATGGCTGTCCTTGGCTTGAATTTTGGCTCACACTAAACCATCATCAGGATCATAAGGCATGTCCCTAGCCCCTGGACCAGCCCGTAAACCAAACTCTAAGGCCACATACCCGTGGCACATCAAAACAGCCCCCACGCGTACAAGTTCTGGAGTTTTGGTTCCCGCCCTAAACCAGCCTGTCCAAGCCTTAGCCAAACCCATCCTAGACCTTCCTCGGACCCTTACCCTTCCCTCAAGACCACGTATACAGTCCCATGCCGCCCCCCATGGCTACTGAACCCCAAAGCCGTGCCCCATCCCCTCGGCCTGCACGCTATTTGCGTGCAGGGACCACAACCCCTTGTGGCTGTTTGGTTCACCTTTTTGGTCCCTTCAATCCTCTTCCTAACATCTAAACCAGCCCTTGTTTACCTTGCTTTGCATCCCCCTTCGACAATTTGCAAAAAAATTAAGAATCCTTTGCAAAACGTGAGACGCACATGCATAAAACTTTGAAACCAACATCCTCATACACTTTTCACACAACATCATCATACATGCAATAATATGGATTGAATGGATCTTGAAAAAAGTTTGAAAACATGCCTTGGTCTTTTATTCTTACGAAATATGGTAGACGGCGCGACGAGAGACGAACGGGACGCGAAATCTCCTTCCTTCCTCTCCTCTAAGTCTCGGTCCATAGATTCCTTTTGTGAGTGTGTGTGTGTGTGTGTGTTTGTGCTGCCAAGGTGAAAGTGGCATCTAGTTTTGGGGAGTGGTCGTGTAGGATTCTATTTAATTAGTTATTAGTGGGCTTAAGTTTACTTAATGGGCCCTAATTATTTAATTAAATCTTTGCTAATCTAGATCCAATTAAAGAATTAATTAAATACCTAATTAATCCTACAAAAAAGTCCCACCAATACTTAAAATATTTGGTGCTACTCGTTTCTAATATCGAACCCCCGAAACTACTCCTTTTCTTCATAAAAGTTTGTTACCAATTAAAATCGTCCATTACTATAAATATGTTGTCGCTTTCCTAATTTGGACTTACTAAATATAGAGTTTCATTTATAACTTTCTAAAAGTAGAAACCTTATCAAAGTTGTCCCCGGTTCTCTCGTCTTTGTCGTACATCGCGTATTTGACTACAGAAAATTCACATTCATAACATTCAATTAAATAATCATTAAACCATGCCAACACTTAAATATGCTTCTAGACCACTCATTTAAATAAATTCAAATAAATTTTCATGCATGCATGTGGTTAGTGTGTTCGGGTTTTTGGACGTTACCCCTCTCCTGCCGGTCCAATATATGGGTAGGTCTCTCCTCGTAAGACAAGTTCGGAGTCCATTGCAGAGGCTCATAGTTCATCACATGCAAAAGATTCGACATGTACTTCCGCAGCATCGAGACGAGGAACACTTTATGAACTCCCACCAGATTCGGCGGTAATGCAACTCTGTAAGCTAGTGTCCCCACTCTCTCAAGGATCTCGAATAGTCCTATTAATCTAGGACTGGGTTTGTCCTTCTTCCCAAATCTCATCACACCCTTCATCGGTGTGACCTTCACGAATACATGATCGTCCACTGCATAGTCTAGATCCCTGCGCTGCTGATCTGCATAACTCTTCTGTCGGCTCTGAACGGTCTTCATCCTATCCCGAATCTTGACCACTAGCTCTGCAGTCCGTCTGACAATGTCCAGCCCTAAATCTGCTCTTTCGCCTACATCATCCCAATAAACAAGTGTGAAGGATCGAGCGTGCTAGTGCCTTTGAAGGCATTTCAAACACTAAATTCTCCAATGAGCTGTAATAGCTCGTGTTCTAAGAATGTTAACACCGATGAATTAAATCGAGTTTGGTTTTAAAACCAAGCGGAAGAAACTCAAAGTAATCCTTCGTGAAGAAGACTGTTATATTAGAAAATATTTTCACTCATGTAAACTGAATAACTGAAAAAGGGTAGACTATTTTTTGCATTCATCAGTTCAATTATGGTGACAACTGAACTGACGGATACTCTAACTGATCCAAACAGTTTCAAAACAACAGTTAATCAGTTAAATAAGATGTATTTATGGATGTTCAGGAGAATTCAATTGCTCCTACGTCACACCTTCTACCACCTCGGGTAGGATCCACTAGAATAGTTTGATTTATAAAACTACTTGTACAAACCCACTCAGCTAGGACTTACACTACAGCCTAAACTGAACTCCTAACTACGACTGAAGGCAGCACCTTCCAGCCGACACTTTTTTAACGTCTATGTGTCAAAGACTACATACACAAGTTTAACGTCTTTGTGCAAGACTGCATTTGAGTGGGGGTGAGAGTGTTTGTGTGTGTGAGAACTGAACAAATGATGTTCTCACACACTGAGGAAAATAACTTCTAATCTAAGATGATATATCTTGAAGATTTCCCTCTGGGCTGATTGCTTCTGAAAGCTGATGTGCAATGTGCGTGCCCTTTCTTTCTCTCTTATTTGCGTTGAAGCTTCTTGTCTCTATCTGTTAAGTCTTCACTGATTTTCTCTTTATATAGGCGAGAAAATTGATCGTACCGTGAGACTCAATTATTGTATCCATTGCATCTTTAATTCGTTTTTTGGACTTTGTGTCTCGACTTTTCGACTGCCCTTCTGAAACGTTTTGTCTTTAATGCTCTGATGCAACGTCCATTATTGTCCTTTGACTGGACAATTACTTTGTACATTTGTGTATAGCAGGAATCCACTAGAAAGAGCTTGTCTTGATCTACAACTGAAAGATTCTAACTGATGCTTCGAACTAGTCAGCTGAACTGATCTTCAGTTGGGCTGGTGAAATCATTTGACTCGTCAGTTGAACTGATTTCACTCTCGTTCAGTTGAACTAATCAGCTGGGTTTCTTCATCAGTTGAACACTCCTCGGCTGGCCAGGCTTCTGAGATTCTCATGCTGAACCAACTATCAACTGGAAAATCAGCTGGACTGCTCAATTGACGTAACAGTTAGACTGATTCAGTTTGTTCGATCAGATGGGTCTTCAGTTTGCGATGTAAACAGCTCATGACTGATCCTAGCTTCTGCACACTAAGGTAGATTATTATTAACACTAAATAAAAAGTTTTGTTAACATCAAAATCAAGATTGCGAACTTGAAAAGTTCCAATGAGGTGACTTACACTTCCTCCCATAAAGTTCCTCATATGGAGCCATATCAATAGATGTCTGATAGCTGTTGTTGTACGTGAACTCCACGAGAGGTAACTTCGGCTCCCAGCTACCCTAGAAGTCGATCACGCAAGCTCTGAGTAGGTCCTCCCATATCTGAATCCCGCTCTCAGACTGACCATCGGTGTGAGGATGAAAGGCTATACTGTATAACAAATTAATGCCCAATTACTGATGCAGACTCTTCCAGAAAGCAAACGTGAATCTTGGATCCCTGTCTGACACGATGGACACTGGAATTCCATGCAGTCTGACTATCTCTCTGATATACATCTCTATATATTGATTCATGGTGAAAGTCTTCTTGATCGGTAGAAAATGTGCTGACTTAATGAGCCGATCAACTATCACCCAAATCGCATTTTACCCTCCAGCTGTCCTCGATAGCCATGTCACGAAATCCATGGTAATGTTCTCCCATTTCCACTCAGGAATAGGGAGCGGTCTCAGCTTTCCCGCAGGTCTCTGATGCTCTGTCTTGACCTGCTGACACGTCAAACACTCAGACAAGAAACACAAAATGTCTCGCTTCATGCCCGGCCACCAATACAGAGACTGTAAATCCTTATACATCTTCGTAGTCCCAGGGTGAATGGAGTTCGGGGTGCTGTGGGCCTCCCTCATAATATCTGCTCTTAGAGAATCACCGCTAGGAACCCATAGTTGGTCACGGTATCTGACTATGTCATCCTCAACTGAATACAACCTTAGGCCCTTAGACTCATCCCTCTGCCTCCACTTCTGCAACTTCTCATCAAAAGTCTGCCCTGCTCAAATCATGTCCCTCAGGGTCGACTGTAATGTCATGGTGTAAAGATTAGGAGCGTCGCCCCTAGCATAAAGTTCAAGCTCAATCCTCTGAATCTCTGCCTGCAATGACCTCTGTACCGACAACTAAGCAATCACTGCATGCTTCCTGCTCAGGGCATCCACGACCACATTAGCCTTAACTGGACGGTAACTAATTTCGTAGTCATAATCCTTCACTAGCTCCAGCCATCTCCGCTGTCTCATATTCAGCTCTTTCTGCGTGAAGAAGTACTTCAAATACTTGTGATTGGTGATAATCTTGCACTTTCCCCATACAGATAGTGCCTCTAAATCTTCAGGGCGAATACTACTGCCGCTAGCTCGAGGTTATGAGTCGGATAATTCTTCTCATGGACCTTCAACTGTCTGGACGCGTAGCATATAACCCTGTCATGCTGCATTCGAAGCATCTGTATAGAGCACAAACTCCCCTTGCCCTGATGGCATAGCTAGGACCGGCGATGAAGTCAATGCCTGCTTCAGCCTGTCAAAACTCTCCTGGCACTCCGATCCCCAAACAAACTTCACGTTCTTCTTCGTCAAGGCGGTTAATGGCACTGCAATGGAAGAAAATCCCTGGATGAACGTCCTGTAATACCCAGTTAGACCCAAGAAACTGCGGATCTCTATTACACTCTTAGGCACTGGCCAATCTCTGACTGCCTCAACCTTGTTGGGATCGACCTCAACTCCATCTCGATATATGATGTGGTCCAAGAATGCCACTCTGTTTAGCCAGAACTCACACTTACTGAACTTGGCATGTAATCGTCTGTCCTGTAAAGTCTTTAGCACGATCCTCCAATGCTAATTGTGCTTCTCTCTGCTCTTCGAATAGATCATGATGTCGTCTATGAAAACTATGACGAACTGATCCAAATATGGCTGAAACACGCGATTCATGAGATCCATGAAGATCACTGGCGTGCTCGTCATTCCGAAAGGAATCACCATAAACTCATAGTGCCCATAACGCGTACTGAAATCTGCCTTGTGCACATCAGCCTCTCTCACCTTTAGCTGGTGGTATCCTAATTGGATATCTATCTTCGAAAACACTGATGCTCCTTGAAGCTGATCAAATAGATCTTCAGTCGTAGGTAGAGGATACTTTTTCTTGACTGTGACCATGTTCAGTTCCCTATAGTCGATGCAGAGCTGCATACTGTCGTCTTTCTTCTTCACAAACAGTACTGGTGCGTTCCATGGTGAAAAACTCGGGTGAATGAAACCCTTGTCTAGCAAGTCCTGTATTTTATCTTTCAGCTCCTTCATCTCTACAGGTGCTAGACAATAGGGTGCCTTAATTAGAAATCGACACTGTACCTTGCATGAGCTCGATAGCAAAGTCAACCTCTCTGTCTGGTGGGATGTCTGAAACATTGTCCGAGAAAACACTGAGAAAATCCCTGACCACCTCGACATCCTCTAGCCTCTGAATGACTGGCTCGGTCACTGTCACAATACTTGCCAGAAATGCTCGGCGGCCTCTCCTCATAAGATTCCTTGCACAGATGCAAGAAATGATGTGCGGCATCTGCTGGTGTCTGGCTGCTTCAAAAACAAATGGCTTCCATTTGGATGGTCGGACAGATACCGACCTCCGTAAAAAATCTATAGCAGCTCCGTTCGAAGAGAGACAGTCCATACCCAGAATAATGTCAAACTCCGGCAACGGTAGCACAATCAAATCTGCCAGCACCAGCATTTTTCTGTAACCGAAGCTCCAAATTCTTCACTATCTGCGAGATAAACATCTGATCTCCGGACAGAATCGAAACTCTAAATCCCAAATCCATAGCCTTTGGTATGATTCCTAGTCGCATTACAAATGACTCAGATATAAATGAATGTATAGCTTCGAAATCTAGCAATTCATACGTAGCTACACCTGAAATATATGTCATTCCTATGACAAAACATACCATCAAATCTGATCGTGTTGAAACTTAAGAAATTTCCTATCATTGATCACCCCAAAATTCTCCGAAAATCACCAATTTAGTCCTAGTAATCCTTCAAAAATAACAAAATTTCCAATAGAAACTTCCGAAAATTGAAAATTCACCCCTAAAGTTTCGAACTTTCCTCAATTTAGTCCCTCATTTTTCAAAAATTGCATTCTAGCCCTCATACTAAATTGAATTTACTCAATTTAGGCTCTAAAATTTTGAAAATTATTAATTTCATCCCAAAATTTTTGGAAAAAGAGAAAATAGTCCCTCACTTTTGATTTTTGCAATCAGGTCCTTATACTTTTCGGTTATTTTATTTTGTTCCTTAAAACTCTTAATCAAGTCAATTCAATCCTTAGGTCCATCTATTTAGAATATGCAACCTATTTTATTCTATGTTCTCATTCCCAAAAGTAATCCTAGCAAACTGAAAGAGGATCGATTAAGGTGCCCGAATGCGCAACGGAAGTTTCAAAAATGTTTTTCAAGGCCAAAATTCGAGCACCTCATGTACTAGTGTGTAGCAAATTCAAAAACACAAAATATGTCATATATAGTGTGTTAAGAATATTATCTATCAATCACAAGGATTGATGTTATGGCTCCAACTAATGTGTAAACACCTTAGCTCTTGATGGCAAGACAATCTTCAAGCTCTTCTTTCTTCAAAATTAGGCCCACCACCAACTAGCTTAGAACCCCTTTTATTTTTCACTAGAAAAATAAAAGAATTTTTCTTTGAGAAGTGTAGGATTTCCTCAATCAAATTGAAGAAAAATATGGAGAATGATGAAGGCAAATTTCGGCCATCTCATGTCTTGGAGGGAAGGGGAGACTTTTCTTGATGTGTGAAAAAGTTGTTGTGGTGTCCCAAAAGCATGCCATGCCTTGGACATGGAAAAAGTTGTCTCCCAACTCTTCACCTCCTCATGCGCATTCTATTTGGGCTTGTAACAATTACAAGGCCCGTGGACTTTTAATTTAAATGTCTCAAACACATTTGAGACCATTTAAAGTTTACTTGATTTTACTCAAGTCCACTAGTTTAATAATTATTTCTAATTGGGCTCTACAAGGCCCAATGTTATTTAATTAATTCAACACTTGAATTAATTTAATTATTTGGACTCTACTAGGCCCACTAGTGTTTAATTGACTCAACACTTGAATTAATTTAATTTAGTCCATAATAATATTTATGAAAATCACAATTTTCAAATACATTATTTGTTTGGCCAACTTTTAATTTAGGAACACTTCCTCAAATTAAAAGTTACATTCTCCTTATAGAAGTACTTCTATTTTATTTATGCTTATAAACTCCTTTATAAGCCGTTTAACACATTGAACTATTTTACTTCTCAACGAGATCTAGAAAGCTAGCACTTGTGTGGCTCTCAATAGTCCATTGATACAACTAGCCGTGGGTTCACATCTCCATGTGATTCGGACTAAACATGTCCTTATTCGAGCATACCCCAATTGCTCCATTCTTAATTATCAACTCCTTGATAACAAGAATGTCAGAACTCAAGTCTGATAATACCCAACCAATCATGTTAAACGCTTAGCAGCATCGCTTACATGATTCCCTAGGTATCAAATAATAGTGCCTGCAAGAACCATTCTATTATGGTTAGCGTACAGTACGGTCCCTTCAACTCATATATCCGGACCGATTCGACAACCATTGGTATATCGAGAGTTTTCAATGAATCGATAATATGTGTCATGTCGTAGTTGCATCGATGGTGTAATCTATAAAACCCCTTTCATAATTACCACCATACTCTGATCAGAGATTTCATACTATATATACATGTGATCACATAGGATATCCATACCTGAAGGTAAGCGGTGAATCCCCGACTACAATGCATCAACTCCTATATGTTTCGACAAAACACCCAACCTTGCCACCTGATGACCCCATGAGAGTCGGTAAACAATCCAAGTGCAATGCTAGCATATAGAGTCTCAATATTGTCCCGGGTCATAAGGACTAATGATGTACAACCATAAATTAGGACGTTTCCACTCGATAAGTGAGAACCACTTGGAAAGTCCTTTATAGAGGGTTGTTCAGTGCACTCTACAAGGAGCACCTATCTGCATGTTTGGACATCACAATGTCCCCTACGAATGAAACATGGTACTCACATCGCAGATACTAGTCTCGAACTCGAGCGGCCTATATCCTTCTTAGCGGCGGCTGAATCGACTAGGAACTGTTTAGAATATACAGTATTCCAAATACGAGTTTCATGATACTCATCATATGAGCATCTCATATTCTTTCTACTATTTGTATATTCAAGGACTTTATCTATGCAACTAGCATGGGTATACAGATAAAGAAGTGCCAAAACAATAATTTTAAATATTATTAAAATAAAGATTGTTTATACATAGAGTTTAAACATGAACCCTCGGCCAACACTTGGCTCGACGGGCACCTACTCTAAGACAAACAACATAATATCACATGCAATCGAGTCGATAAATAAATATCTTTAAACAAAATGTTAACGGGGATCAGTGTCGAGTCTGGCTCAGCCTCCGCCTCCTCGGCATGCATCACATAGGCCCTGCCAGTAGTGGCACCCTTGTTCCTAGGGCAATCAGCTGCCTTGTGACCCTCTTCATTCCAGATAAAGCACTTGAACGTCCCCCAAATACACTTACCGTAATGGAACCGGTTGCACTGCTTGCAAGGCTGTCTCTCCTCCGGCTTAGGAGCTCCTGGAGCCTGTGGTGGCCTCTGCATTGCGGGCTTCTTGAAACTATCTTGGGGCTTCTGCTGCCCCTGATTCCTTGTTGGCCCGATAAACTGTTTCTTCTGCGACTGAGAGCTCTACTGGGCCTGATGCCTCTTCCGCTGCATCTCCACATTGATATCCCTCAGGTCCTGCTCCTCCTGAAATGCACAAGCGGTGGCAGCATCATAAGTAGTCGGCCTCATCAACATGACATTCCGACGTATAGTGGGTTTGAGGCCTATAAACTGCCTCAGCTTCTTCTCTGCATCTCTGGCAATAAGGGGCACAAAGTGACAGTGCCTATCAAATCTCTTGATAAACTTAGCCACAGATAAATCTCCCTATGAGAGACTTATAAACTCTCGCATCAGGCGTCACATGACAACAACTGTAAAGTACTTGTTGTAGAATATGTATTTTAACTGATTCCATATAAGGGTAGCCAAATCCACCCCATGTGCTGCTCCCTCCTACCATAGGGATGCGTTATTCCTTCAGTATGTACGTGGCTCACCTGACTCTGTCGCCATATCTCATCTCCAAGTACTGGAAGTTCAGCTCCAGTGACCGTATCCAACCCTCAACCACAAAAAGGTCAGTAGTAGCCCCGAACTCCTTCGCGTTGAGCCGTTTGAACTGCTCATAAATATCTGTCTGGGGTCTCGGAGCCTGCTGTGCCAGCTCCATCTATCTTGCAATACCCGAAAGGACTCGGGTAGCTACATCTCTTGGCCGAGGTGGTAGTTGTGGCGGCAAGCCTCTATCGCCTCCAGGATTATCATCCTGCCTGTCTATACTGGGGGCTCGTCTGGGAGGTATAATATTTGAATACAGTCCAAATTATAAATGTAACCTATCATGCAATTCAATCTAATTTTCAAAACATTTAATCCTTACAGCATATAAACAACTAAACGTCTACTGTAAAACATTGTAAAACATGTATCAGATAAACATGCAAGTGATAGTATTAAACTATTTAAAACATTTAAAACATGCAAACTTACAGACTTGAGGCTTGACGACTGAGCTTCTAACGTCTGGTGAAAAAATACTACTATAATTTTTTTATATATATAAGCTATTTTTGACAATTTCTCAACCACATGCATTTAAAAAAAATGTAAGGTCCCAAATTAAGATGACGTAATCCAACTGCATGCAAATTTAAGAAAATAGAAAATAGTTAATTAAATGGTTTTAATTGCTTAATTGAATATGATGTGCATAGTTGCATGTATAAAATGTACTTTCTCCACGAAAGCATGTAAACTATATTTTTAAAAGTTATTCGAGATGCGATCGAGGAATGGAGACCGATGGTTGAAAAAAGGAAAATATTTTTATTAAATAATTGTTTTTAATTATTTAAAATAAGGTTGATACTTTATCATATTTTTAAGAATAAAGAGTTTTGAGGTGATTTTATACGCCGAGTCGTAATTTTTAACGGTATTCGATTTTCGACTAAACTATGAATTTTTCGAGAACTCAGTTAATATTTTCACGACCTTTCCTAAGAAAAATATTTTAAATATGCACTGATGAGCCTATTTTATCATGTTAATGGGCCTAGGCTTGTATACTTAATAATTATAAAATATTTAAAGCCTAAACCCTCCCATTAAACCCTATACACATGCCCCATCCCTAATCAACGAGAACTATCCCCTCCTTCTCAAACACAGCACACATGAGAATATCAGCAAGGGAAAGTCACGTTTTCTTGAAGGAAATCAGCAAGGGTCCTCCATTCGTCGTCGTTGTTTGCATCTCAACTTATTTGTCGTGCGTAAAATACAAAAAGACATGCCTTAACATGTATTACACCATATTATGTGTTTGAATTACGTTTGCATGAAAAACATTATTACCTTATGAATAATTTCATTTTTAATCTTGATATGTCAATAACATGTAATTTTTATACCTCAAAAGTCATGTATATGTTTCACAAAGGGGATGCCATCCTAGGACAACAAAAAAGGTCAAGTTTGAGATGGTTTAAGGGCCTAGACACGCTTACACCACGGCTGCGCACACACGGAAGGAAGCCGAACAAAAATTATCGCTTGTTGGTTCATAAGGGTTCGGCTAAGGGGTATTGCACCGAGGGCCTGGCCAGGGCTAGTCTGGGGCGGTGAGGGTCATGGTTAGGGGGCCTGGAAGGGTCCTAGCCATGCCAGGACCTGTGGCTGGTCGCTAGGGAAGATCCCATGATCGCATGGACTCTTCCCAAGCAAATATGGTGCGACTGCGAGCGGTGGCTGCATGGAGGGTTAAGGCGTGGGCAGGGTGGTCTAAACTAGGGTTCAGGGTGGTCCAGGGTTAGTCAAGAGGGTTAAGGCTTGAGGGACGGCTTGGTCTAGGAATCCTAGTCAAGAGAGAAGAGTCCTATTCTTGTAGGGAACTCGTGCGGATCGTGTTCTTTGTACAGGGGGCTGAATTAGGTTAGGGTTGGTCCAGTGGGTCTAGGAGGGTTCCTAGATTGGTTGGGTAAGAGCTGGCTCAAGGTGGCTTGGGCTCGGCTCGAATATTTCATAAGTTGGTTCGAGGGTGGCTTGGTAGGGTTCGAATATTTTCTGTAAAAGGCTAAGGCCTGAACCGTGGGTCCACGGGGATGGCTCATGGCTCAAAAGGGTAACTTAGGAAATAAAAATTCTATTTTTAAAATTGGAAATTTAATATAAAAGTTTGAATTAATTCATGATTAAAACGCTCTAAAAATTAATATTTACGAAATAAATAGCCATGAATTTAAGCCAAATAAAAATATAAGAAATTTAATTTAAGCTTAAATAATTATTTGGGATGGTCTAGTGTAAACGAAAGTAAAAAAAATTCAAATCGAGAAATTTTACGTCTAGGGGTAAAACCGTCATTTTACACCTAAAAAATAGTAAACATCTTGGCATTCCCCTGAATGTTGTAATGTTTATGGAATTTTACGATGAAAGATAATGCTAAAAGATATGTTACATGCTTGGTTTAAAAGAAAAATGATTATGCTTAAATTTTTATAAGTGATGAAAATACAAAAAGTTGAAGGCGGTGAAGTAATTGTAACTAAGACGATGATTATGATGATATGTAAGTACAAGGCTCAGTTGACGGGTGAGAGTGTCACTGATGTCCCCGCCGCCCAGTACTGTGGTTATACCTAGATGGATTTATCGACCTTCAGCTAATACGAAAGTCACGATTAACGATCTGAATTCAACGAAAAGGAAAATGTACGTGTATATGATGAAAAAGGAAAAATATATGATGAAAGAAAAAATGTTTATGTTTATGCATGTTCATGAAATGTTATGTTAAGTAAAAGTATTTTCACTGTTGCATGTGATTTTATATGTCGTTATCATGGTTATGGTTTGCTGAGTCAATACTCACTAGGTGTGATCGATGCAGGTGAGCATGATGTTGATGTTGTTGAGGGACTTGATGGTTGATCTTACTCGACTGAAGGTGCACATAACCCGAGGACCAGTGCTAATTTTCCGCATTTATGTTAAGTTTATGATTTAATTTGACGTTAAAGATTTTTACAACTTTTATGATGCTTTTGAGTGGTTTTTGAGAGGATATTAGAGTTAGTTCATTTTGGAAATATTGTTAGGTTAGGTTCATTGAGATTTACGATTTTACGTTTTGAATTGAGTTCTTTTGAATTTTTAAATAATAGCTGGTTGTTTTATTTTTAAAATAGTGCAAAGTTATTTTTAAAGTATATATATATGTATGTAATTATCGGCCGAGAGTAATGAGAGGGAAAAAAATTTCTGGTAGTATTTAAGAAAAACGAGTAGTGGACGTTTGATAGGATCGAATACTTGGTTAAAAGAGTGTTTAGAAGGGGGGGGGGGGGGGGGAGGGGGGGGGTTGAAACACTCACAATTTTTATAAAATTTTCGAAAGTTGAGTTCAATTTAGTGATAAACATATCATCGAAATCTTGTCAGTCAATATCAATCAGTTAACAATAAAGTGCGGAATAAAACTGACTGATAGATAGAATAAAAACTGAAATAAGAACACAAGATTTTACGGATGTTCGGAGATTTCAAACACTCTTACGTCACCCCTTCTATCACAAGGATAAGATATTCACTAAAAGATTTTGATCGATACAAAAGTTTGTACAGACCGACTTCAGTTTGGATTTAACACTGCCAAAACTGAAACTCTTAGTTTACAAAATGCTTCACATTATACAACTGAATTTAGCACCAATGATCTCTTACAAGATCGAGTTTTACAATGATAACAATGTGCTAAAAAGCTCGAAAGTGTAGCCTTGAATGCTACGAATATATGCGTTAAGCGTGAGCTTTTATTTCAGCAGAGTAACGGCGTATTTTTCAGAGAATAGACGAGTTTAGATGTTCAGAACTTTTTATTATGTATCTTTTCTCAGCTGTTCTTCTCTGCTATTTATAGCCTTCTCTTCAACGGTAAAATTTAATATAATTGGAATCTTTTTATCCGTTTGTTTGCCATGTCAACATTCTTCTGACATTCGTACACTGCAGCTGAATTGCGGCGTTTTTCCACTATCTGTTGCAGTATGCTTTTGTACTATTGTAGGTTGAACGTCCTTTTCTTGATGTGTACAGCTGAAGGATCAGCTGATAGGTCAGTTGTTTGTGACATTCAGTTCAGCTGGTTCCAGTTGCCTTCGATAAATTGCACATTAATCTTAAGTTAAGAGCAACTATCAGTTTGCTTATTTTATATCAGTTTCTATCGGTCTTCTTGATCAGTTGATTTAATTGATTAGGATTACGATTTGTCAAACATCTAAATTAAGTTTCAAACAATTTTTCCCTTTTTGGTGTTTGACAAAACTATGAATAAGTGAACTGATCAACTGATTTTAGATAAAATAATTTCTTCAATGTACAGATTCGAACAAAGAATAAATAAATAAATAATCTTCAAAATTTGTCTTTAGCTTCAATCACTAACTGATTTCCTAGCTGGTTTCTTCGGTTGATCTTCTCTTTTTCCCCCCTTTTTGTCAAACATATCCATCTTCATGTCAAAGAAATCCAGCATTTTGTCAAAAACATCCACGTTTTTGGATAATATTCGAACATCCGAGGATACGTTGGAGACAGCATTTAGCACAACGTCCTGCAACAAATCTACCTTCCTGGAGACAGTCTTTTCAAGATAGTCCAGGCGTCTTCCTGATCTCTTCCATCTGAAAGAATAGAGATAATACATCTTTCTGAATTTGCTGTAGTTTCCCCGTGGCAAAATCATTTGAGGAGGAGTTGAGCTTCAGTTTAAGCGCAAGCTGGTTGGAGTCAATATTAGAAATAGCAGTCATCAGATTTGCAAGGTTGTATTGAATTGACTGAATTTTTTCAAGGATGGATTCAACTCCCATTGTTCCTCCAGGAGACATAGCTCCAGAAGTTTTTGGTTGTCGTTCCCTGTTTTCTTGATCGAAGATGACCAAAGCCCTGTCAGTTGATTCTGTCTCAAGGGTCACCATTTCTGACTCTTGTTCTTGTAATGCTTCCTGTTGAAGCTGTGGAGGAGAGGAAAGATTTGGATCAACATATATAACCATTTTCTCTTCTGTGTGATGATCAGTTGATGGAGAAGTTGGTTCTTCAGTTGGTCGATCAACTGAGGTCCGAACTGGCTCTTCAGCTGGCACTTCTTCAGTTTGTGCCGCATCTAGCTCAGCCTCTTCAGCTCCTACAAAAACTTCCTGTTCAGTCATAGCAGCTGACTGAACTGGCTCTTCAGTCCAAAAACAGCCTGCTTGGCTGGTTCTTCAGTTGAAACATGAGTCGGATCGACTGGTTCTTCAGTAGGAAAAATTTCTTCAACTTCTCTAGTTGTATCCAGCTGAATATCAGTGGTTACTGATTTGATGACTTCATCAAGATTGGCCAAAGATAACTCAACATCATAATAAATTGTAAGTTCAGCAGTTGAGGATGGAAGAGTAGAAGAAGTTGATTGTGCATCCTTTGTCGAAGGAGCAGTTGCTTGTTGAGAAGATTCAGCAACTGTATCCTTGGATGGCTCTTGTTGAGCTGATGGTAGTTGGCTCTTCAGATGAAAAATCTGGGGAATCTTCCTGAATAGTCAGTTCCTGGTCAAGTTCCCAGTGCTTGATTTCCATCTATAGCGTGATAAGATCCGATTCCAGTTGGTTGTAGACATCCTTATCATTATAAGTAGTTGGAATGGTAGGATCATAGTTTAGGCGCAACTGAGCAACCATCTGTGACAACCTCTTGGCTCGAAACTGATGAAAGAAATATTTTTCCCTCTGTAAGGCCTATGCAACTGTAGCTTCTTTGACTTGTTTCAAAACAATTTTCTCAAGAGCAACAAAAGTGTTCAGAACCTTTTTCTTTTGAAGTTTCTTGGCAAAAACTTCAGTTATGAACCAAACCCATTCTGTGTAAGCTTTAAGCTTATTTGAAGAAAATTCATTTATCTCTTTCCAGATGAGATCAATGTGCGTTTGCACCGAGTTGGTTGGCCGGGGTTCTTCTACCATTATACCCTTGCCTTTTGGTTCAGTCAAGGCATGAGGGATACTCAACCATAAAGAATTGGAGTCAATATTTTATGTGATCACTATCCCCTTGGGTCTGGCAAAAGGTAAAGCAGTGGGGACAGCTATAGAGATCAGAGGGGCCTTGACTTTGGTCGATTTCTTTTTATCATCAGATTCGGTGATCTTCTTTTTCTTGGACAGGTCATTAGAAAGAAGTAACTGAATCTCAGTTGATGGTTCAGTTGGTACAGCTCTCAAAGGTGTAGCCTGAATAGGCTGTTGAGCTCCAGTTGGTGTGAGCCGATCAGTTGGGATTGTGCTAACTATCGCGGCTGGCTTAGTTTTCAGAGTGCGAGGTTTGTTGGAGATTTTGGGTGAAGGAGTCTTCTCTGAATCAGACTCAGTGACAATCAGTTTACGTTTGATTGTCTTCTTCTGAACTGTTTTCTTAGCCTTCTTCATTGACTTGGGAGCCTCCTGCGTCCCAATCTCCTTTTTCACCT
This sequence comes from Primulina tabacum, assembly GCF_025594145.1. Taxonomy (NCBI): domain Eukaryota; kingdom Viridiplantae; phylum Streptophyta; class Magnoliopsida; order Lamiales; family Gesneriaceae; genus Primulina; species Primulina tabacum. The sequence goes on along the minus strand of NC_134556.1, from coordinate 23,914,382 downwards.
TCAAAAATTTTTTACGAGATATTTCCAATTTTGTCTTCGACGGCTGGACATTCTTAGCATTGAAAACTTTAAACTTGGATGATATCTCAACATCCACCAACCCCTTCATCTTCAGCAGATAGCTGAATTGCACAGCAAATCCTCTGGATTGCTTTGTCGAATGAAACATTTTTTTCAAGATATTGAAAATAATGTTCTTCCAGTTCATCTTCCTGTCAGCTATGATAGCAGTCATGGCTTGGAATTTCTCTAGAGTTAGGGCAGCAAAGGATCCTGTCTTCGCTAAGAGCCCTTTTCCTACAATATCAGCCTGCAACTGTACCTCTGGCTTCAACTCCTTCTTGGGATCGGAAACCTTGATCTTCCGACCATCAGGAGAAAGAAGGGTTTGCATTTCATCAACATCATATGCTTTGACTTCATTAATATGTGCTAGCCCATCAGTAGGCAGCTGAAATAGATCGTTGAAATAGTCTTCATCAATAATCAGCAACTGAGCATTGACGGTAGTAGCGATCTTGCCATCAGTTGTGATATATTCATTAGCGTAGAAGTCTTGAATCTCCTTCAGATAAATTTCTTGGGAAGATTTTTCCAGAAATCCCTTCAGTCCGGCTGCTTCCAGTTTGAGAAAGACATCCTTGAACCCTTCGTCCTTCACAGTCAGGACTGAATCAAAATCAATAGCCATAGCATTGAGATTGTGAGCAGGAATTTGATTTGCCATTTGAGTGATTTGAAATCTGCAAAAGAGAATAAGCTTTGAGTAGTAATTTGCTCTGAATGCTGAAATACGCGTAAGAAAGAAAAAATGAAATGGAGCGGGTATAGTACATATGTACGTGACTGTTCAAATTATTTGGACACGTGTCAGTCCAGGGAAATTTGAATAAAACGTGTATACGTGTGCTGAAACGTGTGTGAAATTTAAATGGTCTACATGAGGCCACGTTTCAAAACACTATTCATTGAAAGAAATTATTTAATGCGTAAACAATCAGTCACATCAGTTAATATAGAATCATTACTGATTAATCAGTTAACGTACTGGAGAAGATCAGTTGGGGCAACAACTGAGTGGTCAGTCGTGAGCTGAGTCACATCAACTGAAGACCATCTGATTATTTTCTTCTCAGTTAACCGATTGAATCAGATATTCCCCCTTAATAAATTCATATTTTATATTTTTGAAATTTAAACGACGGTTAAAATGACATGTAATTAAAGAAAAGAAATCTTATGCTCAGAAGATGAATCGTCCAATGTAATGATTGCGTCTCTTTAGTTACCTTGAGCCTTGGATATAAATAGGAATATCATGGTTAATCACAAATTATCAGCAAGTAGATATCTGTTTAAACAATAATGGTAGGAGCAAGTGGTTCAAGAAGTCCAGAGATGGCTGACGCTTTATGCAGTCAGCTATAGAAGCACGAAAGCCTGCAATGGAGAATGAATTTTATGAAAAGATTCTGTTGTTCTGGCTAAAGCTTCAAGACTTCGAATCCTTCCAGCAGGGAGGATCAGTTGCTACCCCCAAACAGGCAGCAACGATGAGGAAGTATCGATGGCTCCTTTGCGTCGCTGATGAGGTGGACATCTTCACTGACGAAGGTGTCTACCTTCTGATGCTTATAAAGGAGAGGAGGACTCTGAAAAAGATTGCTATTTCAGAGGGATTCCTAAAGGCTTCCGCTGGGGAACTAACCACTTGGTTATCTTTATGGAGGTCTGCGGTGAAAAAAAAATTACCAATGTACGTACCACCTTCAATAAATAAAAGTTTATTTAGTTTATCGTTGTCTTTTTACTTTTCTGCAAACAAACTGATGTCAGTCTTGCTGACTAACTGAGCAGTTACCGCTTGATAAAAGACTAACTGAATAGTTATAACTGATAATCAATAAAATGACAACAGAAATTATACAATCAAGTTAAATCAATTAAACCAAGTATATTTCAAAAGTGAGAAAACTTAGTCTCTGGTTATGGTTTGGTGAAGATGTCAGCAGCTTGTTGTTCAGTTGGAACTTACTCCAGTCTGATTGCTTTCTTCAGAACATGATCTCTAATGAAGTGATGCCTAACATCAATGTGCTTGGTCCTTGAGTGAAGAACTGGATTGTATGTGATCGCAATGGTTCTTGTATTGTCACAAAATATGGGAGATTCTTTTGCATCAACTCCATAATCTTTCATTTGTTGCCGAATTCAGAGCAGTTGGGCACAGCATCTTCCAGCAGCAAGGTATTCTGCTTTAGTTGTGGAAGTAGCTACGGATGTTTGCTTCTTGCTGAACCACGAGATCAGTCTATCTCCTAGAAACTGACATGATCCACTGGTGCTTTTACAATCTAGCTTACATCCTGCATAATCTGCATCTGAATATCCAACTAAATTGAAAGAAGATACTTTAGCATATCATAATCCCATATTTTGTGTGCCTTTAAGATATTTTAAAATACGTTTGGCAGCTGAAAAATGCGATTGCTTAGGATTTTCTTGAAATCTGGCACACATACACACAGCAAATACAATATCAGGACGACTAGCAGTTAGGTACAATAATGAACCTATTAAACCTCTGTAGAGTGTCGTCTCAATTGATATTCTCCCTTGATCATTGTCTAGTTTGACTGATAAACTCATGGGAGTATTTGTAGCTGAACATGTTTCCATGCCAAGTTTCTTGAGCAATTCCTTCGTATACTTGGTCTGACTGATATAAATACCAGTTTCCAATTGCTTCACTTGCATATCGAGGAAAAATGTCAGTTCACCCATCATACTCATCTAAAATTTGCCATGCATTAACTTAGCAAACTTCTCACATTATTTGGGGTTAGTTGACCCAAGTATGATATCATCAACATAAATTTGCACAAGTAAAATGTGATCATTCTTAGAAAATTTGAACAAAGTCTTATCAACTGATCCAACAGTAAAATCATGATCAGTTAGAAATTTTGAAACTGTCTCATACCAATCTCTTGGAGCTTGATAAAGACCATATAAAGCTTTGTTCAAATGATAGACGTGATCAGGAAAAGAGTGATTGATAAAACCTGGAGGTTGTTCAACATAAACTTCTTCCTGTAACTGACCATTCAGGAAGGCACTCTTCACGTCCATCTGATATACTTTAAAATTCTTGAATGATGCATAGGCAAGGAATATTCTGATTGCTTCCAGTCTTGCAACTAGTGCATATGTTTCATCGTAGTCAATTCCTTCCTCTTGCTTGTATCCTTGTGCTACAAGTCTTGCTTTGTTGCGTGCAACTGAACTATCTTCATTCAGTTTGTTTCTGAATACCCATTTTGTACCTATAATAGTTTTATAGACTGGTCTTGGAACTAAGTTCTAGACATTGTTATGGGTAAACTGATTTAGCTCTTCTTGCATTGCATTTATCCAGATTAGGATCAACAAGAGCTTCGTCAATTTTCTTCCGTTCCAGTTGTGAAATAATAGCAAAATGAATAAATAAGTTAAGCATTTGGTTTCGAGTTCTTACTAGACCAGATAGATTATCAATCACTAATTCTGGAGGATGTGATTTCTTCCATCTGTATTCTTCATTTGTTGCATCCATATCAGCAACTGCTTCAGTTGGCAACTGAATGTTTTCTTCAGTTTCAGTTGGAGCTGTATCAGTTGGTAACTTAATGTCATCAATATGCTCCACCAACTGATTATCAGGAACAACTTCCTGTCAATTGTTTGATCCAATACTTCAGGTTCAGGTGTTTGAAAAATGTTTCGATTGATACGATTCTCTTCTTCATTATCATCCTCCAAACTGATATCAGTAAATCGATCAACTAGCTAAACTGGATCAGTTAGCACAGATTCATCACATACAACATGTATTGATTCTTCAACATTTAAAGTGATTTTACTGAAGACTCTATATGCTTTACTAACTGATGAATATCCAAGAAATATTTCCTCTGCAGATTTAGCATCAAAAGCTTTTAACTGATTTTTGCCATTATCAAGAATAAAACATCTGAAGCCGAATATCTTGAAATATGAAACCATTTTCTCGTCCATGAAAGATCTCATATGGTGTTTCCACATGATTCTTATTAATCATTGATCTGTTCTGAGTATAGCATGCAGTGTTTACTGCTTCTGCCCAAAATCTTGAGAAATACCAGAATCAGCAAGCATTATTCTAGCATCTTCTTTAAGGGTCCAATTTCTTCTCTCAGCTACACCATTTTGCTGAGGGGTTCTAGCTGCTGAGAGTTCATTCTTGATTCCAGTATTTTCTAAAAACGTTGAAATATTTTGATTGATGAATTCAGTCCCTCTATCAGAACTTATTCAATCAATCCCAACAGGTTTTTTATTTAATAATCTTTTAAAGAGTTTAATCAGTTGTGTAGCATTTTGGTCTTTAGATTTGAGAAATATGACCCAAGTAAATATTGAAAAATCATCCACAATTACTAAGATGTATTTCATTCTCCCTAAACTCATGACTGGTATTGGACCAAAGAGATCAATATGCAACAGTTCTAAGCATCGGGAGGATGATTTACAACCTCTGTTTTTGAATGAAGATCTTACTTGCTTACCAAACTGACATGCTGAACAAACTTTATCTTGTGAAAAATCTATTTTGGGCAAACCAGTTATAAGATTATGGTTACTCAGATAGGCAATAGATTTAAAGTTTAGGTGGTTCAACCTCTTATGTCACAACCAGCTTCTAGAAGATTTAGAAGTTAATAAACAAACTGGTGCATAAGGTTTATCAGTCCAACTGAACTTGTAATTATTTCCACAACAATTTCCAGTTAGAATGACTTCATCAGTTCAGTCTCTAACTGAACAAGTGTGTCTGTCAAACTGAACTGAGAAATTATTGTCGCATAACTGACTGATGCTAATCAAGTTGTACTTCAAATTTTCAACTAGTAAAACATCTTTGACAGTAAAGTTACCACGGATAAGCTTACCCTTACCCACAGTTTTACCTTTGGAATTATCTCCAAAACTGATGTTTGGTCCATTTGATAAAGATAAAAAATTGTATATTAATTAAATGTTTTGTAATATAAATTTATAGATTTTGTTTTATTACATGTTTAAATATTATATGTTTTATAATAAATTGTATAAAATATAAGTTATTATGTAATTACAAGTTTTTAATATTTTTACAGGTTCGATAAAACAAGAATAACCTTGGCGTTGCAATTTGGATTAAGATGATTTTTTGACCTGTAGAAAGTTGATGTTAATATCTACAATATTGGTGGCAAGCATGAGATAAAAATCTTCTCACAAGTGGGATCAAATTAAGCAACAAATAAAGTTACCAAAGAAGTGACAGTTTTACCATGCTCTAGCATTTTGACCATATCTCTCAACTTACTTGGTCAAATAGTTTAAAAAAATACCACAATCAAACAACTCAATTATCTACATGTTTTGTTTTATGTGGAGAAGCAAATTCGGATGAGAAGATTTTCAAAAATGATGTGTATTAAAATATAATTTCTTGGTACACCAATGAAGACTTTTGTGTAAAAAAATAATATTTTATTTGTGGTTGTCTTCCCAAATAAATCTATAAATAGGGGTGCATTGTAATGTATTGAGATATCCCTCATTCTATGAACAAACATTTGAGTTCATAATATTTCTCTCTTTATTTTTCTTTTATTTCTTCAATTAAATATAATTAGTATGTTAATTTCATATTTAAAGTTTTACACTTTGAATAATGAGTAGCTAATTTTCCAAAGTTGAGATGAAAAGGTGAAACTCTTGGCATGATAATAAGATTATTAAAAGGTAAGAATCTATGTTTTATATTATTTAATCATTATTTATTGTATATGTTATATTTATTTCTTTAAGCATTATTATACCCTACTTATAAGTGGGAGTTTTGATTTATTGTTGCTATATGTTACACTAAATTCTTGGAACATTTAAATGTTAGTTTGGTATTACCAACCATTTAAAGTGGATGCCTTGATTTATTATATATGAATATATCATAATATTAATTTCTTGAAACCATTTAAATGTTAGTTTGGTATTACCAACCATTTAAAGTGAATGCCTTGATTTATTATATATGTATATATCATAATATTAATTTCTTGGTACCATTTAAATGTTTGTTTGGTTTTACAAACCATTTAAAGTGGGAACCTTGATTTAGTGTTTACAAATATATATATAGCACTTTAAATACTTGACAACATTTATAAGTTTTGGTATATATTATATACTTATAAGATAATAATATATAACATAATATAAATATGATTATTTAATATATATTGGAACAATTTTATTAAGTGGATTCAATAATGTTCATTAATATTAATTTTATTAAATTACCAAGAGTGGATCTTTTAATCTCAACTACTTAAATTAAAATTTCAACAATTAAAAATTATCAATTAAATATTCAAACAATAAAAGAAAAAAAACAAAGACAAAAACAAAAAGACATTGTAGATGACTTGTAATTACCTTAGCTTCCCTGTGGATACGATATCGGACTCACCGAATTATACTACTTGTGGACAACTTGCTCTTGGGAGTGCAACAATCAAAGTCGCAACAAGTTTTTGGCGCCGTTGCCGGGGAAGTATAATTTAATTTCAAGTCTATTTAATTTTGTTTATAATTTATTTATCTTTATTTGAATTTTTATTGATTTTGTGTGTTTTTATTTTTTCTTTTGCATTTGCCTGAGCATTTGGTCACGTACACTTAGTGGTCGACTCATTCGAAATAACCCTTTATTTTTACAAAACATAACGGAAGAACCCACCCAAGAAAATGAAGATGAAATTCAATCTCAACATTATCATGATAGACGAAGAACACTTAGACATCACATGAATCCTACACGTACTAGTGCACCTTCATGTCTAGTTTTTCCTCCTGATGCATCTCATTTCAATTTTAAGCCTGGTATTATCCAACTTTTACCTAATTTTCATGGCTTAGATTCTGAAAATCCATACATGCATTTACGAGAGTTTGAAGAAGTGTGCAACACATATAATGATCTAAATTTGTAGCATGAACACCATTCGACTTAAGCTTTTTCCTTTTTCTTTAAAAGATAAAGCTAAAACTTGGCTACAAAATCTTAGATCGGGGATCCATTCAAACTTGGGATGAATTGCAACAACAATTTTTGAAAAAGCTTTTTCCATCTCATAGAACAAATGCTTTCAAAAGGAAAATCATCAATTTCACTCAAAAACAAGGAGAAACTTTTATCAGTGTTGGGATAGATACAAAGAATTGCTTAATCTTTGTCAACATCATGGTTTTGAAATTTGGAGAGTTGTTTCTCAATTTTATGAAGGCTTAACACCTAAAAATAGGCAAATGGTTGAATTTATGTGTAATGGAACATTTGTAGATAAAGATCCAAACGAGGCAATTGAGTATCTCGATTCATTAGCAGAAAATTCTCAAAATTGGGACACTATAGGTACAATCGAACCATCAAACAAGATTCAATCTCCCACATCTGGTGGAGGTATGTATACCCTCAAAGATGAACATGATCTCCAAGCTAGATTTACCTCTTTGGGAAGAAAAGTTGAGGCACTTGAATTGAAAAAGAATGGTCAATTAAAATCTGTTCAAGAAATTGTGTGTCACATCTATGATATAAGTGATCATTCTACAAAAGATTGTCCCACTTTGCCCTCTTTTAAGGAATGTCTCAATGAACAAGTCAATGTTTTGAACAATTTCAAAAGGCCAAATTTTGAACCATTTTCTCAAAATTACAATCCAGGTTGGCGACATCCAAGTTTTAGTTGGAGGAATGATAATGCTGCACAATTTTCACAACCACATTTCCAAAATCAACAGAATTTTCAAAATTATGCACCTTACGTTCCTCCACCTAAAAGGAACTTGGAAGATATATTGAATTCTTTCATTGCGAAGCAAGAGTCTATCAATACTCAAACTGCTCAAACCATGACAGATTTGAAAGATACTCTTGCTAAATTTGCATCTGCACTTAATGTTCATGAGAAAGGTAAATTTCTTTCACAAACACAGCCTAATCCCAAGGATCATCATTCACAAACTGGAACTTCTGGAACTCAACCAATGGATCAGGTAAAATCTGTTATTACCCTTTGCAGTGGTAAGGTTGTGGAAAAATCCATTCTTGAACCTTGTGAAGATGATGATAAATCAACTCCAAAGGGGAAGGAATTGGAATCCATAACTTGCGAAAAGGAGGATCAATAGACAGTGTCACCACCATTCCCTCATGCATTGAAAAATAAAAAAAAATCAAATTTGAATTCTGGTATATATGATATTTTTAAACAAGTAAAAGTTAATATTCCTTTATTAGATGCAATAAAGCAGGTACAATCATATGCCAAATTTTGAAAGACTTGTGCAATGTGGAAAAAAAATTGAATGTGAAAAAGAAAGCATTTTTAGCCGAACAAGTAAGTGCAATCATTCAAAATAATAATACTTTGAAATACAAAGACCTTAGTTTTCCAACTATTTCATGTATTATTGGAGAACGAAAGATTAAAAAATCCTTGCTTGATCTTGGAGCTAGTGTGTATTTACTTCCATATTCAGTTTATCAAGAACTCAATCTAGGCGAGTTAAAACCTACTTCGGTAACACTTTTACTTGCCGATAGATATATTAAAGTGCCAAGAGGTATGGTAGAAGACGTGTTGGTCCAAGTTGATAACTTTGTATATCCTGTCGATTTCATTGTTTTAGATACACAACCTATCGAAGCTTGTAATGCAATTCCTGTAATTTTGGGTCGTCCATTTTTAGCAACTTCTGATGCTCTTATAAATTTCAGGAATGGAATAATAAAGTTGTCATTTGGTAACATGACCTTGGAGCTTAATGTTTTTAATCTTTGTAAGCAACCACATGACAAAGGAGATGAAATCGAAAATGAAAATCTTATTGAAACTCTTGTGGAAGAAAACAATCAAGAAGGGAGTACTCGTGACCAATTAGATATTTTTTCAATTGAAACTGTTAAAGAAAATATTGAAATTGATCTTGATGATTTTATCAGGTATCACTCGTTACAAGGATCAGGAAAAGAATTTGAGGCAAAATATGATAACAATAACGAACCACCCATATTGGAGTTAAAACCCTTGCCAGAAGAATTGAAGTATGCATTTCTTGGAGAAGATGAAACATATCCGGTGGTAATTTCTTCCAAACTAGCAAGTGATCAAGAAGGTAAATTAGTTGATATGCTTAAAAGACATAAAAATACAATTAGTTGGACACTAAAAGATTTCAAAGGCATTAATCCACTAATTTGCACTCACAAAATTCATTTAGAAGAAAATGCTAAAACATCTCAACAACCACAAAGAAGATTAAATCCACACATGAAATAAGTTGTGAAAACTGAAGTTCTCAAACTACTTGATGTTGGGATTATCTACCCTATTTCTGATAGTAAGTGGGTAAGCCCAACATAAGTAGTTCCAAAAAAATCTGGCATCACAGTGATAAAAAATGAAAAAGGTGAATTGTTAACAAGTCGAGTCCCATCTAGTTGGCGGATGTGTATTGATTATAGAAAATTAAATGACGGCACTAGAAAAGATCATTTTCCGTTACCATTTTTGGATCAAATTTTAAAAAGAGTAGCAGGTCATCCCTACTACTGTTTTCTTGATGCATATTCAGGCTATTATCAAATTCCCATTGCACTCGAAGATCAAGATAAAACTACATTCACGTGTCCTTTTGGAACATTTGCATTCAGAAGGATACCATTTGGATTATGCAACTCCCCAGCAACATTTCAAAGATGTATGCTAAGCATTTAAAAAGATGCGAGGAAAAAGGTATTATTTTAAATTGAGAAAAATTTCATTACATGATTACTTCTGGGATTGTTTTGGGACATGTTGTGTCATCTCATGGAATTGAAGTTGATAAAGCCAAATTTGATGTCATGGCCAATTTACCCCCTCCCAAAACCATTAAAGAAATTCGCTCATTTTTGGGACATGCTGGATTTTATAGGAGGATTATAAAGGACTTTATCTCTAAACCCATTTTTAACCTCTTAACAAAAGACACTGCATTTGAGTGGACTCAAGAATGTCAAAATGCTTTTGATAAGATCATTCGACATTTAACATCAGCTCCTATCATGCAACCTCCTGATTGGTCTTTACCATTTGAAATCATGTGCGACGCGAGTGATTATGCAGTCGGTGCAGTTCTGGGTCAAAGAAGAAACGGTAAGACTTATGTCATATATTATGCAAGTAGAACTTTAAACTATGCTCAAATGAATTACTCCACAACTGAAAAAGAATTACTTGCTGTAATATTTGCATTAGATAAATTTCGTTCTTATTTGATTGGATCAACAACTACTATGTTTACTGATCATTCTGCTATTAGATATTTGTTGACCAAATAGGATGCAAAGCCACGACTGATACGATGGATTTTGTTGCTCCAAGAATTTGACATTGTGATCAAAGATAAAAAAGGAACCGAGAATGTCGTAACCGATCATTTATCGAGACTAGTAACAGGATCATCTTTTGAAATGACACCAATTAACGATAATTTTCCTGATGAACATTTATTTTCAGTTACTACTACACCTTGGTTTGCTAACATAGTAAATTTTCTTGTAACAGGAAAAATGCCACCGCAATGGAGTTCCCAAGATGAAAGAAAATTTTTGAATGAGGTAAAAAACTTTTATTGGGATGATCCGTATCTGTTCAAGTATTGTCCAGATCAAATTTTTCAATGTTGCATACCCGACAATAAGGTAAGTAGTGTCATTAAATTTTGTCATTCATAAGCATGTAGAGGACATTTTTCTTCAAAGAAAACGGCTGCAAAAATCTTGCAATGTGGATTTTATTGGCCCACTTTGTTTAAAGAAACCCACGAAATCTGCAAAATCTGTGAAAAATTGTCAAAAATTGGGTGCGATTTCAAAAGAAAACATGATGCCTTTGAATCCTATCATTGAAATTGTAATCTTTGACTGTTGAGGAATTGATTTTATGGGACCTTTTCCACCATCATTTGGATACTTGTATATTTTAGTTGTATTTTATTATGTTTCCAAATGGATAGAGGCAATTCCATGTCGAACAAATGATTATAAAATCGTCATCAAATTTTTGAAAGAAAATATTTTTAGTAGATTAGGAATTCCTCGAGTCATGATAAGTGATGGAGGAACTCACTTTGTTAATAAGCCATTTGTTTCATTAACGAAAAAATATGGTATTACTCACAAAGTAACTACTCCTTATCATACTCAAACAAATGGACAAGTTGAATTAGCTAATAGGGAGATAAAGCAAATTTTGGAAAAAATTTGTTAGACTTAACTTTATTGTGGTGATAAGTATTAAAACTAGTAGGAATAATATCAACCAGAAGTTTATGCAAAACAGTAGATTTTGAGTTGCTTTATCAGAAGCAGTATTTTAGTTAATACTCAACGGCTTAGCAGAACTTAGTTCTACTGGATCAGCACTTAACGGCTTTCTACTCGATTGTTTCAATCTTAATTGTTACCGTTATCTTATCTAGTACCAAGCATTTATTGCACCATTAAATGCTATACTAAGTCATTTAATACGCTTTACCGATTTTAGTATAAAACAGGACTGATTGTTCTGTGCAGGAACCTATTTCGGTAATAAAGCTGATTGTATCAGAGGACAGGAGACAATCTCTGATTATAGACGTTGGACTCAAGTTATCTATATATATGGATCAAAACAATTTAGATAATAACGCTGATCATTCTTATCCATCCAACGATACATTGAACTACCGCGAAATTTTCATTATCTTCAAAAGCTCAAACTTGCAGAAAAGCAGTACACGCATCATATTTTACATCTGATCTTTGGAGATCATTTTGTACTGCTGTTTCTTCATCTCTTCAAGAAAAACTTTATAATATTGTTGTAGAACAGTTTGTAAACTGGAAAAGAGTCTTTTCCAGAACATTGCTATATTGAACTATTGTATAGAGTTGCTAGGAGTTTCAGTAGGCAATAGATAAGTCTTGCTGAATTGGGTGTGTACAAGTGTGTACTACAAAACCAAAGCATTTTAGTGATACCTTCTGAAAACAGAAGAAGGGGAGACGTAGAAGATTTTATCTTCGAACTTCCAGAAACAACTACTGTGTCACTACCTACTGCTATTACTGTTTCTCACCTTACTCCATCAGATTGTTTCCGCACTTTCAATTGTGATCTGCTAGACGCATTATTGAACAAGAACAGCTACAATCTCTAACAGGATTTTGGCACCCTTTGCATAAACTATCATCAAAGGAGAAGAATTTATTCACCCCCCTCTAAACTCTACATCGATCCCCAACAAGTGGTATCAGAGCAGGTTTCTTTTGTTCTGAATATTTACAACAGTTATGGCACACTTTAGCAAGGTTCTCATGTTCTCAAAAGAAGATTTTGATGATTGGAAGATCAGTATGCAAGCTCACCTTGCAGCTCAGGATGATGACATGTGGTATGTTATCACAGACGGACCATTAAAGATCTTAAAGCCAAATACTGCTATTGCTGTTACTGAGGGGGCACCTCAAATGGTTGAAAAACCACGAAACGAATGGACTGGAGAAGATAAGAAGAAAGCTAATCTTGACAATGTTGCGAAGGATATTCTGTATAAGACTCTTGATAAAAACACCTTTAGCAAAATCAAGATGTGTTCTACCGCAAAAGAGATCTGGGAAAAGCTCATTCAGATATGTGAAGGAAATGAGAAGACAAAGGAAAACAAATTGTCTGTAGCAATGCAGAAGTTCGAAAATATAAAAATGAAAGCTGGAGAAATTCTAAATGGGTTTGATGAACGTTTCAGCAGCTTGGTCAATGAGCTGACGGCTCTGGGAAAAGAGCACGGCAACAGAGAAATAGCACTCAAAGTAATGAGAGCGTTAACTAGAGAATGGGATGTGAAAACAATGGCTATGAGAGTCTCTAAAGATCTAAACGAGTTGGAATTACATGACTTGTTTGCTGACTTAAAATCCTATGAGTTTGAGCTAGAAGTGAGAAGCGGAGAAGAGCCTTCGACAAGTCTGCCAACCAAGGCCCTTGCTGCTACTATTGCTATTACCTCTACTACTGCTGCTGCAGTCATTCCACAAGCAGCATCTGCCACCTCTATTGAAAATACTTCTGAAAAGACTGCTGAGCAGATCAGCAGTGATGCTATGTGCTTGTTTGTAATGAAGTTCTCTAGGTTCATGAAAAAGAATCATCGAGCTTACCAAGGTCCAAATCGAAACTTCAAAAAGGATTCATCTTCTGGAGATATGGCATGCTTTAATTGTGGAAAAGTCGGGCATTTTATTGCTGACTGCCCAAAGCCCAAGAAGGATGATCAGAAGAAGAAAGAATACAGAAGGAATGACAAGAAGTTCAGAAGAGAACGCAAAGCGATGATTGCTGAGGAAAGCAAATCAAAATGGGCGGACTCCAGTACTGAGTCATCTGACTCTGAAAGTCATTCCAGTGAAAGTGATGCAGAAGAGATCAAATGTCTTATGGCAGATGTTGAACCAAACTCGACATCTGAAGAGGTACTCGACTTTGACTCTGAAGAATTCACACGAACTGAGTTAATTAGCGCACTGCATGACATGGTAGAAGAGTACTCGAGACTTTCTCAATCATTCGAGGAAGTTAAGATTGAAAATCTAAACTTAAAAAATCAAGTCAGTAAGTTCACTTGCTTGAAAGAGAACAGCTGCAATGATTTGAAAGTGGAGATGAGTAAATTGAAAACTGAGAATGAGAGAGTAAAAGCAGATTACCAGACAATGAAATCTGAAAATCAGAAGCTATCTGTTCTGGTAAATGCTTGGAATAAGTCTTCTGTTTCATTAGAAAAGATGCAAGAATTGCAGAAGCAATCCGGTGACAGAAGTGGTCTCGGATTCAGCAATAATGAAAGCACTTCTGAAACCAGTACTAAACCAGAACTGGAGAAAGATAAAGGGAAATTTATTCACTTTGTCAAATCCAATGTGGCATATGAACCAGAAGTACCGACTGTTCAAGTTGAAAGAAATGTAAATCAGATGAACAGAAGAAAGCATTATGGTCTGGGTTATGTTGAACCTAAGGGAAGAGTTGACCAAAGTTCTGAATCCAGTAGAGGATTCAACTCAGGAAGACAACCCAATATGAAGGTTAAAAACTATCAGTACTATAATTCTAGACCTGTTCAGAAGAGATACAGGCCAGACAACTGGAACAGAAGGGAAGAACAACATTCTAAGACGCATACTGTTAGGAATAACAGAACCTCTACTGCACACACCTCTGCGGATACCCGAAGTACAAAATCACCAAAAATTGTACAAATGTGGGTTCCTAAGGGACTAATAAGGCTTGGACCCAAGTAGATTGGGTACCAGATACTAAAATTTGTGCTTGGAAGAAAGCTAAAGTAAGCATCTCCACATGGTATCTGGACAGTGGATGTTCCAGAAACATGACTGGACAGAAAAATCTACTATCAGAAATAATGAGTTGTACTGGACCAAAAATAACGTTTGGGGACAACTCAAAAGGTAAAACCGTGGGTAAGGGTAAGATTATCCATGGTAACATAACTATCAAAGACGTACTACTGGTTGAGAATCTTTGTTACAATCTGATTAGCATAAGTCAACTGTGTGATAATGGGTATTCTGTAGCTTTTCAGAAGCACATATGTACAGTTAAAGATTCTGCTGAGTCCACCGTATTAACTGGAAAGAGAGAAGGCAACACCTACAGAGTTTCTTGGAACTTAGATCATGTTAATGCTCCTACATGTTTAGTTGCCTCTCTTACTGATAAGCATTGGCTTTGGCACAAGAGATTGAATCATCTGAATTTCAAGTCAATCAATAATCTCAAAAGGCAGAACTTAGTTGATGGTTTGCCTGATATTAAATTTGTTAAGAATCATGTTTGTTCTGCATGTCAGCTTGGAAAACAGGTCAGATCCAGCTTCAAGAACAAAGGCAGTAAATCAACTTCAAGGTGTTTGGAATTACTGCATATGGACTTATTTGGTCCAATCCCTATCATGAATGAAATACACCCTTGTTGTTATTGATGATTTCTCTAAATTTACTTGGGTAATATTTCTTGCTGGAAAGGATCAAACCAGTAACCTCCTGATCAAGCTTCTGAAAAAGATTCAAAATGAAAAATCTTCTCCTATTGTTAAAATCAGAAGTGATCGGGGTACTGAGTTCACTAACAAAATACTTGAGTTGTATTTAGATGAGCAGGGAATTCATCATGAATATTCAGCTGCCAAAACGCCTCAACAAAACGGAGTAGCTTAGAGGAGAAACAAAACTCTTAAAGAAGCTGCTAGAACAATGCTAGCAGATGCAGACATCTCTCAGCGCTTCTGGGCAGAAGCAATCAACACTACATGCTATACGCAAAACAGAACAATGATCAACAAAAGGCATAATCAGACTCCTTATGAGATATGAAAAGGGAGTAAGCCTAATGTATCTGATTTTCATGTATTTGGTTGCAAGTGCTTTGTGCTCAATAATGGTAAAAACTATTTAACTGCATTTGATTCAAGATCAGATACAGGAATATTTCTTGGTTACTCTGCTGTGAGCAAAGCTTTCAGAATCTTCAACAATAGAACTCTCAATGTTGAAGAATCGGTTCATGTTGTCTTTGATGAAGATAGCAATACTCCTGAAATATCTAATCTGTCAAATTTAAGTAACAGGATAGACAGAATTCATCTTGAACCAGATAGTGAAGAAGATACAAAACCAAGCTTTAAAGATGTTCAAAATCCAGAACCAGACATTCCAATAGTGGAACCCGAAGTACAGACATTAGACTTACCAGTACCAGCAGAAGACATTCAAGAACCCGATACTGGTTCAGTAGAAATCAATCAAAATATATCAAATCAGGAAGAAATCCCTTCAAACCCTTTTATTTTGAGAAAATCTCATCCTCCCTCTTTGGTTATTGGAAATCCAGCAGCACCTTTGAGAATCAGAAGGCAAATAATTAATGAATATATGCATGCTGCTTTCATTTCTCAGGATGAACCAAAGAAAATTGAAGAAGCCCTTCTGGATCCGAGTTGGATTGAAGCTATGCAATAAGAGCTGAATCAATTCAAAAGAAACGAAGTTTGGCTTCTAGTACCTAGACCATCTCACCAAGCTGTCATTGGAACCAGGTGGGTATTCAGAAACAAACTAAATGAAAAAGGCACAGTGATCAGAAATAAAGCAAGACTGGTGGCTCAAGGTTTTAGACAAGAAGAAGAAATCAACTATGATGAAACCTACGCACCAGTAGCTAGGCTCGAAGCTATCAGAATATTCTTAGCCTTTGCTGCTTTCAAAAATTTCAAAGTTTATCAAATGGATGTGAAGAGTGCTTTCCTAAATGGTCTACTACAAGAAGAAGTTTACGTCGAACAACCTCCAGGTTTTATTGATCATTTTTCACCTCATCATGTATTCAAATCGCACAAAGCCTTGTATGGTCTAAAACAGGTACCTAGAGCGTGGTATGACACTCTTTCACAATTTCTTGTCGATCATGATTTTACAATTGGGACAGTAGACAAAACTTTGTTTACTTTAGTCAAGAATAAACATATTCTATTGGTACAGATCTACGTTGATGACATTATTTTTGGGTTAACTAACCCCAAATTATGTGCGAAGTTTGCTAAATTGATGCAGGATCAATTCGAAATGAGCATGATGGGAGAGTTAACATTCTTTCTAGGATTACAAATTAAACAAATTGATACTGGAATTTTCATAAATCAAGCTAAGTATACTAAGGAGCTTCTGAAAAAGTTTGGTATGGAAACATGCTCTGCTGCTTCTACTCCAATGAGCTCATCTACCAAGCTTGATAAAGATGAAAGTTGAATTCTAGTAGAGGTAACTCAGTATCGTGGTCTTATTGGCTCACTGTTATATCTTACTGCCAGTAGACCTGATATATTATTTGATGTTTGCATTTGTGCAAGATTTCAATCTAACCCTAAGCAATCTCATTATATTGCTGCTAAACACATTCTGAAGTACTTAAAGGGAACTCAAAATGTCGGCTTATGGTATCCCATTGATTCATCTTTCAATCTTATTGGATATTCAGATGCTGATTATGCAGGTTGCAAACTAGACAGAAAAAGCACAAGTGGTTTTTGTCAATTCCTTGGTGATAGGCTGATCTCCTGGTTTAGTAAAAAGCAGACTTCCATAGCTACATCCACTGCAGAAGCATAATACCTTGCTGCTGGAAGCTGCTGCTCTCAAATACTATGGATGCAACAACAACTTAAAGACTATGGAATTCAGGCCTCTGAATCACCTATCTTTTGTGACAATACTAGTGCCATTGCAATCACGCAAAATCCAGTACTTCATTCCAGAACGAAGCACATAGACATCAGACATCACTTTATAAGAGATCATGTGCAGAAGAAGGACATTCGTCTGGAATATGTTTCTACTGATTTACAAGCAGCAGATATCTTTACTAAACCTCTGCCTGAGAATAAGTTTTCTTATTTTCGAAATATACTGGGTTTAATTGAATTAACTTGATTTCATGATATCATCTGGTTTATTTTATCAACTTTGTGATGACTCTGTAGAAGGATAAAAAGACATGCGTACTACTGCAAACATCGGAATTACTTTAATCTGATATTTTGAAATCCTGTTAGCCTGTCGCTTGTTGTTGTTTTATTTATACACATGTTACAATTAATGGTGAAGAAGTTGAATAATCTCAAGTCAGCCGAAGCATCTACTGATTTACCAGACTGAGTTTTTCTTACTCAAAACTATTTCATCATTCATTCAATGAAAGCAGTAGATAAACAGAATATGCCAAAATAAGATTCTTTTTCATTCATAAAATCAGAAGCATTACATTGAGTTTATCTACTACATTTGTTGAAAATCAGCAGCTTGAAGTACTTTTCTTGTTGCAAAGTACTTCAGCAGGAAAAGGATGGTCTTCTTCGAAAAGATTCCAGCAAGCTTGGGTCTTGTAAGACTCTGGCAAGCTTGGGCCTTGTCAGCACTAATGTATTGGAAAAGGATGTCTTCAAACATCTGCTTACGAGAGGCTGGAAGTAGTCTTTGGAATTCCTCTGCTGATTCTGACTCTGGAGAAGACTCCGAGAGATCACTTGCACCTATCATATGTATTGGTTTGATAAAAAGATTGAATGATTTAGTTTGTGAACATGCAGGCACTTATATAGAGTCACGAGAAGCTGAAGAGACGGCGATCTGATTACTCGAATACCAAGATTCATCCCTCTTATCCTCAGATATCATATCTTTGCATTTATTAGTTGCATTAATCGAGGGGGAATAGTATCGTCTTTTTCAGACTGACATTTTTACCCTGTCAGAAGCAGAAAGGATGGTTTGTCTTTTCGATAAAACAACGAGTCTACTGGTTTTATCAAAGTACTCACATATTCCCGTACTTTGAAACTTCCAGCAGACGTTATCATAAAACGACAAACATCCTTCTGATTTTTTTAGTAACCGCTTGGACAGCCCGCTCTTTTCACTAAATTTCAAAATTTTAAATCATTGGTCAATCTGACACGTTCTAAAATTTTCAAATACGCAACCGTAGACATATTGACACGTGTTCTTGTGTTTACATTGACGGCTGTACATTCTCTTGAATATTAACCATTCCTATTTTTACTTGTCACTTTCTACGTTTCCAGAATCTTACTCTCTAACTATTGCTTTCTCTCGAAATCACACTCTCACAATCTACTTCGAAACTACTTTCTTTACAGGAAACGAAATGGCTGGAGCTTACATCCTGAATGCTTACCAGGTTAACTTCACATCTGTCCTTACTATCAAGGATGAAAATCTCCTAAAGATGTTTCAAACCATTGAAAAATCGGGACTCAGAAAATTCTTAGAAGCACCTGCTGTAATATATAAAACTGCTCATGATGATCGCCTTGCTGAAATAAGGCAATGAATGCTCAAAAGGACTCCGTCACCAGAACTAGAACCATTCAATATAGAGAATGAGATAGATATTCTACAGAGGAATCTCAACAATCTCTACGATATAGTTCGGAGACTATCTCATGAACATACCGCAGAAGTAAGTGGTTCTCAGTTCTTTCGAGACCGTATATCAAAGGAAATCTTCAACACGGCAGAACTGTGAGCAGAATGCATACTAAGACCATCGTGTTCAGACAGTCCATTTCCAATGGTTACAGTACTCTCGTGCTCGGACAGAATGATATTTCTCAACGCCTCACTGACGTTCTCCACCACCATGCAATCTATGGATGCCAAGATTGAGTCTCAATCTCAATCTCTCACTACTCTTCATGAACGAGTTTCTACTCAGGCTCCATATCTTGAAATGTTGACGAATGAAATTCAGAACTTGTCTGGACGCATGGATGATTTAATTGCTCGGGTCATTGTTAATGATGCCAAAAAAGGGGAAGAAGAAAAAAGAGGAAGAGTTCGAGCAGAACAAGAAGATCAGGGAGAACCATCTAACAGGAACCAAGATTCTCAGGATGAGGATACTCTGTTTCGAGATATTGGAACATATGACTGAATTTTTATACTGTTTTTCAAACTCTGTTTAAGATGCTTATTTACTTATTAAATCATCTGGTTTTAGTTACTAACTGTCGTATTATTTATGGCTACTAACCTCCAGGTTTTGGCATCACCACAAAGGGGGAAATTGTTAGACTTAACTTTATTGTGGTGATAAGTATTAAAACTAGTAGGAATAATATCAACCAAAAGATTATGCAAAACAGTAGCTTTTGAGTTGCTCTATCAGAAGCAGTATTTTAGTTAATATTCAACGGCTTAGTAGAACTTAGTTCTACTGGATCAGCACTTAAGGGCTTTCTACTCGATTGTTTCAATCTTAATTGTTACCGTTATCTTATCTAGTACCAAGCATTTATTGCACCATTAAATGCTATACTAAGTCATTTAATACGCTTTACCTATTTTAGTATAAAACAGGACTGATTGTTCTGTAACTCTTATGCAGGAACCTATTTCGGTAATAAAGCTGATTGTATCAGAGAACAGGAGACAATCTCTGATTATAGACGTTGGACTCAAGTTATCTATATATATGGATCAAAACCATTTAGATAATAACGCTGATCATTCTTATCCATCCAACGATACATTGAGCTACCGCGAAATTTTCATTATCTTCAAAAG
The DNA here is from genome assembly GCF_025594145.1 of Primulina tabacum. Taxonomy (NCBI): domain Eukaryota; kingdom Viridiplantae; phylum Streptophyta; class Magnoliopsida; order Lamiales; family Gesneriaceae; genus Primulina; species Primulina tabacum. The sequence goes on along the minus strand of NC_134556.1, from coordinate 23,894,065 downwards.
CTCAAACTTGCTGAAAAGCAGTACACGCATCATATTTTACATATGATCTTTGGAGATTAGAGTTTCAGTAGGCAATAGATAAGTCTTGCTGAAATGAGTGTGTACAAGTGTGTACTACAAAACCAAAGCCTTTTAGTGATACCTTCTGGAAACAGAAGAAGGGGAGACGTAGAAGATTTTATCTTAGTACTTCCAGAAACAACTACTGTGTCACTACCTACTGCTATTACTGTTTCTCACCTTACTCCATCATATTGTTTCCGCACTTTCAATTGTGATCTGCTGGACGCACTATTGAACAAGAACAGCTACCATCTCTAACAGGATTTGCATAAACTATCATCTAAGGAGAAGAGTTTATTCACCCCCACCCATCCCCCCCTCTAAACTCTACATCGATCCCCAACAAAACTGTTAACCCAAATAGAAAAGATTGGTTTCTGCGACTTAATGATGCACTTTGGGCATATCGAACAACTTTTAAAACATCATTGAATATGTCTCCCTATAGGTTGGTTTATGAAAAACATTGTCATTTGCCTGTGGAATTGGAACATAAAACTTATTGGGCGATCAAAATTTTTAATTCAAGCATGGATGATTGCAACAAATTGCGCAAATTGCAACTTAATGAACTTGATGAACTAAGAAATGACACATATGAGAATTCAAGGATTTATAAAGGAAAAATCAAATCATTTCATGATAAAACAATTCTTAGAAAATCTTTTGAGATTGGTAAAAAAGTTTTGCTTTATAATTCTCGACTTCACATATTCCCAGGAAAATTACGATCAAGATGGACAGGCCCATATGTTGTAAAGCATGTGTATCCTTATGGAGCCGTGGATATTGAAAATCCTAAAAATGGTGATATTTTTAAACTAAATGGACAAAGGCTTAAACCATTTTCAAAAAATGAAATCTTTCAGGAAGAGTTTATTTCCCTTTCCGATCCTTAAATTTTTATGTTGCATTTAATTTTTTTTGTTTTTATTTCAGGTTTCCTTAACCTTTTTATTTTTCCGGTTAAATGGCAGATAACGGTACTCCGTGACTCTCATAGTCGGTTAAATCAGTTTTCCACAATTGCTGATACAAAAAATAAAAAAAAATCATTTCTTTTCTTTAAAATGGATGAAATTCTCTCAAAAATTTGTAAATATTTTCCCTCTGTTTCTGAAAATATTCTAAGAAAAATTTATGCAGGTAGGTGTGAAAGATTGAGATTGCTAATGCAAAAAAGAATTCCAGAAGATATTCGTCTTGTAATAGAAGCTAAGGTCCGATTAGGAGGAGAAGTTCCACAATCATTGCTCATTCGGTATTTGCCTGGATTAGGAAAAAGCACTTATGCGAAAAAACGAAGAGCGAAAAGGTTAGGGATTTGTCATAAGTGTGCAAGATGGACTTGTGACAAACGATGCAGATCTTTGGGATGTGTTTCCAATAACAGAGAAGATAAAATTGGTTTCATTAAGAATGGGCTGAGTAAGGAGTCTTTAGATATTGACTCTTGAGAAGCATTCTAGTGGACATGTGCATATTGAACTTCTCCGTTTATGGAAACAATTTCAAGATGAGTGTCATAGTCATGGGAATCCGACTTAAAAAGAGCATGTTTGCCAATTTATAAGAAAATTGGATGGGAAGCATATCCTCGACTCATAGAAGGCGTTGAAGCCGTTTCTGGACGTAAAACCAGAGGAAAATTGTGAGCCACAATCACATTGCTGTTTATATGCATGCGTGTCATTATTGTTTTTACTGTTTATTTTTCTTACAGCTGTGACCCATAGTTTTGTCATGATAACATATTACCCCTATAAAATCTCTCATCTTTCTTTCTATTTTTGCATACCAAAAAGAAAGTAAAAACATGGCTGGATCCTCTGCACAAACATTGAAAATATTTGTGTATTTTGTGGGTCGAGTCATGGAAAAAATGAAGTATTTGTAGAAGCAGCGAATAATCTTGGAAAGATATTGGCTGAGAGAAAAATTTACTAGGTATATGGGGGAGGTAATATTGGGTTAATGGGATCTGTTTCAACATCTACTCATCCTGGAGGTAGTCAGGTTTAGGGTATTATTCCTATAGCTTTAGCAGAAGGAAATATTACAGGTGTTACGATTGGGGAGGAATTAAAAGTTTCTTCTATGTATGAAAATATCACCAAAATGATTGAAAATTCTGATGCTTTTATCGCACTACCAGGTAGTTTTGGTACATTAGAAGAAATTTTTCACACTGTTTCTTGGGCATAACTTAATATCCATAATAAACCTGTGGGCTTGTTGAATATCAATAATTATTATGACAATTTGTTAACATTTCTTGATAAAACTGTGGAACAAAATTTCATTTCAGAAAATTCACGATGGATGCTCATCTGTGCTTCGACTGCCGACCAATTAATTGATGATTTGGAAGCTTTTGTTCATAAGCTTGATCCGATGATAACAAAGATCAATTGGTCGCAATCAAGCAGTAAGAAAAGAAAGTTTGATTATTGATTCAAAAGTTGTGGATTGATTTGCGTTTGTTTCAGTTTGTTATCTTCAATAAAATTCCAGGTGATATCTCTTTCATTATGTACTCTTTATTAATAGTTATTTGACATTAGGGACAATGTCATATTCTAATTGGGGGGACAATAAACTTAAAAAAATATATATATTTTAAAATAAAACCATGTTTATTGTTTGTATCTTAGCAATTTTTTCAAAAATATCATATATTACATGTTTGAAAGATTTAAATTAGAAATTGTAATATTCTATCTAAGGATGTTTAAATTTTTATTTGAAAAAAAAAAAAGATTCAATTTTAATATTCTGATCACTATAAAAATATGATATATGAAATTTTTTTAGTGATTAACCATTGTGATAAGATCAGGTATTAAAGTATATGGCCCAAGATATATCTTATAAGAGTGTCTAAAATTTTAAACTCACACATATTTTGTGAGTGAGTAGAGAGGATTGAGAAAACAGCTTGCGAGCCTTTATTGATCATCGGAGAGGCTATCAATTATTTAGATCTTGAGTTCTTATTTTGAAAAAAAAAAATGATATTTCCTGAAAAAAATAGAAAAAAAAAGATGTTGATGATCTATGTAATTTTTAAGTTATATGCTAAGATCCATTTATCTGTCATAAAAATACAAAAAAATTAAAAAAAAAGAAAAGAAAAAAAAAAGAGAAAGAGAGAAATATATTGTACAAACTAAATAAATATGTGGTCAAGAAGCATAAACTTAGTCTGATTCCATGATGAAAATAAAAAAAAAGAAGAAGAAGAAATCAGGAAAAAATATATAATAAGAACGACTAGGTTTTGAATCAATGGATTTCCTATCTTTTGATTAGTTTGGCTCGTTTGTCTGTCTGCATTCTGTAAATCATTTTCCTGAGCATTTATATGTATTCCAACTCCATGAGAGAAATCATTCCCATAAATTTAAACATTTATTAACCTGTGAGGATATGGAGTTGAAACTCTTACTAGGAATTTCTGAGGCCATGTACATTTAACTAACTGAAAATAAGCTTTGAATTGATCAGTTCAGATTATTTCATAAATCATAATTATAATGATATTGATAAAACTTTGATAGTTTTCAAATTTAATTTAAATACTTGGATAGTTCTGATTACATTTCTATTTAAATTAATAAACATGTTTTGTGTTGCTATTAACGCTTAAATTGCTAGGGACTAGCAATAAGCTGGTTGGGGAGTGTGATAAAGATAAAAAATTGTATATTAATTAAATGTTTTATAATATAAATTTATAGATTTTGTTTTATCAAGTGTTTAAATATTATATGTTTTATAATAAATTGTATAAAATATAAATTGTTGTGTAATTACAAGTTTTTACTATTTTTACAGGTTCGATAAAACAAGAATAACCTTGGCGTTGCAAATTGAATTAAGATTATTCTTGGACCTGTAGAAAGATGATGTTAATATCTACAATATTGGTGGCAAGCATGAGATAAAAATCTTCTCACAAGTGGGATCAAATTAAGCAACAATTAAAGTTACCAAAGAAGTGGCAGTTTTACCATGCTCTAGCATTTTGACCATATCTCTCAAATTGCTTGGTCAAATGGTTAAAAAAATAGCACAATTTAAACAACTCAATTATCTACATGTTTTGTTTTATGTGGAGAATCAAATTTGGATGGGAAGATATTCAAAAGTGATGTGTATTAAAATATAATTTCTTGGAACACCAATGAAGATTTTTGTGAAAAAAAAATATTTTATTTGTGGTTGTCTCCCCAAATTTGGCTTTTAATAGGGGTGCATTGTTATGTATTGAGATATCCCTCATTCTATGAACAAATCTTTGAGTTCATAATATTTCTGTCTTTATTTTTCTTTTATTTCTTCAATTAAATATAATTAGCATGTTAATTTCATATTTAAATTTTACACTTTGAATAATGAGTAGCTAACTTCCCAAAGTTAAGATGAAAAGGGGAAACTCTTGGAATGATAATAAGGTTATTAAAAGTTAAGAATCTATGTTTTATATTATTTAATCATTATTTATTGTTTATGTTATATTTACTTTTTTAAGCATTATTATATCCTTCTTATAAGTGGGAGTTTTGATTTATTGTTGCTACATGTTACATTAAATTCTTGAAACCATTTAAATGTTAGTTTGTTATTACCAACCATTTAAAGTGGATACCTTGATTTATTATATATGAATATATCATAATATTAATTTCTTGAAACCATTTAAATGTTAGTTTGGTATTACCAACCATTTAAAGTGGATGCCTTGATTTATTTTATATGAATATATAATAATATTAAGTTTCTTGGTACCATTTAAATGTTTGTTTGGTTTTACCAATCATTTAAAGTTGGAACCTTGATTTAGTGTTTACAAATATATATAGCACTATAAATACTTGACAACATTTATAAGTTTTGATATATATTATATACTTATAAGATAATAATATATAACATAATATAAATATGATTATTTAATATATATTGGAACCATTTTATTAAGTGGATTTCATTAATGTTAACTTTATTAAATTACAAAGAGTGGATCCTTTAATCTCAACTACTTAAATTAAAATTTGAACAATTAAAAATTATCAATTAAAGATTGAAACAATTGAAAGAAAAAAAACAAAAACAAAAACAAAAAGACATTGCAGTGGACTTGTAATTACATTAACTTCCCTGTGGATACGATATCGGACAAACCGAATTATACTACTTGTGGACAACCTGCTCTTGGGAGTACAACAATCAAAGTCGCAACACCACTGTATTTGATCGGTTGGGATAGCAGACTTGCATCCCCTGTCATATGTCTTGAACAGCCACTGTCTAGATACCAGGTGGATTCCTTGTTTGTACCTGTAACCTGCAATCACACACAGTATATGATCTTGGTACCCATATTCATTTAGATCCTAAACTGATTACTCTTTTAGGAACCCAGACATGGACCAGTCTAACTGACTTTCCAGTTGTTGTGTTCCAAATAGTTTTTCTCGATTTTTGGGTGTTAAGTGTGTGTTGTGAGGAAGAAACAATATGATTTGTACCCTTTTTCATCTGACTGTTCTTTTGATACCGTTTCTGAACTTGCCTACAGTTGTAGTAATTCTAATAGCCCTTCTTTGAGTACTGATTTTTGTAACTGAATCGTTTAGGTGACCAGTTTCTTAAATCAGTTGAACTCTCAGAGCTATATCCAATTCCATACCATTTGGCTTTGTTCTTACTCTCAGTCGATTGAACAGCTGGTTTACCTGGTTCTGAGAATTCATTTACCATAGTTTATTTTACAAAGGTAATGTACTTTCCTGTGTTTTCATTCAACTTTGGTTGTGTATCACTTGCAGAATTTTCAACATGACTGTTAAAGCCTAAACTAGTTTTATCTTCAACTGATTTTTGTGCATTCTGCATTTCAGTCAATGTAATTGAAGACTTGTTCCAAGCTTGAATCAGTTCAGTATGTTTTGAAATTTCAGTTTTTAACTGACATATCTAAGCTTGGTTCTCAACTATTTCAGCTTTTTGCTTTGCAATCTCCCTTTTTAGACTCAACACTTCAATTGACTCATCAGTTTCAGTTTTGTTATCATTGGGATCATTTTGCTCAGTTCTAACATTCTCAAATGATCGAGCAGGTTTGTGATACTCATTTACCATGTCATGCAATGTTAATGAGTTTCTCACGGGTGAAATCGGTAGAGCTGAAGTCAAATACATGTTCACTTGCTTACTCCAGTTCAGCATCATCTGCCATTAAGCACTTAACTTCTTCTTCTTCATCACATGAGCTGTATGAGGTTTCAGGCTCTGACTCCTCAGTGTCAGTTTCCGCCCATTTAGATTTGCTCTCCTCAGCTAGAAGGACCTCATGTTTCTTTTTAAATGACTTCTTGTCATCTTTGGTTCTTCTTTTATGCTCATAGGACTTCTTCCCTCTTTCAGCTGAGCCTCGACTGTCCTTTTTTGGTTTGGGACAGTCAGCAATGAAGTGACCAGTTTTGCCACAGTTGTAGCAAGTATAAGGTTCTTCTTTGGAGTAGTTTTCTGATATTGTTTCTGGAAGTTTCCTTGAATTCTTCTCATAAATTTTCCAAACTTTCTGATAAACAATGACATCACGTCATTGCTTAGCTGATCAGCAAACTTATCAACTGAACCAGTTGGTTCTAGTCTGACAGCAGTTAAAGCAGTTGTGGCCGCTGGTGGAGAAGGTTCCCCTTCTCTGGTTTGTATTTTAAACTCATAGGCCTTCATATCAGCAAACAAGTCATGAAGCTTGACCTTGTTCAGGTCCTTTGACTCTCTCATCGCAATGGTCTTGAGATCCCACTCTTTGGGAAGACCCCTGACAACTTTCAGTGCTACTTCTTTATTGGAATACACTTTTCCAAGTGCATTTAGCTCATTGATAATGCCACTAACTCTTTCATCATATTCGTGCACTGTTTCTCCAGACTTCATCTTGATGTTGTCGAATTTTTGAACAGCAACTGATAGCTTGTTCTACTTAGTTTGCTCGTTTCCTTCACAAAGCTGGATTAGTTTCTCCCAAATTTCCTTAGCAGTTTCGCACATTTTGATTTTGTTGAAAGTGACTTTATCCAGCGTTTTGTATAAGATGTCCTTCGCCACATTGTCTAGATTGGTTTTCTTCTTATCTTTAGCTTTTCATTCTTCTCTGGGCTTCTCTATAGGTGCCCCATCAGTCATGGCTACAGCTGTGTTGGCTTTTAAAATCTTCATGGGTCCATCAGTAATGACGTACCAGATATCATCGTCCTGTGCAGCTAGATGAGCCTGCATTCTGATTTTCCAGTCGTCAAAATCTTCTCTGGAAAACATTGGGATTTTATTGAAAGAAGACATGGTTATCAGTTTTGTGGATAAGAATATTCTGGGACAAGATTTATCTGCACTGATACCACTTGATAGGATCAAATACTTGGATAAAAGAGTGTTTAGAAAGGGGGAGGTGGGGTTGAATAAACACTCACAACTTTTATAAACTTTTCGAAAGTTGAGTTCGTTTTAGTGATAAACTGATACTCAGGAATCTTGTCAGTCAATAACAATCAGTTAACAATAAAGTGCTGAATAAAACTGACTGATAGATAGAATAAAAACTGAAATCAGAACACAAGATTTTACGGATGTTCAGAGATTTCAAACACTCCTACCTCACCCCTTCTATCACAAGGATATGATAATCACTAAAAGACTTTGATCGATACAAAATTTTGTACAGACCGACTTCAGTTTGGACTTAACACTGCCAAAACTGAAACTCTTAGTTTACAAAATACTTCACAGTATACAACTAAATTTAGCACAACTGATCTCTTACAAGATCGAGTTTTACAATGATAACAATGTGCTAGAAAACTCGAAAGTATAGCCTTGATTGCTACAAATATATGCGATAAGCGTGAGCTTTTATTTCAACATAGTAACATCGTATTTTTCAGAGAATAGACGAGTTTAGATGTTCAGAACTTTTTGTTATGCATCTTTTCTCAGCTGCTCTTCTCTGCTATTTATAGGCTTCTCTTCAACGGTAAAATTTAATAGAATTTGAATCTTTTTATCCGTTGGTTTGCCATGTCAACATTCTTCTGACATTCGTACACTGCAGCTGAATTGCGTCGTTCCCACTATCTGTTGCAGTATGCTTTTGTACTATTGTAGGTTGAACGTCCTTTTCTTGATGTGTACAGCTGAAGGATCAGCTGATAGGCAATAGCCGATAAGTTTACAACTGTTTGTAGCAACTGATCAGTTTCCAACTGATCAGTTGTTTGTGTCATTCAGTTCAGCTGATTCCAGTTGCCTTCGATAAATTGCCCATTAATCTTCAGTTAAGAGCAACTGTCAGTTTGCTTATTTTATATCAGTTTCTATCGGTCTTCTTGATCAGTTGATTTAATCGATTAGGCTTACGGTTTGTCAAACATCGAAATTAAGTTTTCAACAACGTTTCAGTTGGTATTAGAGCAATGTTCCTGCTAAGGGTTGTGCCACCGTCAGCGCCGGAAAGCTCAGTCGTCAAGTCTCAAATCTGTAAGTTTAATTGCTTTATATGATTTTTAGAATGATACCTGCATGATTACATGGATTATATGTTTACGTTACATGCTTAATAGCTTGTTGAGGATAACTGCTATATATGCTTAAAATTGTTTAAAAATGGATTAGTATATGATGCATGATTAGAAAACTTAGATTTAAATGCATGTTGTTACGTTTAAAAGTTTGGAAAATGTTTAGATATAATGCCTCCTAGACGCGCACCTAGTACCAATAGGCAAGCTAAAAATATTTTGGATTGTCATGTGAATACACCCCCACCTCCTAATGGGGATGCTACTATTCGTGCACTAGAGGGCATGGCACGTTTCTTTGAGCAGCAGTTTCAGCACGCTCCGAGGCCATAGTATGATGTATATGATCAGTTCCGGAGGCTAGGTCCGAAGGAATTTTCTGGCACCACTGACCCATTTGCTGCTGATGGTTGGATTTGATTACTTGAGGTGCACTTTCGTTATCTGAATTTGGGAGATGCTGACCGTGTGAGGTGTGCTAGTTATATGTTTAGAGATAATTCTTCCCTTTGGTGGGAAGGAGCGGAGCATGGGATTGACTTGGCTACACTTAGTAGTATTCGATTCAAGGAAATATTCTATGAAAAGTACTCTACTGCTGACGTCTGAGGACATTTGAAGATGGAATTCATGACTCTCCGTCAGAGAAATACTACTGTGGCTGAGTTTGTGAGGAAGTTTGATAGGTGTTATAACTTTGTGCCCCTCATTAGTAGGGATGCTGCTGAGAAACTTAGGAACTTTCTGGATGGTCTATGACCTACTATACGCCTTGATGTGATGATGATGCGACCCATGGATTATTCAGCTGCCACTGCCTATGGTTTCAAAGTCGAGCAAGCCTTGAAAGATATTGATTTTGAGATGCAGCGCAAAAGGCAGCAACACCAACAGAATTCCCAGCCGAATAAGAATCCATATATGGGACCTCGTAGACCTCAAGGGCAGTAAAAGCCTCAAGGGCAAGTAAAGAAGCCAGGACCTCCAAAACCACCACAACCTAGAGCACCGAAACCTGTTGAGAGGCCACTGTGGAAGGAGTGCAATCACTTACATAATGGCAAGTGCATGTGGCGATCTTTTAGGTGCTTCATATGCAAGGAAGAGGGACATAAAACTCTGATTTCTCGAAGAAGAAAGCAGTCACTGTGGGCACAACTTATGTTATGCATGCTGAAGAAGCTGAGGAGGAGCCAGACACGACCTTCATCACCGGTAACCTAGTTATTTAACGTTTTTATATTGCCTTTATTGCATGAAATGTTAAATTGGTTATTATAATTGATTTGGGATTCAAGAACAACCTAGTAGAAATTAGGTTGCATGCTCTATCTTAGTTGTAATTAAAAAATGACAATGGAAACCAAAGAAATTGGACTTGAATTTTGAGCCTTAATTATGTAAAGAAGGTAATTATTTCCAAATGAAAGTTTTAGGGATTAAAATTGAGAAAAATCAAAACTTTGGGCATGACTTGATATCTTCGAAAATTTTAGGGATTAAATTGCAATTAATCGAAAACTTAAGGGACTAAATTGCAATTAATCGAAATCTAAGGGACTAAAGTGTAATTATCAAAACCTTTGGGCTAAAATACAATTTTATGAAAATTTTAGGACCGAAATGCAATTTTACGAAAATTTTAGGACCCAAATGCAATTTTTGAAAAATTGAAGGGGCCAAAATCGCAATTTTCAAAAATCTTATTATTCGAGAATATAAGGGGGAAATTGTGAACTTTCCTAGGAATAATAGGGTCCAATCGCTAATCTTCATAAATTTTTGGGAAAAACAATGATAGAAATTTCTTAAGCTTCAACATGAATAGATTTAAAAATATTTTCGTCGCAGGAAGGATATTCATTCTAGGTGTAGCTACCTATGCATTGCTGGATTCGGGAGATGCACACTCTTTTATATCCAAGATTTTCTTCAAATGACTGAATATTATACCTGAGGATATTGGATTGGGTTTCAAAGTTTCTATTCTTTCCGGTGATCAAATGGTCACTACGAGCATTGTAAAGAACCTGGAGCTTTGTTTACGAAAAGATGTGGTTCGAGCAGATCTCATTGTACTCCCTATGCCTGAATTCGACATTATACTTGGCATGGATTGGTTATCAGTGAATGAAGCTTCGATAGATTTTCGGCAGAGGACAGTGTCTATTTGACCGTCGAGTGAAAATTCTTTTGTCTTTGAGACGGCGTGGAAAAGCGAATGTCTTAAATTATCTCTTGTATGTGTGCGAGGAAACTTATGTGACGATGATGCCAAGCTTTTCTAGCATGTGTCACTACAGTACATGCCCCTATCAGTCAGAAGTTAGAGGATGTTGATATCGTCAGAGACTTTCCTAGTGTGTTTCCCGAGTACGTTTCTGGCATTCCACCTGACCGTGAGGTGAAATTTTCTATTTAGTTGATGCCGGACACTGTACCCATTTCTAAAGCACCCTATCGTCTAGCGCCTGCCAAAATAAAAGAACTAAAAGATCAAATTCAAGAATTGCTAGACAAGGGTTTTATTTGCCCTAGTTGTTCTCCGTGGGGCACATCGGTATTGTTTGTGAAGAAAAATGATGGTACTATGCGACTCTGCATTGATTATCGAGATCTGAATAGAGTCACTATCAAGAATAAATATCCTCTACCAAGAATTGAAGACTTATTTGATCAATTGCAAGGAGCATCGATATTCTCAAAGATAGATCTTTGTTCGGGATACCATCAGCTGGAAGTGAAAAAGTCTGATATTCATAAGACTGCTTTTAGAACTCTTTATGGGAATTATGAGTTTATGGTCATCCATTTGGGTTGACCAATGCGCCAGCGATCTTCATGGATCTCATGAATCACGTATTACAGCCGTATCTGTATCAATTTGTTATAGTCTTCATCGATGATATTTTGATCTATTCAAAGAGTAAAGAGGAGCATAGTCGGCATTTGAGGACAGCATTACAAGTATTGTAAGATAGGAAATTATATGCAAAATTCAGCAAGTGTGAGTTTTGGCTTGATAGAGTGACATTCTTAGGCCACATCATTTCTAGAGATGGAGTGAGGTTGATCCAAGTAAAATGGAGGCAGTGAAAGAGTGGCCAGTACGGAAGAGCGCAACCGAGATCCGAAGTTTCTTGGGACTAGCTAGCTATTACCGAAAGTTTATTCAAGGATTCTCATCTATTGCGGTACCCATGACTGTCTTGACAAAGAAGAATGAAAAGTTTGTATGGGGATCCGAGTGCCAAGACAGTTTTGACAAGTTGAAGCAAGCTCTGATTTCAGCACCAGTATTATCGATGTCATCAGGGCAAGGAGAGTATGTTCTTTATACCGATGCTTCGAAACTTGGTTTGGGTGCAGTTCTGATGCAAAATGACCGAGTTATAGCCTATGCATCGAGACAGTTGAAGGTTCACGAGAAACATTACCCCACTCATGATTTTGAGCTTGCAGCAATGGTATTTGCACTGAAGATTTAGAGACATTACTTATATGGGGAGAAGTGAAAGATTATCAAAAAAGTTTGAAATACTTCTTCACACAAAAATAGCTGAATATGAAGCAAAGAAAATGGCTATAGTTGGTAAAATACTATGACTGTGACATTAGCTACCATACGGGAAAATCTAATGTAGTAGCGGACGCATTGAGTAGGAAGACAGCAGTTATTACTCGTTTATCACTTCAGAGACCTCTGCAGTTCGAGATACAGCGATTTGAGCTTACATTGTATGTTAGGGGCGAGGCCCCTAATCTTGCCACCATGACAGTACAGTTAACTTTGAAAGATAGAATCTGTGAGGGACTGAAACGACCTTGACCTTTTCTTTTTTTTAAAATAATCATAAAGTCGAAAATTACTAATAAAATAACTTAACATAATCATAAATCATAATAATTTAACATTTGAATCTCAAGTGCATAAAATATTCATAAATCATCAACTAACCAAAAATCCTACGTCGGTCTTTAAAAAGATCAAGTAACATAAAATAAAGCATAAAAATCTCTAATGAAATCATTAACAACAATCCTTTAAATCTTTTATCTAACAATCTAGTGCGGAAATAAATGTCTCTCGGGAGTGTACTGCCGCACTCGATCCACTCAAGCGTCAGCACCTCCCCATATCAACAAATCCTGGATCAATCAAACCTAGTGAGCTAATGATTCACCACGTTCTAAACATGAATAGAAAATAATACATATACATTCACATGCATTTAAAAATCATATTTTTATTTAAAATTACTTTTAAACATAAATAAACCATTTAAAATAATTTTAAGTATAAATAAATCATATATCATAACATCATTTTAATCGTAAAGCTTTCAATCCTTTACATTTTGGTTGAAGTTTGATCCTCGAAAGTGACTAGCTTTTATCCTCTGGTCAACTGATTAGTCTTCAGCTTTGCATGGCCCACGGGGTCAGGCACTAGGCTCCGCGTCGAAATACGGTAGTCGGGTTCCCTCTGCGGCCTTTTCCCTCACGACAATCCCACAAAATCGTAAGTTCACCGTTCCTTCTTAAAACGGATCCCTCACATTTCATATATCATTTGTCACAGTCAATACACATCCCTCAAAATATTTTTCATTTTCTTTTAAAAGCATACAATATATTAACTTTCCAAAAATAACATTTTCACAGTAAAAATTTCACATCTTTACCATCAATCATAAAATTCCATATTTTAATCAAAATCATCATTTTAAATCATTTAACACGCATTATGTTCCTTCGGGACGCTGCCGAACTTTTACGAAATTCTCAAGTGTAAAATGACCGTTTTGCCCCTAGACGTAAAAATTCTCAATTTTATATTTTTCTTGCATTTAATGACATGAACTTATCTCAAATAATTATTTAAGCTTAAATCTAATTTTTTCATAATTTTATTCAGCTTAATTCGAGACTTTTCTATTAATTCATTAATTAACAATTCGTGAGGCGTTTAACTCCCGAATAAATTCAAAACTTAATATTTTCTTCCCAAACTTTAAACATAGACTTTTTATTACCTAAAATAATCTTGTGAGCCATGAACCATCCCCGTGGACCCTTGGTTCCAATTATGTTCTTAAATTTCAAAATATTAACCCATTATCAAGACCACCGAGCCATCTCTTGATTCCACAGATCCACGGCTGAGCCACCTCAAGCCAAACCCTAGTTAACCCACCTAGGCACCCTTCTGACCAACCTTGACCCTTAGAACCTGACCCTATCTCGCGCACGGACCCTGCATAGAAGATGCAAAGCTGCGCGTGTACCTTCCCTTCTCGCCTAAGATTCCTAGCAAACTAGGACTTTTCTACTCAAGCCACCACCAAGCCCAGCTAACCCTCACCGACCCTGGACCATGCCAAGACCAAACCAAGCCCAGCCTAGACCACTGTACCCACGCATGAAGCGCTGCACCCAGAACAAGCTGCGCGCACGATGCTTTTTCCCTAAGGCTCTTGATCGAACCAAGACTCCTCTAGCCCCTTAACTAGCGATAACCTCGGACCCTCACTGACCCTGGACTAGGCTCAGACCCTGCTGAACCTATCCCAAGCCCTGAACCACGCAGCAACTCTCCCTAGAACAAGAGCCGTGCGTAACCACTTAATATGCGCCTATATGTTACTACTCAACAAGGACCCCTATTCTCTAGCCTACCTCAAGCCTGAACCCTCCTGAACCTCTCTGGACCACCCTGAGCCATAGCATAGACGACCTAGAGCAGCCCTTAAACCCTCCATTGCACCAGCTCCTCGGCCAAACATAAATCACGCATGGGAAGAGTCCTACTCCATGTGGACTCTTCACCTGCTGATACCCACGAGTACTAGCTTCTACCAGGCCCTCAACCATGACCCTCCTCGAGCCCCAGCCAGCCCTGGTCGAGCCCTAAGGAAAGAGCCCGAAGAACCGAGCCCCTAGCATCCATGCAAAACCCAAAAACTCTTGTCTTATTCCCCAACATGCACAGCCCCTTCCCAACCATGTCCAGCCCTCTTTTCCCTTTAAATTAATCATTTTTTACCCATATTTCAACTTGTGTTGGCATAGTACTCGTTGAAAATCATAAAGTTTTCAATAAGAGCGTAAAATCATCATATTTTTTGAAAATAATCGTTCTACAGCAAAAATAATCAAACACCTATATTTTTCATGCATAAAAAATTAAAAAATGCATATTATTATTTGAATGATGCTTCAAAAATTTTAGAAAACATGCATTTGAGTTTAAAACGCTCGAATACGTGATCGTAGGCGAGGAAGGATGAACGGGCGACGAAGACTCCTAGCTTTTCTTTCCTGATGATTCTCAAAAATTTGATGTTGTGTGGTGTGTGTTTTCGGCTGATTAATGGCTCCTAAAAGATCTAGGTGACTTATTTAGAGATTTAATTTTGCATGCTAATGGGCTTTGGTTTTGGATCTCCAAGTATATGAGCAATTGGTCCTACTTAATTTAATTAAATTGGGACCAATAACTCTTAATTAACTAAAACATAAAAGTTATAAATTTTAGTTTCTAAAAATAATAATTTTGAACTTTTAAAAACTCCTTGTTTGCCCAAAATTAGCTTACCTAGAAAAATCGAGCTCGACTCGTAAAATAATTCGAACTCTCACATTTTGAGAAAAATTAAATCAATTTTAATCATATTAGGAAGCCTTGAAAATATTTAGTGAAAAATATTTGTTCTTGTGTTGGTCGTCCCCGGTCTCCTTTCCCCGTCCTATTATCGAATATTCGGGTAAAATCCTTCAATTTCATGAAATCATGCCATATAATCATTTAATCATGCAATCATATCTTTAATCATTTAATCAATATCATGCAAGCATTTAAAATCAATTAAATAAAACAATTAAACAATTCAAGTAATTTGCAAGCATATGGTTTACGTAGCTTTGGTTTTTCGGACGTTACATGGACCGTCTTCTGATGAGCAATTGCAAAAGTGGAGAGTGAGAGATGAAGCAAAGGACCGGAAGCTGTATTCTGAGGTGGATGGTATAGTAGATATCTAGATCGACTTTGGGTTCCTAGTGGTAATTCTTTGAGAGAGGTCATTATGAAGGAAGCCCATGACACACCATATTCAATTCATCCTGAAGCACGAAGATGTACAAGGATCTTCAATTAATGTATTGGTAGCCAGACATGAAGCGAGATATCCTGCGATTTGTATCCGAGTTTTTGACATGTCAGCAAGTTAAAGTCGAACATCAAAGGCCAGCTGGAAAACTCAAGCCACTTCCTATTCCCGAGTGGAAATGGAAAAATATCACCATGGATTTTGTTGTGGGATTACCAACGACCATCAAGGGGTTTAATGCTATATGGGTAATAGTGGATCGTCTTACGAAATCAGTGCATTTTCTACATATTAAGACGACATTCACCATGACACAGTATGCCGAGTTGTGTATTCGAGAGATAGTTCGTCTGTATGGGATTCCAGTATCTATTGTTTCTGACTGAGATCCGAGATTTACATCATCTTTCTGGAAGAGTCTGCATGCAGCGATGGGAACTAAATTATTATTCAGTGCATCATTTCATCCTCAAACCGATGGTCAGTCCAAAAGAGTGATTCAAATTTTAGAGGATCTACTTCGAGCTTGTGTCATTGATTTTCAAACAAGTTGAGAACCGAGGTTGTCACTAGTAGAGTTTACCTACAATAATAGCTATCAATCATCTATAGGAATGACACATTATGAGGCGCTTTATCTGAGGAAGTGTAGATCACCCATACATTGGGACGAGGTCGGTGAAAGAGGAGAATTTGGTCCGGACTTGATCAAGCAAATCGCGGAGCTAGTAGTCAAAATTCGAGATAGAATGAAGACTGCACAAAGTCGACAGAAAAGCTATGCTGACAAGCAACGAAAAGAGCTAGAATTTGTAGTAGGAGACCACATATTTGCGAAAATAGCACCTATGAAGGGTGTTATGAGATTTGGCAAGAAAGGCAAACTTAGTCCAAGATTCACAGGGTCATTTGAGATTTTGGAGAGGATTTGAACACTAGCCTATAGAGTGGCATTGCCACCGATGCTATCCGGAGTACACAATGTGTTCCACATCTCGATGCTGCGAAAGTACATGTCAAACTCTTCACATGTACTAAATTATGAGCATCTACAATTGACTCCAAAAATGAATTATGAGGAAAGACCAATACAAATCTTGGATAGACAAGAAAGGAAACTCCAAAATAAAGTTATACCATTTATCAAAGTCAAATGGCTGAATCACTCGGAGGAAGAAGCTACTTGAGAAACCGAGAGGGACAATAGGAGTCGCTACCCAGAGTTATTCGGTAAGTTCTAATTTCAAGGACGAAATTTTATTTAAGGGAGGGAGGAGTTGTAAGTTCCAAAATTAAGATGATGTAATCCAACTGTATGCAAATTTAAGAAAATAAAAAATAGCTAATTAAATGATTTTAATTGCTTAATTGAATATGATGTGCATAGTTGCATGTATAAAATGTGTTTTCTACACGAATGCATGAAAACTGTATTTTTAAAGGTTATTCGAGATGCGATCGAGGACGGAGATCGATAGCTGAAAAAAAGAAATAATTTTTTAAATAATTATTTTTATTTATTTAAAATAAGGTTGATGCTTTATCATATTTTTAAGAATAAAGAGTTTTGAGTTGATTTTATATGCCGAGTCGTAATTCTTAATAGTATTCGATTTTTGACTAAAGCATGAATTTTTCGAGAACTCGGCTAATATTTTAATGACCTTTCCTGAGCAAAATATTTTGAATTTGCACTGATGTGCTTCATGGGCCTATTGTATCATACTAATGGGCCTAGGCTTGTACACTTAATAATTATCAAATATTTAAAGCCTAAACCCTCCCCATTAAACCCCATACACACGCCCCCATCCCCTAATCAACAAGGACTCTCCTCTCTCCCTCAAACACAGAACACACGAGAATATCAGCAAGGGAAAGTCATGCTTTCTTGAAGGAAATCAGCAAGGGTCCTTTATTCGTTGCCGTTCGTCGCATCTCAACTTATTTGTCGTGCGTAAAGTACGCAAAGACACGCCTTAACTATCTTGAAGTAAATCATGGACTATTTCCAAGCAAATATGGTGCGGCCGCGAGGGGTGGCTGCATGGAGGGTTCAGGCATGGGCAGGGTGGTCTAGACTAGGTTTCAGGGAGGTCCAAGGTTAGTCAAGAGGGTTCGGGCTCGGGAGAAGACTTGGGCGAGGAGTCCCAGTCAAGGGAGAAGAGTCATATTCTTGTAGGGAACTCGTGCTGCTGGTATTCTTCGTACAGGGGGCTGCAACGGGTTAGGGTTGGTCCAGTGGGTCCAGGAGGGTTCCTAGATGGGTTGGGCAAGGTCTGGCTTGGGGTGGCTCGGGCTCGGCTCGAAGATTTCATAAGATGGTTCGAGGGTTGCTTGGTAAGGTTCGAATATTAGGTGTAAAAGGCTAAGGCTTGAACCGTGGGTCCACGGCGGTGGCTCATGGCTCACAAGGTTAAATTAGGTAATGAAAAATCTATGTTTAAAATTTGGAAATTTAATAATAAAGTTTGAATTAATTCGGGATTAAAATGCTCTACGAATTAATATTTACGAAATAAATAGAAAGCCATGAATTTAAGCCAAATAAAAATATAAGAAATTTTATTTAAGCTTAAATAATTATTGAAATAGTTTAGTGTCAAAAAAAGTAAGAAAAAGTCAAATTTGAGAAATTTTACATCTAAGGGTAAAACTGTCATTTTACACCTGAAAAATAGTAGACGTCTTGGCAATGCCCTGAATGCTGTAAATAATGATAATATGCTTATTTTTTTATGTGTATGGAATTTTACGATGAAACGATAATGCTAAAAGATATGTTGCATACTTGGTTTAAAAGAAAAATAATTATGCTTAAATTTTTATAAGTGATGAAAATATGAAAAGTTGAAGGAGGTGAAGTAATTGTGACTAATACGATGATTATGATGATATGTAAGGCCAAGGCTCAGTTGACGGGTGAGAGTGTCACTGATGTCCCCGCCGCCCAGTACTGTGGTTATACATAGATGGATACATCGACCTTCAGCTAATACGAAAGTCACAATTAACGATCTGAATTCAACGAAAAGAAAATTGTATACATATATGATGAAAAATGAAAAGTATATGATGAAAGAAAAAATGTTTATGTTTATGCATATTTATGAAATGTTATGTTAAGTAAAAGTATTTTCATTGTTGCATGTGATTGTATATCTATTATTCGTTATCATGGTTATGGTTTGTTGAGTCAATAGACTCACTAGGTGTGATCGATGCAGGTGAGCATGATGTTGATGTTGTTGAGGGACTTCATGGTTGATCTTACTAGATTGAAGGTGCACATAACCCGAGGACCAGCGCTAGTTTTTCGCATTTATATTAAGTTTATTATTTAATTTGACGTTAAAGATTTTTACGAATTTTATGATGCTTTTGAGTGGTTTTTGAGAGAATGTTAGAGTTAGTTTATTTTGGAAATATTTTTAGGTTAGGTTGATTGACGATTTACGATTTTACGTTTTGAATCGAGTTCTTTTGAATTGTCAAATAATAAATGGTTGTTTTATTTTTAAAATAGTGCAAAGTTATTTGTAAAGTATATATATATATATGTATATATAATTATCGGCCGAGAGTAATGAGGGGAAACAAAAAAATTCTAGTAGTTTTTAAGAAAACGAGTAGTGGACGTTTCAGAAAATATCATTCAACTACTAAATGAAAATACTGCAGTTAAATAATTTTAATCGCGTCAAATTCCTAGACTATGGTTTTTAAAGGAACTCAAATGTAACATTAAAAATCCTACTAAATCATCAACAAAGTAAAAGATGAAATGAATAAAAATAACAATGTTTTACTCCTGACTCATAAACATATGATGTGCGGAAAAAGTATGGTCCTCGGGTTAACGTGCTCACAGCCAACTCTGTCTACTCAATCTTCGGCTCCTCTAGTCTTTACATCATCATGCCCACCTGCATCATTTACACCTAGTGAGTCTAAAGACTCAACACACCTGAACTATGATCGCAAGTACATATACATAACATGCAACAGTAAAAAGTAAAAATATATTTCATGATCTTAAATGCATGAACTTAAACATAACATGTCAAAGCATAAACATATCCATAATATATCTCATCATATCAACATATGCGTATTCATTTTCTTTTATTGAATTCAGATAATTAGTTGTGACTTTCGTATTAGCTCTAGTCGATGGATCCATCTACGTATAACCGCGCTACCTGGCGGCGGAGACATCAGCGACAGTATTACCCATCCACTGATCCTTGGCCTTTCATGTTCGTGTTCGTTTGACATCGTATTCATTACTTATAAAAATCATGCATATACATACATTTTCTTTAAACCAAGCATGCAACTTTTTTTTTGTATTTCATAGAAATTCATGTTCATATTAAAATATACATTTAAACATGCAATTTTTTTGTGATCAGGGCGCTGCCAAGACTTCTAACTCGACCTGAAACTCTAATTGAACATTTTATCCCTGGACCTCAAAATTTCGACCCGGAGCCAACCAAACCTACTGAAACACATCGAAACCTATTTATAATATATTCCTAGACGTAACCTCAAGCACATTATGTAACTTTACGATTCGTTTTAAATATTGGGCTGGGGTCCCGGTTTTAACCCGAATCAACCCGAAACTTAACCAAACTTTCCCAAATTTTAACCATAACCTATTCGCACCCCACCAGCCCCTAAAACCAAATTCCAGCTATTTTGATCCCTCTAAAAATGGCTGCCACTTGCTAGAAATTTCGGCACTTTGCATCCTCCAAACCCTATTGCTCCTAACCCTCAAGAATTTGATCCCACCCCAAACTAGACCATACCAGCCTCAAACCAACCACTCATAGCTCACCTCTGGACCCTCATGGATGGAACTAAGCACTGCCCTCAGCCCCATACACGCGCATCAATTGGTTCACCATGAAACACCTGATCTAGCCACCAACTTGCCCTAAACCTCCATCTAGCTTTGATCCACGCATTGCCTCACTACCAGCTGATCACGGACCACCCCAAGTGTGACGTACCATACTTTTAACTATTTTAAAATTTGCGGAAAAATTAAAATTTTTTTAAACACAAAATAAACTTTCAAATTGCGTTCATCCATAAACTTTTCCACCAAAATATTCGAAACAAAAGATTTCAAATAAAATCTGCTAAAGAAAATATATGTTTAAATATCGTAAACCATAACGTGAAATCAGATTATTGAAATTTTCATTCTTAAAATTTTAAAAACATGGGCGGTCATAGGGTTTAGCCTCCTGCTCAGTCCAAGCCAGCTCATTAGTCCCCACCCCTCGTCTCCTCATGGTCACCCTCACCTGCATCGATCAAATCTAGTGAGTCTAAAGACTGAACATGTATAAACTGAAAATAGCAAGTAATACGTAATAAAACCACATGCATCTTTAAAATAGAGCGTACATAATTGAAACTTAAACGTAATAGCATAAACATACTTGAAACATGAATGTAATAGCATAAACATAGACGTGCCATCATCATAAAGCTTTTCTTAAACATACTTGCATCATACATATTTGAGCATACATAACATCATTTTCCGTAGAGATATATTTCAAAGCAAGTGACTCATACATAAATGTGCCTGATCAGACTAAACCACAGTACTGGGCTTTAATGAGCCAACTTTTAAGCTCTTTGGACTTAAAACTCTTTTAATCTTTTAATTAAAACATTTAGGGCCATTAGCTATTTGATTAATAATTAATTAAATATTATACTTGCTACCCTACACCAATAATAGAACCAGCCGACACCCACCTCCTCATTCAGACATTTCTTCCTCGATTTTATAGCAGCCAACCATGGAGAAGCTTCGGTGGTCAATTGTTTTGCAAAGGGAAATTCATCCGGGTTCCCTTGTCTCGTTCTTGCACTTCAAATCACCAAGGAACACATTGTATCATTATTTCTGCATCATACAAATTATATACATGTTGTCATGTGTGTTATGTTTATGCATTTTTTGGTATTGGCATGGCAAAGCTTTTATGCTCTTGGTTTGGCACGAAAACCGTATGTTGTTGCATACATCTCACGTTTTTTTAAGGTTGCAAGGGGACTGCAGATCTGTGGTTTTGTGGGCGATCTTGTTGTGGTAAGGGGCTGTGCAAAGGGGTAAGCTGCTGTCGTTTAAGATGGAGTCACATTATGCTCTTGGTGGTGAGGGAGCCGATGGTTTTGTGGTTTGGGTTGGGGTTTTTGGTGGACAAGAGTGAGGAAGGGAGGGCTCGGCCAAAGGGGAACCAAACCACATCATGGTGAGATCCAGCAGGGTCCAAACCGCAGCCTTTAAGAGGTCCTTCATGGTTGGGTTCGGCTAGGTGGAATTAGAGGGTTGTTAGGGTCGATTTTTGAGCTTGTAGGGGATAAGGCGATTAAATGAGGAGGGAGAGCTGTGGCCGTGGATTTCATGGTCTAGGAAGGAGTCTCTAGGCTCGGTCTTGATCTTAAGGTGTCGTGATAGTGGCTAGACAAGTCGGAGTTTAGACAAAAATCGATAAGATTACGGTTCGGTGCATGGAGAGGCGTGAGAGTTCAAAGTGTCTAAACACCAGCAGCTTTTGAGGGCTGTTGTCGTGGGTTTTGAGGGCTGGAAGGAGTGGTTTAGGGATTGTAGGAGATGTTTTAAGTATGGTAAAAGTTTAGGAAAATTTTAGCCGAACCCTCAAAAGTCCCCTTATTCGATAAAATTTACGTACCGTTAAAAATTAAAACCATGCGGGTAAAAATACCAAATAAATCTCAATTTTGAAAAATACACTTAAAAACACTCGAGATTAATTTATAAAAATAAATCATGTAATAAAAATAATTTTCCTGAAATTTCTCCGGTCTCAGTTCCTCGTTCGAGCGTGAAATGCACCTAGAAACCCTAATGCATGAACTTATAAAATTTCATGAATTAACTCCTATCATGCATGAATTATGCATGAAATGAATAAAAATAATTAAACACAAATTAATGAAATAAATATGCATTTAATGCTTTAAAACAATTAAATAAAATACCAAAGAAATTTAATAACTTGCATGCGTGTGGTTTACGTGGACCTATAAATTGTTGGGACGTTACATGGGCTGATAGGGAAAATTCACTGCCACATACATGAGATCCCCAGTCATACTTTACCGGGTGGATTGGTCTCTAGTCATACTTTACCGCTTTCCAATCCTGATCGAAACCCGATCATACTTTACTAGGGTGGAGAGGTCATCGGCCACGTTCACCGACTTCCAAACCCGTTCATAATTTGGTCAAAAGACATTTAGCATACCTCAAAAAATAAAAATATTTTCTTTTGCACGTCGAACATACTTACTTGGGGTTGAGGGATTCGTTGGATCTCGTTTGGGGCCACTGCTGCACATACTAACATGAGTTCAAACACTTATCTTTCATAGCTTAGACGTATAGCCATGCTCACACCCAAAAATGACAAATTTTTTTATGACGTTCTAAATCTCTCGGGACTTGACCTCGTTTAATCATCATATTAAATCATGACATAAAACCCCAAACCAAATCCTATATTTTATATTCATATAAAAAATAAAAAAAATTATTTTTAAAAGGGGTACACGACCCGTGTAAGGGCCCGGTAGGTGCTGTAAATTCGCATTTTGAAGGAAAAAGGGCACGGACCCCGTGTACGCGTCCGGCTTCAGGTCCGTGTAGGTGCTGGAATCGTGAACAAACAGAATTCTCTACACTTGTGATTTAGTCCTACCTCAAGACCCATTCCTAGGATGCTAAAGCACTAATTCAACTCAAACAAACACCCCAAAACACCTATGCATCACAAACAACACAACCCAATCCGTGAACACGATATTTGACACCCAAAACGCATCCTACGACTTCTAATACATACAAGTGCCTATCGACGCGAACCGACACACCAAAAACCATCCCAACATCATACTCAGCATACTTAAACACAGCAGCGAACACCTGTCGATCCCCAATAAAGCCTGTAACAATAAAACTTCAAGAACATATCAGGAACGCATTTTTCAGAAAAATGCAGTTTGAGCAGTCCCACGAAAACGACCATAACTCACTCATTTCTTATCCAAATATTTCAAAATTAATGCTAAATCGAAGATATCAAAAAGTTCTACGTTTTATATGTTGAAAGTATTTTCAGAAAATCGACCGAAAAGTCGCAGTCGCAGTATTTAAAATGACAGCAAATTTTGAATTTTCAGATCTAAAATCGTTTCAAAACCGATCCAACAAATTTTTGCTCAAACTTTTTTACAACATACATGGATTTTTACGCATAATAAACATAAAAACAAATACTATAACGAGATCGATGAATAAACAAAAGAATATACATGCCTTTTGATATTTAAAATTACCGAACCGACGATACCAAAGCGGGGAAGATGCGAGGGTTGATATGGGACGAACGTGGACGATTTTCTTGAATAAAAATGGACGATTGATCGCTTGAAAATTGCAGAGAAAGGGGCGGCTGCAATGACCTCTTAGAACCCTAATTTTTGCTCTCAAAAAAAATCTGAAATGAAGGCTAATAAAATGTGTGTGTGTGTTTCTTACATGTATGAGGGTGTGTAAAAGTGTGTGTGTGCATGATTTTTGGATTAGATTAGGGAAATAATTTGCTTAATTATTAATTAACAACTAATTAAAATAATATCCTACTATAACATTTAAAATACACAATTAGAAATGCTAATTAAAAATGTTAATCCCCACTACTATACAAAACTCCCTAATTTAAAATAAAATGCACACTTAATAACTTTTAAAATTTTTAAAAAAAATAATAAAATCACCTAATAATTAAATTAAACTCTTAAAATGCTAAAAACTTAATAAATCATTTAAATGCCCCATCTTAACTAAAAATAAAATACCATATTTTAAAATTGAAAAAATCATCATCGGTCTCTTTTCCTCGATCCCGCATTGAATAATCGCCTGAAACATGAAACTCAAGGAAATATTTTAACATACATCACATAAACATGTAATTTTAAATAATCATAAATCATGCATCGTTAAAAATTATTTTAAAATTAAATAAATAATTTAAATAAATACATAGTTTTTACGTGTACTGATTTTTGGCTCTACACCAAGGCCTTGTCATGGACCACTCACGTCCAAACCAGCCCTTGGAATGAGCCATGAACGGCTACTCCTCCCTCTTTACCCGATCTAGTCCTTGCTTCACTATAACCCTAGATCTGATCGGCCCCTTGGTTAGCCATGAATCGATGTGCTCTCGGCCCTTGTCCTCCTAGATCTCGACGTGGACAGTCCCTTAGGACCTAGATCTAGCAGCCAGTTGCGCGAAATCCATGGAAAACGTGAGTACATGTGAAACGTATGCATATTTCGTGACAAAACCATGCAAATCCGATGAAACATGATAGCTCTAAGAATTTCTCATGAAAAAACACACAAATCAGCATATAATGATGTGAATGATGAGAAAAACAAGATTTAGGGCGTGTCTTTGCGTGTTTATGCTCGAAACCTTTGAGATAATCGCGTAGAACGTGCACCAGAGAGAAGGGGAAGAAGTTCTTTGGAAAACTTCAGAAATACGAAGGCTTGCTGCTTGAGTTTTTTTGAAAATGTGCTGCTGGAAAAATGGAGAGGGGTGGCCAAATACTAGTGTAGGAGATTAGGGTTATTGGACCCTCGACTTGCTAAATTTTGCCTATCGGTTTAAAATATGACTCGTTGAGTAAAAATACCTTAACAAGACCCATTTTCGTAAATCACCTCTAATTACACCATATATTAAATAATTATTTAATAAAAATATTTTTCCTTAACTTTTCCCGGTCTCTGTTCCTCGTTTGAGCGTGAAATACTATAAAAAAAAGCCTAATACATGAAACCTTAACAAACAATGGAATAAAACACCTCTTCATGCAATAATCATGTATTTAATGCAGTAAAATAATTAAAAACATATTTTAGCAAAACCCTATATTGCATGCAGTCAGGTTACGTTGTTCGAATTTGCTAGACCTTACATTAGTTCCATCCAATCTATTACTTAAATCATGTATGTTGCTACTAAAATTATCATGACAGATAGAAAATACATTAAAAACCACATGCAAAGATTCTTCAACGGCCAGCGTTCTATTATTATAAATTCTATAATCTTTACTGAATAAAGAATAACGTAAGAACACACCAACATCAGATTTAGAATCAACAGTAGTTAGATATATTTTACCATTATTATGAATGAAACACTTACAACAAAATATGCAGAAATATGATATTTCTGGCTGTTTTCCTCTCCAGATCTCAAAGCGTGTCTTTATATGATTCTTGTTACTCATTGATCTATTAAGTGTGTAGCATGCAGTATTGACAGCTTCTGCCCAAAACATTTGAGAGATACCAGATTCAGCTAGCATGTTTCGAGCCACTTCTACAAGTGTTATGTTTCTTCTCTCAACAACACCATTTTGTTGTGGTGATCTTCCAGCTGAAAGATCATTCTTAAAGCCCTTGTATTCTGGATAGGTTGAAAGAAGTGTATTAATGATCTCAATGGCTCTGTCACTCTTTATCCTATCCACCATTGTGGTTCTCTAAGTCTGTAATATTTTTAAGAGCTTGATGAGTTGGGCAACGGTCTGACCTTTAGAACTTGGGAAGATCACTCATGTAAATCGTGAGAAATCATCAATAATGACTAGGGTGTACTTCTTTCCCCTTAGGCTCATCACAAGTATTGGACCAAATAGGTCCATGTGTAGAACTTCCAGGTGTTGAGCCATTAAGGTATTTCATTTTTTCTTGAATGTTGATCCGACCTATTTAACTTAATGACACACAGAACAAACTTTATCAGTATTAAAATCAATGTTAGACGTTAACCTGAGACCATTTTTTGTTTGCTAATGTTGAAGTTGACTTGACATTCAAATGATTGAGCTGTTTATGCAAAAACAAATTCTTATTTCCATGAAAAACAACAAAACATGTAAGAGCATTTAAATTATCATCATAAGAGAAAACTTTATAGATGTTTTTTCTCTTAGTCCGGTTAGCACAATATCACCATTTGCAGATTTATATGTGCAAGTGTATTTGTCAAATTCAATAGAATAACCACTGTCACAAAGTTAGTTTATCTTATTCAAGTTATAATAAATATTTTCAGCTAGTAAAACATCTTTAATAGTTTTTTTGACATGAATAATCTTACTTTTATACACATCTTTACCCTTAGATATATTATTATTAGTTTGAATTGAAATTTGTTTTAACAAAATCTTAATTAAAGGAAAAAAGTCTATTTTGTACTCTAATCCCTTATTTTATCCTTAAAAAAAATATTAATCAAGAACGCTTAAAAAAGATATAATAAAATTGTTCTTTCCACAATAGCTTATGTTATTCAATTTATAACAAATATTTCAGCTAATAAAAAATCTTTAATAGTTTTTTTGACATGAATAATCTTACCTTTACCGAAATCTTTACCCTTAGAGTTATCATCGAAGTTAATTCTTGGACCATTGTGGACAATGACTCAGATATTAACTTGATATCACTGGTCAAGTGTCTGGAATATCCACTATCCAGAAACAAGGTATATTAGTTAAGAATCTTCTTTTTTAGTAACTGCAATCATTAAAATAAGATTTTGATATCAAATTCTTTCGAGAATTACCTTTGAATTAGTCTAACCGACTTACTAGTGTGTATCCAAAAGAGTGTGTGCTTGTGCATAAACTAGTGAGGTTGTGTGATGTGTTATCTCTCTCACTGAATGTTGTTTAGGTTGTTCATCTTTCCCGTTCAGTCTATACCTCTTTTGAAGTTGTTGTAACGACTAGATTTTCCCTTCACGGTTGGACTTGGTTTTCTGCGTGACTAGTTTGAGCCGTTGTGATTGGATTTTGTTTACTTTTAAACCATGTTCTGTTGAACTTAGAATTCTCCGGTTTGATATAATCTAAACCATGGTGCTGCCCGTGTTCTCAAAATTTACATTTTGGCTGAGTTGAACTTCGGACTGATCATGTTCATATATCGTGCTACACCGGACAAAATTATAATTTGAGATTCGCCTTTAACTAGACATGATTGAGTTTTTACCTCAGAAATACTACACTCATTGTTGCAAACCTTAGCCTAGTTCTATCACCTGCTGGTTTTTGTCACTTGTGTGCATCTTCTCAGTGGAGGCAGATGACTTATTCCAAAAATTGACTAGAAGTCTCAATCGTTTATTTTTATTTAAAGTTTATTGGAACAATTTCATTCTTTTGAGTTGTTCTGGCCATCTTCCACGATTATCGATCATGGATCTTCTTCAAACGTGCGGTTTTCGTTGCAAACCAACTGAATTTCAAGTGGGTTTTGATGGTTAATTAACAATTTATGGATTTTTGTGCAAATTTGAGAATTAAAAGTTGATGGAATTTCTCAAGATTTGGGTCCTAACAATTTGATTTTCAAATTAATTTTTTTAAATTTCTACTTTAATGCTCAAACATATATATATATATATATGTGTGTGTGTGTGTGTGTGTGTGTATGTATATATGTATGTATTGGCGTTTATATACACACAGAAATTTTCAAGCTAATTAAACGATAGCTGGACTAATTGGGAATTGGGTACACATGAATTCCTCGTGATTCTTTCTATAGACATGTGTGCCCCAAATTTTAATGTGAATCCAATAATTTTCATATATCGAATAATTGAATCAGAGTAGGCCATCGTATGTCTTTTGCAGTCGATAATTTTGATCCACCAATATCAAATATTGTGGGATTGACTTTCTATTACAAGTTTTAATTTTCTAAGGAGTGTCAATTTTAAGTGACATTCAATAAAAATGTTTTTACAGCTTTTGTTTTAAAAAATGTACAGTTAAAAATAATTAAAAAGATGTTTGAAGAATTTTTTTACAAAAAGTTTTTAATTACATAATTACAACTATCCAAATTTAGATGAATTTAATGGATAAGGGAGCCTAAAAATAAATTATTCATGTTTTTCAGATGAAAGCCATGTAATGTTGCCATAAAACTATTCGCTAGAAAGAAACCGCAGCCTTCGAACATACATACATACATAGCACGAGGAAAATTAATAATTCATGTCGGTAGGAAGAAACCGCAGCCTTCCTCAAGTTTAAAATCCTTTTATAATATAATAATTATTTTTTAAAACAATGATCTACGAATTTGATCCATCCACAAAATAACAAAATCGTGCAAGAAATGGATTCTCTCGTTCTTTTTTTTTTTTTTTTTTGGTAAATACAGTTACAACCATACATATCTATATTTTATATAATATATTTTTAAACTTGATCACCTCATGCTAACTAATTTAAATATATCAGTATGATACCAAATTTTCTTTACAGTTTGAGGTTTTTTTTTTTTTTTTTTTTGCCTTGGTCAATAATTTTTTGTAAAGAAAATAATATCGAATTTTCAATATGTCGAGATTATCGTATGGAAAAAATATCGAATTTATCGACTTTTCGGTATACCGAAGATTTGGGTATGATACGGTAACAATACCGAATTTTTCAGTATGGTAACGGTATGCAATTTGAAAATTTCGGTATACACAGAATACCGAAATATCGAAAAAATATACAAAAATTTTAAAATATATAATATTTTAAAACAATAAATTTATATTAAAAAATTAAAATATAGATTTTTTTCGATATGAAACGATATATACCGATATCGTACCGAAATTTCGGTATAATCGATATGCTAGGTTTTCGGTACGGTATTGGTATGAATTTTCCTATACCGTAATTTTCGGTACTATATATAATATAAGGTTTTCGATACGATACGATACGATATACAACACGTACCACCAACAACGATGTCCCGTTATTTTGCTTACGTTTTTAATAAAGGTCAATTGTCTGTACTCGTAATCATATTATGAAATCTTGCGAGTGTTTAAAATTTTTTATAAAAAAATAATTTGTTAATTTATCAATAATTTCAAATTTTGATCACATGTATTTCTTTGTTTTCTAATACTGAGTGTACACATTCTTTTATGTGTGGCCGTGATTTGAAAAAAATGATCTATTAACTTCTTTTTTTAGATGAAAATATCTTCTTAATTAAATCTCATTTAATTGATTTTTAATAATACATCTGTCTCAATTCTATAGATTATTTTCATTTTTCTATTGTTTCAAATATATAGTCAAGTTTCTAAATTTGTTATATGTTTTCTTGGTTTAGTAATATACGTCTATTAACTAAGTTTTGGGAAACATTCAATTCTTTTTTGAATATGAATTAATAGGAATAGAATAGAAAGTTCAAAAGTAAATTTGTTTTTTACAATGATTTTCTTCTTAATATGTTTATAAAATAAATAAACTAGACTATAAAAGGATATATATAATATTAAAAAGCAATACAATTTTTAACCACATTCTATATAACAAGTCTCCCATTATTGACTAGCCCATCGAGTTACTCGATGATTTGTCATCCACATTGAGGTCCCTTGTCATATTATACAAGTTGATTAATATAATTTTATTTTATTTTAGAGTTACATGCAAGTGTTGGATCTCGGTTTTATGGTGCCCAAACGCAACGGAAGTTTTAAAAATTTTAGATCTTGACATTCAAGATGTATTTGGACACTCGTATGATTTTATAATTAAATATTCATAGAGTGTTGTAATTATACCTTTAGGATTCGTTTGGTGCGTGTGATGGGATAAGTAAATGATTAGTAATTAGAATGATTAAAAAATGAGATATATGGATTAATAGTATGGTAGGATAAATAAATGGTGTTTTGTATGATTTTAAAATGATGGATTAATTTTGTAAATTGTATTGCAATGACTAAAATGCCCCAAGTGTTAATTAAATATATATTCTTAACATAATTGGATAGATAATTAAATATTTATAATTATAAATTACATTTATTAAAATTATTTTAAATATATTTGTTAGAATCAAATTTGTAAATATGCATTTACTTTAATAATTAAAATAGCAATAATATTTTGTGGTTATTCCTTAGTGCGTGGAAGAGGGATCTAGTCTGGGCTCCAGGGGGCCATGTGAGGGAGTTTCTCCCTTTCATTATTTTGTGGTTTCTCTGGACTGCTCGGAATGATGCGAAGCACCGCCAGCTCTCCATTTCTGGGGAGACAATGAAGTTCCAGATCTTGTCTTACCAGCGCCTCGCTCATTCTGCGCGTACTGTCAAACCCAAGCATTGGGTGGGTTTCTTCCACGTGGCGCGATCGCTGGGGATTTCGGTTCGCTTATACAGATATCATCGGACGGCGATTGTTCGTTGGCTTCGGCCGCCGTCGGGTTGTTTTAAGCTAAATGTGGACGGGAGCTCGAGAGGTAATCCTGGAGATTCTACGGTTGGTGGCGTCGTTCGTGATCATTCTGGGCGGGTCTTGCTGTCGTTCAGTGAGTTCATTGGAGCTGGGTCTACTATCCGGGCGGAACTCTGGGTGGTCTGGAGGGGTCTTATCCTTTGTTCTGATCTTTCTCTTTTCCCTCTTTGGATCGAGGTTGATTCCCAGCTTTCTATTCAGATCTTCCGCTCTCGTAGGTGTTGTTGGGACTTGGATCACATTGTGTCTCAGATTTTGGTCCTTTTGAGGGGGCGTATGGTTCACATCTCTCATATTTTCCGGGAGGATAATTCGGTGGCGGATGCGTTGGCGGCGAGGGCCCATGACCTTAGGCAGTATACCTTAGAGTTAGAACCTTTCTTACCCAGCCACATCTCCATCCTTGCCTGCTCTGATCGTTCAGGGCTGCCATACCTCCGATACAAATATTCTTAGCCATTTGCAGCCCCTCTTTTCTTTTGGATCTCTTTCTTTTATATCATGTTATATGTATGTATGTATTTTTTATTGCTGATCTTTAGTTCTTGGAGGTTATTTTCCACTCCTAGTTGTCCTGTGCAAGTGGGCCCAAACACTTGCACCCTCCTTGTTTTGCTCCTTTGGGTTTGGGTGGGTCCCAGCACTTGCTTCGTTGGTGCTTTTCTATGGACTACCCCTGTTATCTGGCGGGCGTTCTCTGCAGGCTTCTCCTTGCCCGGCGACTTCTTTCCTTATGTTTTTGCCGAATGCTATGGTGTTTCTGGATGTTTTCTCTCAGTGGTTTCTCTGGCCTGGAGCTCCATTCATTCGTGTGATTCATGACTGTAATTTTGATTTGATGAGCTTCGTCAGTTTTCTCTCTCTTATTGGCATTTGAAGCTTCTCTGACTTGAGCTGGATTGCGGTCCTCTTTTTGTGTTCCGACCGTTTTTGCACAGTGACTTTCCAGCTGCTTACTATTTTGACGGCGGGAACCTGTACAGCAGCCCGTTCTCGGATTAGGATGTACTTTTCAGTTGGGCGTTACATTGACAGACGGCTCAGAGATGGGTACCATCGGTGGTCTTTTGCACCTACTTCTGAGCTGGATCATTACTGTTTAGATAGGTTTCGCTTAGTTTTCATGTACCTAGCGTTGCTCACAGGTGTTCATTTGTATTATGTGTTTTACTTAGGGATTAGCTTTTGGCTTGTGTATTTGCCACCCTAGGTCTTTGTTTTTCTTTTTTGTATGACTAGCCTTTTGAGATGTGTTGATTTAATCCTCATCTCTTTAGATTTTATCTTGTATTTTGTGATTGATGATATATACAGGTAGGGGTCTGCCTAACCCCCCCGCTTTCGGCGGTGTTTTCTTTAAAAAAAATAAAAATAAACGATGTCCCGTTATTTTGCTCACGTTTTTAATAAAGGTCAATTGTCTGTACTCGTAATCATATAGTTAAATCTTGTGATTGTTTAAAATTTTTTATGCAAAAAATAATTTGTTAATTTATCAATGTTTTCAAATTTTGATCACATGTATTTCTTTGTTTTCTAATACTGAGTGCACACATTCTTTTATGTTGGCCGTGATTTGAAAAAAAAAAATTATCTATTAACTTCTCTTTTAGATGAAAATATCTTCTTAATTAAATCTCATTTAGTTATTTTTTTATTAATACATCTGTCTCAATTCTATAGATTATTTTCATTTTTCTATTGTTTCAAATATATAGTCAAGTTTCTAAATTTGTTATATGTTTTTTTGGTTTAGTAATAAACGTCTATTAACTAAGTTTTGGAAAACGTTCAATTCTTTTTTGAATATGAATTAATAGGAATAGAATAGAAAGTTTAAAAGTAAATTTGTTTTTTACAATGATTTTCTTCTTAATATGTTTATAAAATAAATAAGCTAGACTATAAAAGGATATATATAATATTAAAAAGCAATACAATTTTTAACCACATTCTATATAACAAGTCCCATTATTGACTAGCCCATCGAATTACTCGATGATTTGTCATCCACATTGAGGTCCCTTGTCATATTATACAAGTTGATTAATATAATTTTATTTTATTTTAGAGTTACAAGTGTTGGATCTCGGTTTCTCGTGCCCAAACGCAGCGGATGTTTTAAGAAATTTAGATATTGACATTCAAGATCATGTATTTGGACACTCGTATGATTTTATAATTAAATATTCATAGGATGTTGTAATTATACCTTTAGTGAATTAAATCACTTGGCTCCAACTAATCCGGTGTAGACGGATATAGCTCTTGATTAATCTCTACGAACTTTCTTCAAGGACTCCTTTCTTCTAATCAGGTCCACAACTAGATGATTTGTTCCTCTTCTAATTCGAACCAGAAAAATTAGAAGAAGTTTTTACGTTGGAGATTGAAAACGAGAGACAGCTCAAAGTTTTCCTGCAAAAGGAAGTGGCCGAATTTTTCAAGCTTTGGAAGAGAGGTTTTTCGAAATTTGTGAAGGTGGTGGCTAGGGTTATGGCTTGATTACTCCTATTTATAATTAAGTCATAACCTAATAACCATAATTAATATTAATGCGCTTGATTAATTAATTGAGCTAGTCCAACTAGTTTAATTAATTAATCAAAATCCATTAAAAACTTTAATTATTTAGCATGTTGGACTTGTACTACTACAAGCCCATTAAACATACTTCCCACCAAATTTAATATTTAATAAACTCAACTTTTGAGCTTAATAAATTAAATTGATTTTAAATTCAACATTTGAATTTATTATTTAAATTATAAATTCAACTCTTTGAATTTTATCACCTCCAAAATTTAATAAATTAAATTCTCAAATTTTATATATTCAACTACTTGAATTTATTCTCCCAAAATTTAATTATCATAAATTCAACTTCTTGAATTTACTATATCATAATATAAATTCAACCTTTTGAATTTATTCTCTCAACGGGAAAAAACGATCAAGTGCTTGTGTGACCCTCAATGGTTCAGGGATACAGTTAGCCGTGGGTTCTTAGGACATAATCCTTTATTCGGGCTTACCCTTACTTGCCCCATTCTATGCATCAACAATTGATCATCAGAATGTCAGAAATCATATTTCTGATTAAACCCATCAAACCATGGTAAGAGCGTCTAGTAGCATCGCCCCATGATTCCCTATGTATCACTGATAGTGCCTGTAAGAACAAGTCGATTATGATTAGTGTGGTGACCCGAACCTAATTCGTCTTCTTAATCATTATTAGGATCATTTAATTAATCTGGGCTTAAATTTTTTTAAAAAAAATACATAAGTGCGGAACATAATGAAATCAATCTAATATAAATATCGACAATAAAGTACAAGTCCTGTACCAAGTACATTTATTTCAACTAATGTTCAGTCACTACATCAAGTACTGAAAACCCATCTACTACAAGTCCGGATCTCCACGCTAATCTTGAATCTTTCATCCTCTTCGTGACCCTGATCATGTCCCACCTGTTGTCATGCACACATACAAACACAACAACAGCCGGATAACTCCGGTGAGAATATAATCCCAGTATAAACCAAGTATACATGCAATCATATAAACAGATATAAAAGCATGAAACTGATATCAATAACATGTATCAAATCTGAAAACATGAAATGCTATAAAACTGTAAATAAACTCGTGACTCGTCATCTCAGACTCGACTCATCTCTAATCTAGGGATCTCGGTTCCTGGACATTGGCACAATATACCGAATCTCCGCAATAGAAGCTGATCCGCCCCTACGCAACATCGATATAAACCAAACATTCAATGTCTTCGCAACTCTGCCAAAGATTTGGCATCTCCGCCAATGACTAGGCACCTCCGCCCATGACTCGACACGTGCTTTGCTATAAATCAATAGACTAAGCATATCAATATCATGAATTGCAAATATCAATGCAATAAAGTAAAGTATGTGGTTTTTGGGAAACTCAAGTCAAATAAAACTCGAGTCGTATCTTCCCGGTTCAACATTAATTTATACCTTTCTTTCATTGGGGTTCGGCTCTGATCTGTCTTCGAAGCCTTC
This sequence comes from Primulina tabacum, assembly GCF_025594145.1. Lineage (NCBI taxonomy): Eukaryota > Viridiplantae > Streptophyta > Magnoliopsida > Lamiales > Gesneriaceae > Primulina > Primulina tabacum. Next base: position 23,858,835 of record NC_134556.1, on the reverse strand, counting down.
AATATCAATCTGGAATGGCATATTCGAGGAATACAATATCAACGTATATTCCAATCAATACCAGATATAATCAAACTCAATCTAATTCTGTTTCAACGGCATAACGGCACAATCTCAATATACCCAGCAATACAATCAACAGATATCAATCCCCACAACTCATAATCAATAATAATACAATTCTGATATCAAATATCAATCAAATCCATTCTGAAACTCATAACAATTTCATACGGTATTTGTTCTTCAATCCGGTTTCAATTATACGATGTCTAATATCACAAGAACACCATATATGAATCATACCTGATTCCTTCAATATCATATTTCCCAATCATATCAAAACATAAAAAAACTTACATCTGTGTGAAGCCTGTAACGAGAGGATCACGGAAATAAACTCAGATTAAAAATCAGACGGTTGGATTTTGCGCAAACTTCAAATTCCTAAAATAAAAGGCGTAAGGATTTCTGGCAATTTCTCTGAAGCCTTCTTTTCGTTTTTTCCTTAGCTTGGATATTGAATGAAGGAATATATATATATATCAATGCATGGCAAGAAGAACATGGCATGATTCTTTGCACTGAACGTCTCACGCATATGCGCGACCCTCCTCGGTGCATATGTGTCAGACCTACTGTCTTGGCGCGTGTCTTCTCGGCAACTCGCGCATATGCGCGCACCATCTCTGTGCATATGCGCGAGGTCCTCTGCCTGTCTCGTGCGGTGCCGCGCATATGCGCGCATCGGTGCCGCGCATATGCGCGAGACCTTCGGTCCTCGCCCATACAGCATCACATGCACTCTCATTTCGTGTCTCGGATGGCCCTTTCATAATCACAATTATTCATAAATTAATCATCTCGAATTAACAGTATAAAAATCTCGGGCATTACAATTAGCGTACAGTACGGTCCCTTCATCTCATATATCCCGATCGAATTTGCAACCATTGGTACACCGAGGGTTGCATATTAATTCGATAACTATGTGATAAATATAAATAGTGGCATCGCATGTATTATTGGAGAACTCCTTCTCCAATGTACATTTCATACTCTGGCCAGAGATTCCACGCACTATTATTTCATCAGATCACATAAGATATCCACACCCGTAGGTGAGCGATGATTCCCCGGCTAAAATGCACTGGCTCCTATATGTGTCGTAACTATACCCAACCTCGCCACCTGATGACTCTCCTGGAGCCGGTAAACGAGTCAAAGCACAGCCCTAGCATATAGAGCCTCAGTGTTGTCCCGGGTCGTAAGGACTAATGGTGCACAATCATAACCACAGACTTATCATCTCGATGAATGATAACCACTTGGAAAGTTCGAGGGAGGGTTGTTCGGTACAATCATCATATGACTGCCCATCTGCATGTTTGGACATCTCTATACCCTTACCAAGAAATGCAGTACACAACATCACAGATGCTAGTCTCGAGCTCAAGCGACCTTTATCCATGTTTTAGGCGGCAGAATCGACTAAGAACGAATTTTGATCATACAGTGTTTACAAACGAGTTTCAACATCAAATTACCATTCATTTGTATTAAAGTATAATCAAGGTCTTTATCTATGTTGTTCACATGGGTATACAGATAAAGAAATAACAAACTATGAAATAATGAATTATATTAAAATAAAGATTGTTTATTACTACTGAGTCAATAAAATCTCTAGCCAACAATTGGCTTGCAGAGCATCTACTCTAACAACAAGTTGATTATTATACACAATATTAATCGGGCGGGTGTTATTTGGATTCAAAACAAATCACTCTATATATACAAACATTTCTTGGGTTCTTAAAATTGAACCATCCCACCTCATTTTACCAAAATCCAATCATATATATTTTATTTCCATATTAATTTACATTTTGTGAAAAATACTGGCTTCCACATTTGCACTAGAGGCTGAATTAAAATCGAAGCACAAAAGATTTGGGAGTGTGTAAATGATTTCTCCAATCTCTTACCTAAAATCTTCCCTGAGGTGTTCGAAAGTGTTGTGGCGCTCGAAGGAGATGGAAACTCTCCCGGATCTGTACGTAAGGTCACGTATGCACAGGGTACGTATCATCTTGTGCATGTTTATGGAATATTGAAGCATTCTTTTTGTATATTTGATCTTTATGCGATTTCGATCTTCTATGTTATGAAAACTGAATCCAAGTCTGGTATCTTCAATCTTTTACAATTTTAGTCCTTTATGAGGATAATATGGGTATTGATACAATCTCGCTGAAATGGATGAGCCGAGTAAGGAGCTCCAACGGATCGAATCAGTAATTTTTAGTGTTTGGGAATTTGAGTGAAGGTAACGGCTGCAACAACACCTGCAACTAAGAAAGGAACTCGTGAATGGGCACCGGAAATTTGTCCGGCGTAGCCACTCCGATGCTAAAATCAGCAGTTTTTTAGATGAACACAAGCAATATTCGAGAGGAAATATGTAAGTGCTTGCAAGTTCAAAGATTTCAGCCTCATTAAATGAGAAATATACCTGCTTTTTATAGTAGAAAATGGGGTAAGTACCTCGATTTTCACGCAACCTACTAAGTATGGCAAGTCGACTGCCCAGGCTTGTAGCTTCTGATGACTTTTAAAATACTCCAAGTCCAAGTTGCTCTGACAGATTAGACATCCTGTTCCAATCACACTCGAGTGTGGTGCAATTCTCGAGGTGTCCCGGGTGGTAAGGTACCCGGGCATATACCTGAGGGCTCGGGCTATTGGGCGATCTCCCGGGAAGAGAAGAAGTGCTCGGGTCTTGCGGAAAGAGCCCGGCCTAATGGCTCTAATTTGGGCTATCCGAGTAATAAGCTGGGTTAATGATGACCCGGACCTTTACAGGGGTATCACCACCCATTCCTAAAATGGTCGGGCTAGAGTATTGCTCGCTGTCCTGATCAGTCATACTTGTAATTTGTAATGAATATAATAAAGAATGTGTAAGAGCATCGAGGCTTCAAATATTCCATGGATGGAATGAGATACCAGGGTCTGATACCACCCGGGTTTGAATAGGACGTCGGGCCTCATGTCTCCTGGATATTTTGTCATTTAGTATTGTCGGGCAATCCAAGGGGTGTCATTATGACGCATGTTTTAGCATTAAATTCCTGCTGAAAAAACGTTCCGTATTCCGAGCATCCGATAAGTCTGACACCTGGATATATGTGCACGTCCTTTCATATGTCCGGTACAATTTACGAGGCATATCTTGATCGTCCACGTATGCTCAGATCAACGGTTGAGATCTCCCCCCACCGCCTATTTATATTAGCCCTTCTATTTTTCAAAAATCACTTTCAAATTCAAAATTGCAGCGAAGCTCTTGCGAATTTTCCTCTCAACTTTCCGACGTGAAAATTTCTTGACTCCGACGCTCTCCCACCGTCTGCAACTTCAAATCATCCTATCCTTCAAAAAATCGTAAGTCTTCTCCCTCAAATAATGTCTAATTCTACTTCTTCACCTTCTGGAGCGAATGCGCGAGGCTCTCCTAGTGACGAGTCCACCGCGATGCGCTCTTATTCTCCTCCTTCTCCTCCTCGCCGTCGTACTACTCAAATTCTGCAAACACTCATCAAATGTTGCACCAAAGATAGAAAAGTCATCCATAAATATTTCAAGAAAGGTTTCAATTATATCATGGAATATAGCAGTCATGCAGCGCTGAAATGTAGCAGGTGCATTATAAAGACCAAAAGGCATACGGCGAAAAGCAAAAGTTCCATAAGGACAAGTGAAAGTGGTTTTCTCTTGGTCCTCAGGTGCAATAGTGATTTGATTATACCCCAAATACCCATCTAGAAAATAGTAAAACTCATGCCCCGCTAGTCTCTCCAACATTTGATCAATAAAGGGAAGGGGAAAGTGGTCCTTACGGGTGGCATCATTCAACTTCCTATAGTCAATACACACTCTCCACCCCGTAACAGTCCTCGTGGGAATAAGTTCATTCTTTTCATTAGTGATCACCGTAATCCCACCTTTCTTAGGCACACACTGAACAGGACTTACCCAAGCACTATCTGAAATATGATAGATAATACCTGAATCGAGAAGCTTAATAGTTTCGGCCTTCAATACGTCTTGCATCTTTGGATTGATCGTCTTTGAGGTTGCACGAGGGGTGAGTACTTTTCTTCCATTAAGATTTTGTGCATGCAGATCGATGGACTGATTCCCTTGATGTCCGATACCTTCCAGGAAAATGCCTTTTTGTGCTCTTTGAAAACTTGCAACAATTTTTCCTCCATAGCATCTGTCAAAGCAGCAGAGATAATGACAGGTAAAGTGTTATTCTCACCTAGGTATATGTACTTTAGGTGCGGAGGTAAGGGTTTGAGCTCAAGCGTTGGTGGTTCCTCGATGCTTGAATTTAGAGGGGTCAAATCTCGGCGCTCTCCTAAATCCTCCAGTCTCCTCCTCATTTGCTTTCTCCATGGATGGTTGACATTAAAGTATACCACTATTTCATCTTTTTCTTCGTCCAAATCATCATCCTCCATTTCGGTTGTGAGGGTGGCTTCCAATGGGTCTTTCATGGCCTCCTGCACAAAATTACACACAAGCGAATCCACAGCATCAATTCTAAAACAATTATCGGTGTGCAGTGAGTGCTTAAGAGCAGTAAAGACGTCAAAAGTAATTTCTTCCTCGCTCACTCTTAATCTCAACTTCCCTTCTTGAACATCAATCATGGCCTTGCTAGTCGCAAGAAATGGTCTCCCCAAAATCAAGGGCATCTCCACGTCTTCCTCCATGTCAAGTACTACAAAATCTGCAGGAAATATGAATTTGTCCACCTTTACCAGGACGTCCTCTATGACTCCTCGCGGGTATTTGACAGATCTGTCTGCTAGTTGCAAGGACATCCTTCTTGGCTTAGGTTCTCCTAATCCGAGTTTCCTGAATACAGATAAAGGCATAAGATTTATACTTGCTCCAAGATCACACAAGGCTTTATGAAAAACAATATCACCAATCACGCAAAGAGTAGAAAAACTCCTTGGGTCTTTTAGTTTCGGTGGTATCTTGTTTTGTACCAATGCAGAGCAGTTCTCAGTCAAGTTTACCGTCATGTGATCCTCCAACTTCCACTTGTTAGCTAAAATGTCTTTTAGAAATTTAGTATAGCTCGGCATTTTCATCAGAGCATCAGCAAAAGAATATTAATGTGCAATTTTTTGAATACCTCTAAGAACTTACCGAATTGGGCATCCAATTTCGCCTTTTTTAATGCTGCAGGGAAAGGTGGGGGAATTGCAATTGTAGATTGTGCAGTGGGTGCGGGTGTAGATTTAGAAGATTTACCTTTAGATGTGTCAACCGCTCCCTCTCGTTGATCTTCTTTTTCAAGCACTTTTCCGCTCCTCAACACTATGGCTTTCACTTGCTCTTTCGGGTTGGTTTTCGTGTTGCTTGGTAAGGTGCCCGGTTCTCTGCTAGTGATCATTTTAGCCAACTGACATATCTGATTCTCCAACCCCTTTATTGATGCATCCTGCTTTTGTAGTCTAGTCTCAGTGGCTGAAATGAAGTTAGACATCATCTGCTCTAAACTAGACTTCTCATCTCGAGGCTCCGGTCGATACATCGGTTTGTTACTATACTGCTGTCCTCCATAGGGTCGAGTCTGACTGCCTTGACCACCCCATGAGAAGTTGGGGTGTTGTATCCATCTAGGATTGTATGTATTTGAATAAGGATCATTCCTCGGACGGTTTTGAATCCCCACTTGATTCACCGGTGCCTCCTCATTCACATAGAAAGGACCACTGTCTTGACAGTCCTTAACATAGTGTTCTCCTCCGCATTTTTCACAAAATATCTCTTGCAGGCGCATCGTTATCCCGTTTACATTCATGCTGTCTATTTTCTTGTTAAGTGCTTCTAATTGTGCAGTGACAGCTGAAAAATCAATTACCTGGTGTACTCCTGCATTCCTTCGCTAAGTGTTCCTCTCAAATTGAGGGTGATAGCTGCTAGCAGTCATTTACTCCAGTAACTCATACCCTTCCTCGGCTGTTTTCCTCAACGGATTTCCACAGGCCGCAACATCTATCATGGTACGGTTAGAGGAAATTAACCCATAGTAAAAAGTTTGGACAACTAACCCAAAAGGTAACTCATGATGTGGGCATCTTCGCAATAAGTCTTTGTAGCGTTCCCAAGCCTCGTAGAGTGACTCCTGCTCAAATTGAGAGAAGGTGGTTATGTCCGCTCGCAGCTTCATGGTTTTTGATGGAGGAAAGTATTTCAAGAGGAATGCTTTGGCCATATCTTCCCAAGTTGTGATTGAACCTACAGGCAAACAATTCAACCAAGATTTAGCTTTATCACGCAAAGAGAACGGGAATAAACGTAGTCTAAAAGCATCGTCAGAAACTCATTAAACTTAAAAGTGTCACAAATTTCCAAGAAATCGACGATGTGAGTGTTTGGATCATCTAGCGCATTCCCCCCGAACTGTAAAGTGTTCTGGATCATTTGAATAATGGCTAGCTTGATCTCAAACTGGTTCGCCCTGACAGTTGGTCGCACTATGCTTGGACGTGCTCCATCAAGCGAAGGTTGCGCATACTCCATCATGGGTATGCGCCTAGGCTCTTCAACCCTTAGATCTTCATGATGCTCCTCCTCACGTTCGTTCTTGCGTAAGGTTCTTTCAATCTCAGGATCGAATATATCTAGTTCAGACTCTAGCGACCTTGGCACACACAAGAGAAATACCTGCGAAGAAATCTAAAGTATCAAAAAAAAGTAAAACAGAGAATGCTAAAGTAAATAAGTGAAAATAAAATTGTTGATTAACAGTCCTCGGCAACAGCGCCAAAAACTTGATCGAGCAAAACTTGCACTGTGGAATCCTTAATAAAAATATGGTTTTATATGCTCAATAATTAATTGCAAGTGCACGATGTCAAGTAATAGTATAATGTACGTGAGTACGAGTATCGTTCCACTGAAGACTGTATTTGACAATTCTTATTTTCAGTTATTAAATCTTTAGCAACGAAATTTGATTGATTGTTTTAGTACTACTATGCTCGAATAAACATGGAAATAAAAAGATTCAATAATTAAATAATGAAATAATATCTAAATTGGTTGTTTAAAATTCAATGAGAAATGAATTTGTTGGGAATATCGGTTCACTTACCCCTCGTTAATTAAGTAATTCATTCGATAGTGATTGTATATTTCCGACAGGGTTTCCTATTCAATTGAACATCATCTCTCGAGCTATGCCAAACTAATTCTACTCAGTATAGTAATTAAATATCTTTAATTATTTATCAAGAGTGCATCGCAAATCGATTTGCGAAATCCCCTAGTTTTCGACCCTTAGGACTATAACTATCGGCGCGTATTCAATTTCATATATCTATGTAAATTGTAGATCCACGGATTATACTACGCATTCCTATCACAAGCTAGCCTCTAGAACTCACTCGCAATATAAAAAATGATGCTAAAGTTAGCTACGCTCTAACAACACGATAAAACAATAGTATAATCAAGAATAAACCAACAATTGAAATTTGAATTAACTAAATCGAAGTTTGGAGTAGGATCCCTTTAAATCCCAACAAATATTTAAAGTTTAGCTACTCGATTTCATATTAGAAATAAACAAAACAAAGTTTAACTGACAACACTTGATTAGAAATACTATTCGTGACGAAAATGGGAGGAACGACGCCCGGAAATCTTCGAATCTTCAACTCCAAGCGCAAAGTCCTCCCCAAAGCTTGTGGCGGCTCTCCAATAATGTCTGAATCCTCCTGCAAATTGTGCCCTCATTTTCCTTGTATACTTCATTCAGGAAATCTGGGAAGAAATCAATAGCAAATCTTTCCAAATTTAAGTGGCGCTCGGGCGATAAGATTCTACTGCTCGAGCGCCACACTCTCTGTAATCATGCTTAGGAGGTGCGGACTCTCGCGCTCGGGCGGTAGAAAATTACCGACCGAGCGCCGACTCTTCTGTCTGTAAGCTCTTCGGAAGACAAATCTCGCGCTCGGGCAGTAGAAAATTACCGCCTGAGCGCCATACTTTCTGGAAATCACCTTAGCCATTCACCTCTCGCGCCCGGGCGGTAATTTTCTACCGCTCGGGCGCCAACCTTTCTGCCCATTGTCTTCTTGGCTTGCACACTTTGCTCCAATATCGGTTTTCCGGTCATTTTTCCTGCAAATTTGTCACGCACAAGTGAGAAATGATCAAATGCATATGCTTACTCTAAAACGAACAAAATGTAAATGAAATGTACGCATGCACAATGCAAACACACACAAACTAATGCAATAAAATATGTAAAAACAACACCTATCATAAACCATAACGTGAAATCAGATTATTGAAATTGTCATGCTTAAAATTTTAAAAACATGGGCGGTCCTCGGGTTTAGCCTCTTGCTCAGTATAAGCCAGCTCATTGGTCCCCACCCCTCGTCTTCTCAAAGTCACCATCACTTACATCGATCAAGTCTAGTGAGTCTTCAACATGTATAAACTGGAAATAGCAAGTAATACGTAATAAAACTATATGTATCTTTAAAATAGAGTGTACATAATTGAAACTTAAACTTAATAGCATAAACATACTTGAAACATGAACGTAGTAGCATAAACATAGACGTGCCATCATCATAAAGCTTTTCTTAAGCATACTTGCATCATACATACTTGAGCATACATAATATCATTTTGCGTAGAGATATGTTTCAAAGCAAGTGACTCATACATAAATGTGCCTGATCAGACTAAACCACAGTACTGGACTGACAGAAAAAATCCACTGCCACATACATGAGATCCTCGGTCATACTTTACCGGGTGGATTGGTCTCTTGTCATACTTTACCGCTTTTCAATCCTGATCTAAACCCGGTCATACTTTACCGAGGTGGAGAGGTCATCAGCCATGTTAACCGACTTCCAAACCCGTTCATAATTTGGTCACAAGACATTAGCATACTTAAAAAACATAAAAATATTTTCTTTTGCACGTCGAACATACTTAGGCGTTGAGGGATTCGTTGGATCTCGTTTGGGGCCACTGCTGCACATATTAACATGAGTTCAAACACTTATCTTTCGTAGCTTAGACGTATAGCCATGCTGACAGCCAAAAATGACAAATTTCCTTATGACGTTCTAAATCTCTCGGGACTTGACCTCGTTTAATAATCGTACTAAATCATGACATAAAACCCCAAACCAAATCCTATATATTATATTCATATAAAAATAAAATAATTTTTTTTTTAAAAGGGGTACACGGTGTAAGGGTCCGGGTAGGTGCTGGAAATTCGCATTTTGAAGGAAAAAGGGCACGGACCCCGTGTACGGGTCCGGCTTCGGGTCCGTGTAGGTGCTGGAATCGTGAACAAATGGAATTCTCTACACTTGTGACTTAATCCTACCTCAAGACCCATTCCTAGGATCTTAAGGCACTGATTCAACTCAAACAAACACCCCAAAACTCCTACGCATCACAAACAACACAACCCAATCCGTGAACACGACATTTGACACCCAAAACGCATCCTACGACTTCTAATACATGCAAGTGCCTATCGATGTGAATCGACACATCAAAAACCATCCCAACATCATACTCAACATACTTAAACACAGCAGCGAACACCCGTCGATCCCCAACAAAGCCTGCAACAATAAAACTTCAAGAACACATCAGGAACGCATTTTTCAGAAAAACGCAGTTTGAGCAGAGCAGTCCCACGAAAACGATCATAACTCACTCATTGCTTATCCAAATATTTTGAATTTACTGCCAAATCGAAGGTATCAAAAAGTTCTACATTTTATATGTTGAAAGTTTGTCCAGCAAATCGACTGAAAATCGCAGTATTTAAAATGACAGCAAATTTCGAGTTTCAGATCTAAAATCGTTTCAAAACCGATCCAACAAATTTTTGCTCACAACATACATAGATTTTTACGTATAACAAACATAAAAACAAATACTATGACGAGATCGATGCATAAATGAAAGAATATACATGCCTTTTGATATTTAAAATTACCGAACCAACGATGTCGAAGCGGGGAAGATGCGAGGGTTGATCCGGGACGAACGTGACAAGATTTTCTTGAATAAAAATGGACGATTGATCGTTGGAAAATTGCAGAGAAACGGGCGGCTGCTATCACCTCTAAGAACCCTAATTTTTGCTCTGAAAAAAATCTGAAATGAAGGCTAATGAAATGTGTGTGTGTGTCGTACGTGTATGAGTGTGTGTAAAAGTGTATGTGTGTGCATGAGTTTTGGATTAGATCAGGGAAATAATTTGCTTAATTATTAATTAACAACTAATTAAAATAATATCATACTATAACATTTAAAATACACAATTAGAAATGCTAATAAAAAATGTTAATCCCCACTACTATACGAAACCCCCTAATTTAAAATTAAATGCACACTTACTAACTTTTAAAATTTTTTAAAAAAATCATAAAATCACCTAATAATTAAATTAAACTCTTAAAATGCTAAAAACTTAATAAATCATTTAAATGCCCCATCTTAACTAAAAATAAAATACCATATTTTAAAATTGAAAAAATCATCATCGGTCTCTTTTCCTCGATCCCGCATCGAATAATCGCCTGAAACATGAAACTCAAGGAAATATTTTAACATGCATCACATAAACATGTAATTTTAAATAATGCAAATCATAAATCATGCATCGTTAAAAATTATTTTAAAATTAAATAAATAATTTAAATAAATACATAGTTTTTACGTGTACTGATTTTTGGCTCTACACCAAGGCCTTGTCATGGACCACTCACGTCCAAACCAGCCCTTGGAATGAGCCATGAACGGCTACTCCTCCCTCTTTACCCGATCTAGTCCTTGCTTCACTATAACCCTAGATCCGATCGGCCCCTTGGTTAGCCATGAATCGATGTGCTCTCGGCCCTTGTCCTCCTAGATCTCGACGTGGACAGTCCCTTATGAAAAGGCCCTAGAACTTCTTGCTTGAAAATTTGCGGAAAATTTAAAATTTTCTTTTTTTTTTTAAAAGAACTTAAATGGCCTCATTCATAAAATCACTGGTGAATCAAGTTCAATATTTCAAAATATTGCAGCGGAAGAAAATAAAGTTTGCCAAAAATCACAATTTAAAAATATCCAACGACTGATAAAATGTTTGCGGAATAAAATAACAACTGCTGCTCTGAGGTCCTCGGGTGCCACTACTGCCGACCCAAGCTAGCTCACTGGTCCCCGCCCTCGGCCCTGGCCTCATCAGTATCTACAACAATCAAGTCTAGTGAGCCTAAAGACTCAGCATGCATATATCGCAGGTAACGAGTAAAAATCTGAATTAAAATATGCATGAGTTAACATATCCTGTCCTGAGGCATGCTGAAAATAATCTGTACTGAGCAATTATAATACGTGCATAACTGAACTGATAATCACAGTAAAAAAAATGTTTGCTCCTTGGAGCCTGCTCTGAAATAACTAGTAAAATTTTCTGTTGAGATTATGTTTTACGCCTGTGGCCACTGCACTAAGCTGAACTGATCGGTAACTGGCTACCGGGGAGGCTGAAACTGAACTGAGCTGGCCGGTCACTGGCGACCGGGTGGTACCATACTGAACTGATCGCTCACTGGCGACCGTATAAAATAACACTCCCACATAGTGAATGAACCACAAGCCATATCGCATAAATCTCAAAAATAATCATTTTCTGTTTTCATGCACGTAATATAATTAACTGACGTAAGGAAAAATCCTGTAATTTTACCAACTGGATTGGATTGGATTGGATCGTCCCCAGGCTCGCTGCAACGTAACTGTGCCATGAAAAATATGCAATAGCTTAAACTTGACCAACTATGCAATTTAGTTCAAAAGATGCGACTATGACGCCTAATGACTTCGCATTTAATCATGACTCCGAGCCAACCTGAACCGACACCGAACCGACGTATAGTCATGATTAAAATACGCTGAAAAATAATAAAATAATGCTCCTAAAATGATAGGGTCGAAATCTAGGTGGAATGGAGGCCAAAACACGAAACGCTCTTTCGAGAGTCAATTTGGCACATTGCACCGTAAATTCTCGTACGACCTCAAAAATGATCCGAATCACGAATGGTCAAAAACATGACCTTCCTAACTCAATGAGGCACTGTCCAGTCCAAGGCCATGGGCTAAAAGCCAACCAAGAACTCGAACGAGCCACCGAACCGACACAGCAACTTGCTGTAATATTCCAGCAACTGTACAATCGTGTAACTTGTGTTGTTTTCGAGACTACCGGCCACTGGGGCGTGAACCACTGACCAGAGACTCTTACCAACATCCCAAGGAATGATTTTAACCATGGCTAAGGGCCCTAGGCCAGCCACAATCCGCATCACACCAAAACTCAACCGAAGGGTCTAACCGAGAGCCAACGTACATGCGTGTGTAGTGTTTTGCTTAGATCGATGTCTTGCATCGTTCCAGTGGCCATTTCATTGACCATGGCACGATCTTGACATAAAGGGGCATGGTATGAACCATGGCTATGGGCCATAGGCCAACCAAGATCCATACCAAGCAACCAAAAACCGAAACCATATGCTGAACCAATGAAGAGGCCGAATGGGGAAAGGGGTTGTTCTTGTTGATTATTTAAAAACCGATGAGCCATGTACCAAGCCACCAAAAGGGCGAATTAGTCACGTCTTAGACATGCTAGGGGAGTGATCTAACCATGGCTATAGGCCCATAGGGAAGCCAAGATCAGATCCTTCCTCCTTGACAACCAAACTGAATTTTTCGAACTCAAAAAGGGACACAAATGGTGTTGCTGTCATTTCTTGCTTTCCAGCGAGCATGGGCTGAAACCGATGGACAAATGTGGTCCTAATGCATCCTATTACATGTATATAAGTCTCCTTGGGAGCCTGGAGTCGAACCAATCACCTGAAACTCACAAACCAAGAAAAACGTGAATCTTGCCAAGGAAAAACGAAAATTCTGCATGTGTAGTTTCAAAATGTTTTGACATGTATCTCGGTTTTTGCTTGAATAAACATGATCATGTACTGAAAAATAAATGATAATATGACTTGATTGAGGTTTGAAAGAAATCTAGACATTCCTGGTTATCGTTTCGAAAGAAAACGAACGAAACGACGACGACGCGGCACGGAGGAGGTGGAGCGCTTCTCTTGTTTCTTGCTCTCGATTTTTTTCTCCCTTTCTCCCTAGCTATTATTCACATTTTTTCTACTGAAAAGGGGTCTGATTTCGGTGGGGAGGGAGTGTGATGGAGTGGTTATGAGGGGTGAGGAGGATGGTGCAAGATATAAGGATCATATCAAGACCAAGTCTTCATGCATTTGAATTTTGAATTTTGAATTGCTATCAAATGAGTTGGTGGATGCTTCTAGGAGGTAGTGGCCGATTTCCTCCCTTGATATCTAGACTAGGATGTGCCCATTAATTAATTAAATTGTGCTCCCAAAAATCCTAGAATTATCCTACTAGTTACGTGCAAAGAATTGGTCAAAGTTGATGAGTTGGAAATGTGTTCTAGGCAAGGGGTGGCCGAAACATGCATGATAAATGGTAGGGGGAAATTGATTATCTAGTAATTTAATAACCCTTAAAAGCCTTACTAATCCTTTAGTTAATTTAGTGAGCTAACCCCTTAATTAAGTAACTTAAATGAGCTCATTTCTTAATCACCGCAAATAATTAAATTAAATCCTCAAACCTCCCTTTCTAACTTAAATGAATTTACTTGCTAGATAAATTAACTTCTGAAAATATTTCTCGAATCTTAAATTCTATCTCAAAACTCCAACTCCAGTCCGGCCTCACTGAAATAACTGAAAAATCAAACTACTGAAATGAAATAATAAAATAATTAACTTCAAAGAAATGCATTAAAATAATCATGCAATGAAGTCAATTAAATTTAAAAAAATCTAGAATTATGCATGGCTTATACGTAAACTGATTTACGGGTTCTACACCTTAGGACCTAGATCTAGCAGCCCGTTGCGCGAAATCCATGGAAAAAGTGAGTACATGTGAAACGTATGCATATTTCGTGACAAAACCATGCAAATCCGATGCAACATGATAGCTCTAAGAATTTCTCATGCAAAATCACACAAATCAGCATATAAAAGGGGAGATGATTTCTTTCGAGTAAAAGTGCAAATAAAAGGGGGGATTTTTGGATATGAATTTAATAAAATACTAAACTAAATTTAACATGCAAGAAGAAATAAATAATCAAGATGAATAACTAATGAAATGTAAATTAATATTAACAAGCTCGATTCAAGGGATTTCTACTATTCAATTGTACCACTGTTCATCAACTAACATATTATTTATTCATGCAGTTACAGGTAATTAACCTTAGAATTATATGGATAGCCGCTAAAATCCTTGCGTTTTCCTAATTTAATTGACCAAACCCAACATCTAGTCAAAACTTATCAATAATTAACTGGGCACGATAGCGTTCCATATTAATTAAAAATAGCATTTTCGTTTTGTGAAAACAGTTAATCTTAAAATCTAACAACCGAGATAGCTGCAATTGATAGATCGAGTTTCGTTGATTTATTTAGATTAAATATGTTATGATAGCACAACACACCTAATCTATCGCTACTCATGTACCAATCGTTCATGACAATTACGGATCACTGAATTCATGGATAGCAGTAGAAAATTATATATCGAATTAAATTGTCAGATTAACCAACATACAATTTTCATATAAATAAATCATAAATTAACAAATACTTGAACAAAACACGAATATTAAATTAAAGTGCAAAAAGCCTCACAGCGATAAATCGAAATAGTAAAAATATCCCTTGAATCAAAAATAAAAACTTAGCTTAAAGGTGTGGAGAGAATTGGAGAAAAAAATCCTTGAGCTCTTTTTTTCCTTGTTCTCTTCACGTGAATGAGGTAGAAGGAGAATTTTTTTCCAATCTTCTTCTCTTTCTTGCTGTGCGTGAGATATTATTTCTTTGTGGGAGAGATTCTTTCTCTTTTATTGTGAATCTTCTGCTACCCTTCTCTCTTCCACGTGGGTCCTTATTTTTTGGATTGGAGGATTTTGTTTGTTATGTAAATCTTATCTTGCCTCCTCCCTCACTTGAGTTTTGTGTAGACAAATAAAGGAAAATTGGGTCCAAGAGTCTAAAAGCCCAATAATCAAAAATAAAACCTAATCATAGGCAGTAGAAGAGTAGTCACAAGACGTAGTCGCGCCTTGTTCCAGGACCTCTTCTGGTTTGGCCAATCTCTTTCAAACCTATATCTTGGAAACTTCAAATGTGATAAACATCACCTTTTTAACTCAAATTTGCTGCAAAACCGTAAAAGTTCCTCCTACAATAAAATTACACAAAAATGTATCAATTAAACATATCGGAGGTTGGAATAATGGGAAATATGAAAATAAAAATACTAACTATTACGAGCCTATCAAAATCTCCCACACCTAAACGATGCTTGTCCTCAAGCATAAAATAGATCAACTCATTATCTCAATTTTTCGTCCTCCTTCCGCTTCCTCTACTTATCCAAAACATTTTTTCATGCAACAAGACATTTTAATTTCAGAGCATCTCACAAAATAACATCATGAACAATCACTGAAATCAGAATGTATAGAAATTAAAATGAATGGGATTTAACAACTCTCAAAAGATTCGCTCATTCCGCTCATTAGTGTCTAGGATATATATCAACAAACTCTCATGTCAAATGCATTGAAAATTTTTACCATAGGCTTGCAAATATATCACATCCTTCCACTAAATGAATGAATTAAAATGCACAAACAAAAATGGCTATAAATGGGTTGTAACGTAGCTAGAGGTAAGGTAGGATAAAAGGAAACAATGAGCAATGGAATTGGAGAAACCATATCAAACTTTTCTCACAAAAATAAAAATGTATCCAAAAACTCTTATATCTCATTGTAAAAATTAAGAGCATTTTTTTGTTTTTTTCTTCGGCTCTTTTTTTTTCTTTCTCACTTTGTCTACTTCTCTTCTTTTTTTTTGTTTTTGTTTTTGTTTTTTTTTAAACAGTGACTATAAGGATTCGAGATTGACTAAATCCCAACAATTCACACTATTTTGGAATAAGTGATGCTATTTGTGAAAAAATTATATGATTCTCCAATTCAAGGTCCAAAAAGGGGGATAACCAACAAAAATGATTTATCACGGCTTATAATGTGGTTATTTTTATTCAAAGAAAAAGGCTGAGGCTCAAACTTGGTTCACTAGAGGTCTATGAATCATGGTAGGCTCAAAGAACGTCTCAGATGATGCGAAAGAAAATAGTTTGAACCTAATGCCCTTATCATTTTGTCTACGCACCTAATCCACCACAAAGTGTTGACAAAGACATGTATAACAATGCAAGTTCTAAAAAATTAACAATGCAATGACAACACACAATCAAAGAAAATGGAACATGATATCATGATTGCTCGTATGATCAAAGCTCACCAAAGAAAAAAATATAGCAGTTGTGTTAAATCCCACACACTTGTCATCTCTAACTATCATCAAGAGCAACTTATTCATAATGCAAACGTGAGAATGCAAAAACATTTGCACGCAAAGAAAACATCATCATTTTTTTTAGCATCGGAGGCAATCAGGATTCAGAAAAAAGAGATAACAAATGAACTAAGTGCTTGGAACTAACAACGTCACAATTTTATTTTTATTTTTCTAATTATTTTTTTAAAAAAAAATTAAATGCAGAAAAATTAAATCAAAATACTAAAAATCAAATAAAAAAATCAAAAATCCCACAGTCAAGTCAAACTACTCACAATCAAATCAAAAACTCCCACACTTAAACTTGACATTTTCCTCAATGATAAAAAATAGATGCTCAACTAAAACGATAAAATAGTAGGAAAAGTTAGAGAACTCCCTTGAAAACTGTTGAGCATCGTAAAGAAACATCATCTACTGCTGTGTTGGGGGAAACGGTGGTTCGCGCCGGCGCTGGGGTTGAAGACGGAGGAGAGTTGGAGAAGTAGGTGCTGAATGGCTCGGGGACTTTGGAGAGAGGCGATGGAGGCGGCTGTGAGATAGAGAAAAAATAAGATAGGTTAAATTTTTTATTATTATTTTTTTAAAAAAAATTAAATCAGTAGAGGTGTTTCAACAAGGCGTGGCCACGCCTTGCCTTGTGCAAAAACCTCTACTGGAACAAAATTAAAAAAAACAAGAACTAAAATTCAGTAGAGGTGTTTCAACAAGGCGTGGCCACGCCTTGTGCGAAAACCTCTACTGGAACAAAAAAAAACACACAAGAACTAAAATTTGGGTTGCCTCCCAAAAGCACTTGATTTTTTAGTCGTCGACTTGACCCTCAAAAGCACTCATTCAAAGAGCGGCTGACGCCCAAAGTACGTGTCATATAACACCATATATGGGTCTTGGTTCCATGTGCCCTCGAGTTTGGCTTGATGTATGCAATGTAAGCTCGTCTCCTCAACAAAACATGAGTTTAAATAATAGGCATGGGATGAGAATATCATCGTTGGATCTTGAAGAACAAAAGGCAATGGAGAAAGACAAGGATCTCCTATATGTATGTATGATAACATTATCGACGAGCTCAAATCGATAGTGTCAGGAGCTTGTTCATCTATCAACTTAATTGATGCCTCATCTTCGTTTGATATTTCTTCCAAAACTTCTTCTGACTGAAGCTCAACAGTTTCCTCATTCAATGCCACGCGCTTGTTTACCATATCATTCAATCGACTTATGATTCTTTCAAGACTATATCCCTCATCTTCTTGAAGCTCGAAAGGTTGGTCTGTAAAATCAGATTGGCTAATTCCTGGAGTGTATTGGTGGCTCCAACTCTACAGCGAAGGATCCCAATACTGATGGTAGTCAAAGTCGGCCATATCATTTAGCAAATATATCACACCGTCTTCCTGTCGAGTAAGTAGTGGACTACCAGTTGTCAGTGCCCCATTAAATACCCATCTTCGTGTAACTGCATTCAAATCTTTAAGGAAATTTCGAAGAAGAACATAGTTAGAAAAATCATGATTCTTGAATGTTGTTACTAAATTATTGAATCTATCCCATGCTGCATAGAATGGCTCTTCGGTTTGTTGGGCAAAACTTGTGAATACTTGTCGATGAAACATCTCGAAGTATTTCACAACAAAAAGTTCTCAAATTCTTCTTTTCTTGATGAATCACCTGTACAAGAAGAATGAGACATAAAAAAAATAGCAAAACTCGAAAAAAACTAACCTTGCACCGTTCCCCGGCAACGGCGCCAAAATTTGGTGTGCTGTCGTTGTGCCACCAAACTTAAATTCCTACTCTCTAAATAAAATTAGTGTAATGGTGAGCAGGGTCAAATCCACAGGGAACAGGAGATGATTTCTTTCGAGTAAAAGTGCAAATAAAAGGGGGGATTTTTTGATATGAATTTAATAAAATACTAAACTAAATTTAACTTGCAAGAAGAAATAACTAATCATGATGAATAACTAATGAAATGTAAATTAATATTACCAAGCTCGATTCAAGGGATTTCTACTATTCAATTGTATCACTGTTCATCGACTAACATATTATTTATTCATGCAGTTACAAGTAATTAACCTTAGAATTATAGGGATAGCCGCTAAAATCCTTGCGTTTTCCTAATTTAATTGACCAAACCCAACATCCAGTCAAAACTTATCAATAATTAACTAGCACGATAGCGTTCCATATTAATTAAAAATAGCATTTTTCGTTTTGTGAAAACAGTTAATCCTAAAATCTAACAACCGAGATAGCTGCAATTGATAAATCGAGTTTCGTTGATTTATTTAGATTAAATATGTTACTATAGCACAACACACCTAATCTATCGCTACTCATGTACCAATCGTTCATGACAATTACGAATCACTGAATTCATGGATATCAGTAGAAAATTATATATCGAATTAAATTGTGAGATTAACCAACATACAACTTTCATATAAATAAATCATAAATCAACAAATACTTGAACAAAACACGAATATTAAATTAAAGTGCAAAAAGCCTCACAGCGATAAATCGAAATAGTAAAAATATCCCTTGAATCAATAATAAAAACTTAGCCTAAAGGTGTGGAGAGAATTGGAGAAAAAATCCTTGAGCTCTTTTTTTCCTTGTTCTCTTCACGTGAATGAGGTAGAAGGAGAATTTTTTTCCAATCTTCTTCTCTTTCTTGCTGTGCGTGAGATATTATTTCTTTGTGGGAGAGATTCTTTCTCTTTTATTGTGAATCCTCTGCTACCCCTCTCTCTTCCACGTGGGTCCTTATTTTTTGGATTGGAGGATTTTGTTTGTTATGTAAATCTTATCTTGCCTCCTCCCTCACTTGAGTTTTGTGTAGACAAATAAAGGAAAATTGGGTCCAAGAGTCTAAAAGCCCAATAATCAAAAATAAAACCTAATCATAGGCAGTAGAAGAGTAGTCACAAGGCGTGGCCACGCCTTGTTCCAGGACCTCTTCTGGTTTGGCCAATCTCTTTCAAACATATATCTTGGAAACTTCAAATGTGATAAACATCACCTTTTTAACTTAAATTTGCTCCAAGACCGTAAAAGTTCCTCCTACAATAAAATTACACAAAAATGTATCAATTAAACATATCGGAGGTTGGAATAATGGGAAATATGAAAATAAAAATACTAACTATTACGAGCCTATTAGAAACCTTTGAGATAATCGCGTAGAACGTGCACCGGAGAGACGGGGAAGAAGTTCTTTGGAAAACTTCAGAAATATGAAAGCTTGTTGCTGGAGTTTTTTCGAAAATGTGCTGCTGGAAAAATGGAGAGGGGCGGCCAAATACTAGTGTAGGAGATAAGGGTTTTTGGATGGTAGGTTTAATATAATAATTAGTGTATAATGGGCCCTTAAATTAAAAATAATGAGGTTAAAAAAGAATTTTAGGCCCATTATACAATATAATAGTCCCATCAAACCCAAAAACACTCCCGAAAAATATTTTGTTTAGGTGCATTTTCGAAAATATTGTCCGAGTCCTCAAAAAGTCACTCGACTTGCTAAATTTTGTCTACCGGTTTAAAATATGACTCGTTGAGTAAAAATACCTTAGCAAGACCCATTTTCGTAAATCACCTCTAATTACACCATATATTAAATAATTATTTAATAAAAATATTTTTCTTTAAATTTCCCCGGTCTCCGTTCCTCGTTTGAGCGTGAAATACTATAAAAAAAAGCCTAATATATGAAACCTTAACAAACAATGGAATAAAACACCTCTTCATGCAATAATCATGTATTTAATGAATTAAAATAATTAAACACATATTTTAGCAAAACCCTATATTGCATGCAGTCATGTTACGCTATTCGAATTTCCTAGACCTTACATTAGTTCCATCTAATCTATTACTTAAATCATGTATGTTGCTACTAAAATTATCATGACAGAGAGAAAATACATGAAAAACCACATGCAAAGATTCTTCAACGGCCAGCGTTCTATTATTATAAATTCTATAATCTTTACTGAATAAAGAAAAACGTAAGAACACACCAACATCAGATTTAGCATCAACAGTAGTTAGATATATTTTACCATTATTATGAATGAAACACTTACAACAAAATATTCAGAAATATGATATTTCTTGCTGTTTTCCTCTCCAGATCTCAAAGCGAGTCTTTATATGATTCTTGTTACTCATTGATCTATTAAGTGTGTAGCATGCAGTATTGACATCTTCTGCCCAAAACATTTGAGAGATACCAGATTCAGCTAGCATGTTTCGAGCCACTTCTACAAGTGTTCTGTTTCTTCTCTCACCAACACCATTTTGTTGTGGTGATCTTCCAGCTGAAAGATAATTCTAAAGGCCCTTGTATTCTAGATAGGTTGAAAGGAGTGTATTAATGATCTCAATGGCTCTTTCACTCTTTATCCTATCCACTATTGTGGTTCTCTAAGTCTGTAATATTTTTAAGAGCTTGATGAGTTGGGCAACGGTCTGACCTTTAGAACTCGGGAAGATCACTCATGTAAATCGTGAGAAATCATCAATAATCACTAGGGTGTACTTCTTTCCTCTTAGGCTCATCACAAGTATTGGACAAAATAGATCCATGTGTAGAAGTTCCAGGTGTTGAGCCATTAAGGTATTTCATTTTTTCTTGATTGTTGATCCGACCTATTTAACTTAATGACACGCAGAACAAATTTTATCTGTAGTAAAATCAATGTTAGACAAACCTGAGACCATTTTTTGTTTGCTAATGTTGGAAGTTGACTTGACATTCAAATGATTGAGTTGTTTATGCAAAATCAAGTTCTTATTTCCATGAAAAACAACAAAACATATAAGAGCATTAAATTATCATCATTTCAGAAAACTTTATAGATGTTTTGTTCTCTTTGTCCTGTTAGCACAATATCACCATTTGCAGATTTAACTGTGCAAGTGTATTTGTCAAATTCAATAGAATAACCACTGTCACAACGTTATTTTATCTTACTCAAGTTATAACAAATATTTTCAGCTAATAAAACATCTTTAATAGTTTTTTTGACATGAATAATCTTACTTTTACCCGCATCTTTACCCTTAGAGATATTATTATTAGTTTGAATTGAAATTTGTTTTAACAAAATCTTAATTAAAGGAAAAAAGTCTATTTTGTACTCTAATCCCTTATTTTATCCTTAAAAAATATATTAATCAAGAACGCTTAAAAAGGATACAATAAAATTGCTCTTTCCACAATAGCTTATGTTATTCAAGTTATAACAAATATTTTCAGCTAATAAAATATCTTTAATAGTTTTTTTGACATGAATAATCTTACCTTTACCGACATCTTTACTCTTAGCGTTATCATCGAAGTTAATTATTGGATCTTTGTGGACAATGACTCAGATATTAAATTGATATCACTGGTCATGTGTTTGGAAAATCCACTGTCAAGAAACAAGGTAGATTAGTTAAGAATTTTCTTTTTTAGTAACTGCAAACATTAAAATAAGATTTTGGTATCAAATTCTTTCGAGGCTCACATTTGAATTAGTCTAACCGACTTACTAGTGTGTATCCAAAAGAGTGTGTGCTTGTGCACAAACTAGTGAGGTTGTGTGATGTGTTATCTCTCTCACCGAATGTCGTTTAGGTTGTTCATCATTTCCGTTCAGTCGATACCTCTTTTGAAGTTGTTGTAACGGCTAGATTTTCCCTTCACAAAGTGATGTCCGGTTGGACTTGGTTTTCTGCGTGACTAGTTTGAGCCGTTGTGATTGGATTTTGTTTACTTTTAAACCATGTTCGGTTGGACTTAGAATTCTCCGGTTTGATATAGCCGAAACCATGGTGCTTGCCTGTGTTCTCAAAATTTACATTTTGGCTGAGTTGAACTTCGGACTGATCATGTTCATATATCGTGCTACACTGGACAAAATTATAATTTGAGATTCGCCTTTAACTAGACATGATTGAGTTTTTACCTCAGAAATACTACACTCATTGTTGCAAACCTTAGCCTAGTTCTATCACCTGCTGGTTTTCGCCACTTGTGCATCTTCTCAGTGGAGGCAGATGACTTGTTCCAAAAATTGACTAGAAGTCTCAATCGTTTATTTTTATTTAAAGTTTATTGGAACAATTTCATTCTTTTGAGTTGTTCTAACCATCTTCCACGATTATCGATCATGGATCTTCTTCAAACGTGCGGTTTTCTTTACAAACCAACTGAATTTCAAGTGGGTTTTGATGGTTAATTAACAATTTATGGATTTTTGTGCAAATTTGAGAATTAAAAGTTGATGGAATTTCTCAAGATTTGGGTCCTAACAATTTGATTTTCAAATTAATTTTTTTAAATTTCTACTTTAATGCTCAAACATATATATATATATATATATATGTGTGTGTGTGTGTGTGTGTGTGTGTGTGTGTGTGTATATGTATGTATTGGCGTTTATATACACACAGAAATTTTCAAGCTAATTAAACGATAGCTGGACTAATTGGGAATTGGGTACACATGAATTCCTCGTGATTCTTTCTATAGACATGTGTGCCCCAAATTTTAATGTGAATCCAATAATTTTCATATATCGAATAATTGAATCAGAGTAGGCCATCGTATGTCTTTTGCAGTCGATAATTTTGATCCACCAATATCAAATATTGTGGGATTGACTTTCTATTACAAGTTTTAATTTTCTAAGGAGTGTCAATTTTAAGTGACATTCAATAAAAATGTTTTTACAGCTTTTGTTTTAAAAAATGTACAGTTAAAAATAATTAAAAAGATGTTTGAAGAATTTTTTTACAAAAAGTTTTTAATTACATAATTACAACTATCCAAATTTAGATGAATTTAATGGATAAGGGAGCCTAAAAATAAATTATTCATGTTTTTCAGATGAAAGCCATGTAATGTTGCCATAAAACTATTCGCTAGAAAGAAACCGCAGCCTTCGAACATACATACATACATAGCACGAGGAAAATTAATAATTCATGTCGGTAGGAAGAAACCGCAGCCTTCCTCAAGTTTAAAATCCTTTTATAATATAATAATTATTTTTTAAAACAATGATCTACGAATTTGATCCATCCACAAAATAACAAAATCGTGCAAGAAATGGATTCTCTCGTTCTTTTTTTTTTTTTTTTTTTGGTAAATACAGTTACAACCATACATATCTATATTTTATATAATATATTTTTAAACTTGATCACCTCATGCTAACTAATTTAAATATATCAGTATGATACCAAATTTTCTTTACAGTTTGAGGTTTTTTTTTTTTTTTTTTTTTGCCTTGGTCAATAATTTTTTGTAAAGAAAATAATATCGAATTTTCAATATGTCGAGATTATCGTATGGAAAAAATATCGAATTTATCGACTTTTCGGTATACCGAAGATTTGGGTATGATACGGTAACAATACCGAATTTTTCAGTATGGTAACGGTATGCAATTTGAAAATTTCGGTATACACAGAATACCGAAATATCGAAAAAATATACAAAAATTTTAAAATATATAATATTTTAAAACAATAAATTTATATTAAAAAATTAAAATATAGATTTTTTTCGATATGAAACGATATATACCGATATCGTACCGAAATTTCGGTATAATCGATATGCTAGGTTTTCGGTACGGTATTGGTATGAATTTTCCTATACCGTAATTTTCGGTACTATATATAATATAAGGTTTTCGATACGATACGATACGATATACAACACGTACCACCAACAACGATGTCCCGTTATTTTGCTTACGTTTTTAATAAAGGTCAATTGTCTGTACTCGTAATCATATTGTGAAATCTTGCGAGTGTTTAAAATTTTTTATAAAAAAATAATTTGTTAATTTATCAATGTTTTCAAATTTTGATCACATGTATTTCTTTGTTTTCTAATACTGAGTGTACACATTCTTTTATGTGTGGCCGTGATTTGAAAAAAATGATCTATTAACTTCTTTTTTTAGATGAAAATATCTTCTTAATTAAATCTCATTTAATTGATTTTTAATAATACATCTGTCTCAATTCTATAGATTATTTTCATTTTTCTATTGTTTCAAATATATAGTCAAGTTTCTAAATTTGTTATATGTTTTCTTGGTTTAGTAATATACGTCTATTAACTAAGTTTTGGGAAACGTTCAATTCTTTTTTGAATATGAATTAATAGGAATAGAATAGAAAGTTCAAAAGTAAATTTGTTTTTTACAATGATTTTCTTCTTAATATGTTTATAAAATAAATAAACTAGACTATAAAAGGATATATATAATATTAAAAAGCAATACAATTTTTAACCACATTCTATATAACAAGTCTCCCATTATTGACTAGCCCATCGAGTTACTCGATGATTTGTCATCCACATTGAGGTCCCTTGTCATATTATACAAGTTGATTAATATAATTTTATTTTATTTTAGAGTTACATGCAAGTGTTGGATCTCGGTTTTATGGTGCCCAAACGCAACGGAAGTTTTAAAAATTTTAGATCTTGACATTCAAGATGTATTTGGACACTCGTATGATTTTATAATTAAATATTCATAGAGTGTTGTAATTATACCTTTAGGATTCGTTTGGTGCGTGTGATGGGATAAGTAAATGATTAGTAATTAGAATGATTAAAAAATGAGATATATGGATTAATAGTATGGTAGGATAAATAAATGGTGTTTTGTATGATTTTAAAATGATGGATTAATTTTGTAAATTGTATTGCAATGACTAAAATGCCCCAAGTGTTAATTAAATATATATTCTTAACATAATTGGATAGATAATTAAATATTTATAATTATAAATTACATTTATTAAAATTAATTTAAATATATTTGTTAGAATCAAATTTGTAAATATGCATTTACTTTAATAATTAAAATAGCAATAATATTTTGTGGTTATTCCTTAGTGCGTGGAAGAGGGATCTAGTCTGGGCTCCAGGGGGCCATGTGAGGGAGTTTCTCCCTTTCATTATTTTGTGGTTTCTCTGGACTGCTCGGAATGATGCGAAGCACCGCCAGCTCTCCATTTCTGGGGAGACGATGAAGTTCCAGATCTTGTCTTACCAGCGCCTCGCTCATTCTGCGCGTACTGTCAAACCCAAGCATTGGGTGGGTTTCTTCCACGTGGCGCGATCGCTGGGGATTTCGGTTCGCTTATACAGATATCATCGGACGGCGATTGTTCGTTGGCTTCGGCCGCCGTCGGGTTGTTTTAAGCTAAATGTGGACGGGAGCTCGAGAGGTAATCCTGGAGATTCTACGGTTGGTGGCGTCGTTCGTGATCATTCTGGGCGGGTCTTGCTGTCGTTCAGTGAGTTCATTGGAGCTGGGTCTACTATCCGGGCGGAACTCTGGGTGGTCTGGAGGGGTCTTATCCTTTGTTCTGATCTTTCTCTTTTCCCTCTTTGGATCGAGGTTGATTCCCAGCTTTCTATTCAGATCTTCCGCTCTCGTAGGTGTTGTTGGGACTTGGATCACATTGTGTCTCAGATTTTGGTCCTTTTGAGGGGGCGTATGGTTCACATCTCTCATATTTTCCGGGAGGATAATTCGGTGGCGGATGCGTTGGCGGCGAGGGCCCATGACCTTAGGCAGTATACCTTAGAGTTAGAACCTTTCTTACCCAGCCACATCTCCATCCTTTCCTGCTCTGATCGTTCAGGGCTGCCATACCTCCGATACAAATATTCTTAGCCATTTGCAGCCCCTCTTTTCTTTTGGATCTCTTTCTTTTATATCATGTTATATGTATGTATGTATTTTTTATTGCTGATCTTTAGTTCTTGGAGGTTATTTTCCACTCCTAGTTGTCCTGTGCAAGTGGGCCCAAACACTTGCACCCTCCTTGTTTTGCTCCTTTGGGTTTGGGTGGGTCCCAGCACTTGCTTCGTTGGTGCTTTTCTATGGACTACCCCTGTTATCTGGCGGGCGTTCTCTGCAGGCTTCTCCTTGCCCGGCGACTTCTTTCCTTATGTTTTTGCCGAATGCTATGGTGTTTCTGGATGTTTTCTCTCAGTAGTTTCTCTGGCCTGGAGCTCCATTTATTCGTGTGATTCATGACTGTAATTTTGATTTGATGAGCTCCGTCAGTTTTCTCTCTCTTATTGGCATTTGAAGCTTCTCTGACTTGAGCTGGATTGCGGTCCTCTTTTTGTGTTCCGACCGTTTTTGCACAGTGACTTTCCAGCTGCTTACTATTTTGACGGCGGGAACCTGTACAGCAGCCCGTTCTCGGATTAGGATGTACTTTTCAGTTGGGCGTTACATTGACAGACGGCTCAGAGATGGGTACCATCGGTGGTCTTTTGCACCTACTTCTGAGCTGGATCATTACTGTTTAGATAGGTTTCGCTTAGTTTTCATGTACCTAGCGTTGCTCACAGGTGTTCATTTGTATTATGTGTTTTACTTAGGGATTAGCTTTTGGCTTGTGTATTTGCCACCCTAGGTCTTTGTTTTTCTTTTTTGTATGACTAGCCTTTTGAGAGGTGTTGATTTAATCCTCATCTCTTTAGATTTTATCTTGTATTTTGTGATTGATGATATATACAGGTAGGGGTCTGCCTAACCCCCCCGCTTCCGGCGGTGTTTTCTTTAAAAAAAATAAAAATAAACGATGTCCCGTTATTTTGCTCACGTTTTTAATAAAGGTCAATTGTCTTTACTCGTAATCATATAGTTAAATCTTGCGATTGTTTAAAATTTTTTATGCAAAAAATAATTTGTTAATTTATCAATGTTTTCAAATTTAGATCACATGTATTTCTTTGTTTTCTAATACTGAGTGCACACATTCTTTTATGTTGGCCGTGATTTGAAAAAAAAATTATCTATTAACTTCTCTTTTAGATGAAAATATCTTCTTAATTAAATCTCATTTAGTTATTTTTTTATTAATACATCTGTCTCAATTCTATAGATTATTTTCATTTTTCTATTGTTTCAAATATATAGTCAAGTTTCTAAATTTGTTATATGTTTTCTTGGTTTAGTAATAAACGTCTATTAACTAAGTTTTGGAAAACGTTCAATTCTTTTTTGAATATGAATTAATAGGAATAGAATAGAAAGTTTAAAAGTAAATTTGTTTTTTACAATGATTTTCTTCTTAATATGTTTATAAAATAAATAAGCTAGACTATAAAAGGATATATATAATATTAAAAAGCAATACAATTTTTAACCACATTCTATATAACAAGTCCCATTATTGACTAGCCCATCGAATTACTCGATGATTTGTCATCCACATTGAGGTCCCTTGTCATATTATACAAGTTGATTAATATAATTTTATTTTATTTTAGAGTTACAAGTGTTGGATCTCGGTTTCTCGTGCCCAAACGCAGCGGAGGTTTTAAAAAATTTAGATATTGACATTCAAGATCATGTATTTGGACACTCGTATGATTTTATAATTAAATATTCATAGGATGTTGTAATTATACCTTTAGTGAATTAAATCACTTGGCTTCAACTAATCCGGTGTAGACGGATATAGCTCTTGATTAATCTCTACGAACTTTCTTCAAGAACTCCTTTCTTCTAATCAGGTCCACAACTAGATTATTTGTTCCTCTTCTAATTCGAACCAGAAAAATTAGAAGAAGTTTTTACGTTGGAGATTGAAAACGAGAGACAGCTCAAAGTTTTCCTGCAAAAGGAAGTGGCCGAATTTTTCAAGCTTTGGAAGAGAGGTTTTTCGAAATTTGTGAAGGTGGTGGCTAGGGTTATGGCTTAATTACTCCTATTTATAATTAAGTCATAACCTAATAACCATAATTAATATTAATGCGCTTGATTAATTAATTGAGCTAGTCCAATTAGTTTAATTAATTAATCAAAATCCATTAAAAACTTTAATTATTTAGCATGTTGGACTTGTACTCCTACAAGCCCATTAAACATACTTCCCACCAAATTTAATATTTAATAAACTCAACTTTTGAGCTTAATAAATTAAATTGATTTTAAATTCAACATTTGAATTTATTATTTAAATTTGAATTTTATCACCTCCAAAATTTAATAAATTAAATTCTCAAATTTTATATATTCAACTACTTGAATTTATTCTCCCAAAATTTAATTATCATAAATTCAACTTCTTGAATTTACTATATCATAATATAAATTCAACCTTTTGAATTTATTCTCTCAACGGGAAAAAACGATCAAGTGCTTGTGTGACCCTCAATGGTTCAGGGATACAGTTAGCCGTGGGTTCTTAGGACATAATCCTTTATTCGGGCTTACCCTTACTTGCCCCATTCTATGCATCAACAATTGATCATCAGAATGTCAGAAATCAT
This sequence comes from Primulina tabacum, assembly GCF_025594145.1. Lineage (NCBI taxonomy): Eukaryota > Viridiplantae > Streptophyta > Magnoliopsida > Lamiales > Gesneriaceae > Primulina > Primulina tabacum. The sequence goes on along the minus strand of NC_134556.1, from coordinate 23,829,885 downwards.
ATTTCTGATTAAACCCATCAAACCATGGTAAGAGCGTCTAGTAGCATCGCCCCATGATTCCCTAGGTATCACTGATAGTGCCTGTAAGAACAAGTCGATTATGATTAGTGTGGTGACCCGAACCTAATTCGTCTTCTTAATCATTATTAGGATCATTTAATTAATCTGGGCTTAAATTTTTTTTAAAAAAAATACATAAGTGCGGAACATAATGAAATCAATCTGATATAAATATCAACAATAAAGTACAAGTCCTGTACCAAGTACATTTATTTCAACTAATGTTCAGTCACTACATCAAGTACTGAAAACCCATCTACTCTAAGTCCGGATCTCCACGCTAATCTTGAATCTTTCATCCTCTTCGTGACCCTGATCATGTCCCACCTGTTGTCATGCACACATACAAACACAACAACAGCCGGATAACTCCGGTGAGAATATAATCCCAGTATAAACCAAGTATACATGCAATCATATAAACAGATATAAAAGCATGAAACCGATATCAATAACATGTATCAAATCTGAAAACATGAAATGCTATAAAACTGTAAATAAACTCGTGACTCGTCATCTCAGACTCGACTCATCTCTAATCTAGGGATCTCGGTTCCTGGACATTGGCACAATATACCGAATCTCCGCAATAGAAGCTGATCCGCCCCTACGCAACATCGATATAAACCAAACATTCAATGTCTTCGCAACTCCGCCAAAGATTTGGCATCTCCGCCAATGACTAGGCACCTCCGCCCATGACTCGACACGTGCTTTGCTATAAATCAATAGACTAAGCATATCAATATCATGAATTGCAAATATCAATGCAATAAAGTAAAGTATGTGGTTTTTGGGAAACTCAAGTCAAATCAAACTCGAGTCGTATCTTCCCGGTTCAACATTGATTTATACCTTTCTTTCATTGGGGTTCGGCTCTGATTGTCTTCGAAGCCTTCAATATCAATCTGGAATGGCATATTCGAGGAATACAATATCAACGTATATTCCAATCAATACCAGATATAATCAAACTCAATCTAATTCTGTTTCAACGGCATAACGGCACAATCTCAATATACCTAGCAATACAATCAACAGATATCAATTCCCACAACTCATAATCAATAATAATACAATTCTGATATCAAATATCAATCAAATCCATTCTGAAAATCATAACAATTTCATACGGTATTTGTTCTTCAATCCGGTTTCAATTATACGATGTCTAATATCACAAGAACACCATATATGAATCATACCTGATTCCTTCAATATCATATTTCCCAATCATATCAAAACATAAAAAAACTTACATCTGTGTGAAGCCTGTAACGAGAGGATCACGGAAATAAACTCAGATTAAAAATCAGACGGTTGGATTTTGCGCAAACTTCAAATTCCTAAAATAAAAGGCGTAAGGATTTCTGGCAATTTCTCTGAAGCCTTCTTTTCGTTTTTTCCTTAGCTTGGATATTGAATGAAGGAATATATATATATCAATGCATGGCAAGAAGAACATGGCATGATTCTTTGCACTGAACGTCTCACGCATATGCGCGACCCTCCTCGGTGCATATGTGCCAGACCTACTGTCTTGGCGCGTGTCTTCTCGGCAACTCGCGCATATGCGCGCACCATCTCTGCGCATATGCGCGAGGTCCTCTGCCATATCCGCGCATATGCGCGAGGTCCTCTGCCTGTCTCGTGCGGTGCCGCGCATATGCGCGCATCGGTGCCGCGCATATGCGCGAGACCTTCGGTCCTCGCCCATACAGCATCACATGCACTCTCATTTCGTGTCTCGGATGGCCCTTTCATAATCACAATTATTCATAAATTAATCATCTCGAATTAACAGTATAAAAATCTCGGGCATTACAATTAGCGTACAGTACGGTCCCTTCATCTCATATATCCCGATCGAATTTGCAACCATTGGTACACCGAGGGTTGCATATTAATTCGATAACTATGTGATAAATATAAATAGTGGCATCGCATGTATTATTGGAGAACTCCTTCTCCAATGTACATTTCATACTCTGGCCAGAGATTCCACGCACTATTATTTCATCAGATCACATAAGATATCCACACCCGTAGGTGAGCGATGATTCCCCGGCTAAAATGCACTGGCTCCTATATGTGTCGTAACTATACCCAACCTCGCCACCTGATGACTCTCCTGGAGCCGGTAAACGAGTCAAAGCACAGCCCTAGCATATAGAGCCTCAGTGTTGTCCCGGGTCGTAAGGACTAATGGTGCACAATCATAACCACAGACTTATCATCTCGATGAATGATAACCACTTGGAAAGTTCGAGGGAGGGTTGTTCGGTACAATCATCATATGACTGCCCATCTGCATGTTTGGACATCTCTATACCCTTACCAAGAAATGCAGTACACAACATCACAGATGCTAGTCTCGAGCTCAAGCGACCTTTATCCATGTTTTAGGCGGCAGAATCGACTAAGAACGAATTTTGATCATACAGTGTTTACAAACGAGTTTCAACATCAAATTACCATTCATTTGTATTAAAGTATAATCAAGGTCTTTATCTATGTTGTTCACATGGGTATACAGATAAAGAAATAACAAACTATGAAATAATGAATTATATTAAAATAAAGATTGTTTATTACTACTGAGTCAATAAAATCTCTAGCCAACAATTGGCTTGCAGAGCATCTACTCTAACAACAAGTTGATTATTATACACAATATTAATCGGGCGGGTGTTATTTGGATTCAAAACAAATCACTCTATATATACAAACATTTCTTGGGTTCTTAAAATTGAACCATCCCACCTCATTTTACCAAAATCCAATCATATATATTTTATTTCCATATTAATTTACATTTTGTGAAAAATACTGGCTTCCACATTTGCACTAGAGGCTGAATTAAAATCGAAGCACAAAAGATTTGGGAGTGTGTAAATGATTTCTCCAATCTCTTACCTAAAATCTTCCCTGAGGTGTTCGAAAGTGTTGTGGCGCTCGAAGGAGATGGAAACTCTCCCGGATCTGTACGTAAGGTCACGTATGCACAGGGTACGTATCATCTTGTGCATGTTTATGGAATATTGAAGCATTCTTTTTGTATATTTGATCTTTATGCGATTTCGATCTTCTATGTTATGAAAACTGAATCCAAGTCTGGTATCTTCAATCTTTTACAATTTTAGTCCTTTATGAGGATAATATGGGTATTGATACAATCTCGCTGAAATGGATGAGCCGAGTAAGGAGCTCCAACGGATCGAATCAGTAATTTTTAGTGTTTGGGAATTTGAGTGAAGGTAACGGCTGCAACAACACCTGCAACTAAGAAAGGAACTCGTGAATGGGCACCGGAAATTTGTCCGGCGTAGCCACTCCGATGCTAAAATCAGCAGTTTTTTAGATGAACACAAGCAATATTCGAGAGGAAATATGTAAGTGCTTGCAAGTTCAAAGATTTCAGCCTCATTAAATGAGAAATATACCTGCTTTTTATAGTAGAAAATGGGGTAAGTACCTCGATTTTCACGCAACCTACTAAGTATGGCAAGTCGACTGCCCAGGCTTGTAGCTTCTGATGACTTTTAAAATACTCCAAGTCCAAGTTGCTCTGACAGATTAGACATCCTGTTCCAATCACACTCGAGTGTGGTGCAATTCTCGAGGTGTCCCGGGTGGTAAGGTACCCGGGCATATACCTGAGGGCTCGGGCTATTGGGCGATCTCCCGGGAAGAGAAGAAGTGCTCGGGTCTTGCGGAAAGAGCCCGGCCTAATGGCTCTAATTTGGGCTATCCGAGTAATAAGCTGGGTTAATGATGACCCGGACCTTTACAGGGGTATCACCACCCATTCCTAAAATGGTCGGGCTAGAGTATTGCTCGCTGTCCTGATCAGTCATACTTGTAATTTGTAATGAATATAATAAAGAATGTGTAAGAGCATCGAGGCTTCAAATATTCCATGGATGGAATGAGATACCAGGGTCTGATACCACCCGGGTTTGAATAGGACGTCGGGCCTCATGTCTCCTGGATATTTTGTCATTTAGTATTGTCGGGCAATCCAAGGGGTGTCATTATGACGCATGTTTTAGCATTAAATTCCTGCTGAAAAAACGTTCCGTATTCCGAGCATCCGATAAGTCTGACACCTGGATATATGTGCACGTCCTTTCATATGTCCGGTACAATTTACGAGGCATATCTTGATCGTCCACGTATGCTCAGATCAACGGTTGAGATCTCCCCCCACCGCCTATTTATATTAGCCCTTCTATTTTTCAAAAATCACTTTCAAATTCAAAATTGCAGCGAAGCTCTTGCGAATTTTCCTCTCAACTTTCCGACGTGAAAATTTCTTGACTCCGACGCTCTCCCACCGTCTGCAACTTCAAATCATCCTATCCTTCAAAAAATCGTAAGTCTTCTCCCTCAAATAATGTCTAATTCTACTTCTTCACCTTCTGGAGCGAATGCGCGAGGCTCTCCTAGTGACGAGTCCACCGCGATGCGCTCTTATTCTCCTCCTTCTCCTCCTCGCCGTCGTACTACTCAAATTCTGCAAACACTCATCAAATGTTGCACCAAAGATAGAAAAGTCATCCATAAATATTTCAAGAAAGGTTTCAATTATATCATGGAATATAGCAGTCATGCAGCGCTGAAATGTAGCAGGTGCATTATAAAGACCAAAAGGCATACGGCGAAAAGCAAAAGTTCCATAAGGACAAGTGAAAGTGGTTTTCTCTTGGTCCTCAGGTGCAATAGTGATTTGATTATACCCCAAATACCCATCTAGAAAATAGTAAAACTCATGCCCCGCTAGTCTCTCCAACATTTGATCAATAAAGGGAAGGGGAAAGTGGTCCTTACGGGTGGCATCATTCAACTTCCTATAGTCAATACACACTCTCCACCCCGTAACAGTCCTCGTGGGAATAAGTTCATTCTTTTCATTAGTGATCACCGTAATCCCACCTTTCTTAGGCACACACTGAACAGGACTTACCCAAGCACTATCTGAAATATGATAGATAATACCTGAATCGAGAAGCTTAATAGTTTCGGCCTTCAATACGTCTTGCATCTTTGGATTGATCGTCTTTGAGGTTGCACGAGGGGTGAGTACTTTTCTTCCATTAAGATTTTGTGCATGCAGATCGATGGACTGATTCCCTTGATGTCCGATACCTTCCAGGAAAATGCCTTTTTGTGCTCTTTGAAAACTTGCAACAATTTTTCCTCCATAGCATCTGTCAAAGCAGCAGAGATAATGACAGGTAAAGTGTTATTCTCACCTAGGTATATGTACTTTAGGTGCGGAGGTAAGGGTTTGAGCTCAAGCGTTGGTGGTTCCTCGATGCTTGAATTTAGAGGGGTCAAATCTCGGCGCTCTCCTAAATCCTCCAGTCTCCTCCTCATTTGCTTTCTCCATGGATGGTTGACATTAAAGTATACCACTATTTCATCTTTTTCTTCGTCCAAATCATCATCCTCCATTTCGGTTGTGAGGGTGGCTTCCAATGGGTCTTTCATGGCCTCCTGCACAAAATTACACACAAGCGAATCCACAGCATCAATTCTAAAACAATTATCGGTGTGCAGTGAGTGCTTAAGAGCAGTAAAGACGTCAAAAGTAATTTCTTCCTCGCTCACTCTTAATCTCAACTTCCCTTCTTGAACATCAATCATGGCCTTGCTAGTCGCAAGAAATGGTCTCCCCAAAATCAAGGGCATCTCCACGTCTTCCTCCATGTCAAGTACTACAAAATCTGCAGGAAATATGAATTTGTCCACCTTTACCAGGACGTCCTCTATGACTCCTCGCGGGTATTTGACAGATCTGTCTGCTAGTTGCAAGGACATCCTTCTTGGCTTAGGTTCTCCTAATCCGAGTTTCCTGAATACAGATAAAGGCATAAGATTTATACTTGCTCCAAGATCACACAAGGCTTTATGAAAAACAATATCACCAATCACGCAAAGAGTAGAAAAACTCCTTGGGTCTTTTAGTTTCGGTGGTATCTTGTTTTGTACCAATGCAGAGCAGTTCTCAGTCAAGTTTACCGTCATGTGATCCTCCAACTTCCACTTGTTAGCTAAAATGTCTTTTAGAAATTTAGTATAGCTCGGCATTTTCATCAGAGCATCAGCAAAAGAAATATTAAAGTGCAATTTTTTGAATACCTCTAAGAACTTACCGAATTGGGCATCCAATTTCGCCTTTTTTAATGCTGCAGGGAAAGGTGGGGGAATTGCAATTGTAGATTGTGCAGTGGGTGCGGGTGTAGATTTAGAAGATTTACCTTTAGATGTGTCAACCGCTCCCTCTCGTTGATCTTCTTTTTCAAGCACTTTTCCGCTCCTCAACACTATGGCTTTCACTTGCTCTTTCGGGTTGGTTTTCGTGTTGCTTGGTAAGGTGCCCGGTTCTCTGCTAGTGATCATTTTAGCCAACTGACATATCTGATTCTCCAACCCCTTTATTGATGCATCCTGCTTTTGTAGTCTAGTCTCAGTGGCTGAAATGAAGTTAGACATCATCTGCTCTAAACTAGACTTCTCATCTCGAGGCTCCGGTCGATACATCGGTTTGTTACTATACTGCTGTCCTCCATAGGGTCGAGTCTGACTGCCTTGACCACCCCATGAGAAGTTGGGGTGTTGTATCCATCTAGGATTGTATGTATTTGAATAAGGATCATTCCTCGGACGGTTTTGAATCCCCACTTGATTCACCGGTGCCTCCTCATTCACATAGAAAGGACCACTGTCTTGACAGTCCTTAACATAGTGTTCTCCTCCGCATTTTTCACAAAATATCTCTTGCAGGCGCATCGTTATCCCGTTTACATTCATGCTGTCTATTTTCTTGTTAAGTGCTTCTAATTGTGCAGTGACAGCTGAAAAATCAATTACCTGGTGTACTCCTGCATTCCTTCGCTAAGTGTTCCTCTCAAATTGAGGGTGATAGCTGCTAGCAGTCATTTACTCCAGTAACTCATACCCTTCCTCGGCTGTTTTCCTCAACGGATTTCCACAGGCCGCAACATCTATCATGGTACGGTTAGAGGAAATTAACCCATAGTAAAAAGTTTGGACAACTAACCCAAAAGGTAACTCATGATGTGGGCATCTTCGCAATAAGTCTTTGTAGCGTTCCCAAGCCTCGTAGAGTGACTCCTGCTCAAATTGAGAGAAGGTGGTTATGTCCGCTCGCAGCTTCATGGTTTTTGATGGAGGAAAGTATTTCAAGAGGAATGCTTTGGCCATATCTTCCCAAGTTGTGATTGAACCTACAGGCAAACAATTCAACCAAGATTTAGCTTTATCACGCAAAGAGAACGGGAATAAACGTAGTCTAAAAGCATCGTCAGAAACTCATTAAACTTAAAAGTGTCACAAATTTCCAAGAAATCGACGATGTGAGTGTTTGGATCATCTAGCGCATTCCCCCCGAACTGTAAAGTGTTCTGGATCATTTGAATAATGGCTAGCTTGATCTCAAACTGGTTCGCCCTGACAGTTGGTCGCACTATGCTTGGACGTGCTCCATCAAGCGAAGGTTGCGCATACTCCATCATGGGTATGCGCCTAGGCTCTTCAACCCTTAGATCTTCATGATGCTCCTCCTCACGTTCGTTCTTGCGTAAGGTTCTTTCAATCTCAGGATCGAATATATCTAGTTCAGACTCTAGCGACCTTGGCACACACAAGAGAAATACCTGCGAAGAAATCTAAAGTATCAAAAAAAAGTAAAACAGAGAATGCTAAAGTAAATAAGTGAAAATAAAATTGTTGATTAACAGTCCTCGGCAACAGCGCCAAAAACTTGATCGAGCAAAACTTGCACTGTGGAATCCTTAATAAAAATATGGTTTTATATGCTCAATAATTAATTGCAAGTGCACGATGTCAAGTAATAGTATAATGTACGTGAGTACGAGTATCGTTCCACTGAAGACTGTATTTGACAATTCTTATTTTCAGTTATTAAATCTTTAGCAACGAAATTTGATTGATTGTTTTAGTACTACTATGCTCGAATAAACATGGAAATAAAAAGATTCAATAATTAAATAATGAAATAATATCTAAATTGGTTGTTTAAAATTCAATGAGAAATGAATTTGTTGGGAATATCGGTTCACTTACCCCTCGTTAATTAAGTAATTCATTCGATAGTGATTGTATATTTCCGACAGGGTTTCCTATTCAATTGAACATCATCTCTCGAGCTATGCCAAACTAATTCTACTCAGTATAGTAATTAAATATCTTTAATTATTTATCAAGAGTGCATCGCAAATCGATTTGCGAAATCCCCTAGTTTTCGACCCTTAGGACTATAACTATCGGCGCGTATTCAATTTCATATATCTATGTAAATTGTAGATCCACGGATTATACTACGCATTCCTATCACAAGCTAGCCTCTAGAACTCACTCGCAATATAAAAAATGATGCTAAAGTTAGCTACGCTCTAACAACACGATAAAACAATAGTATAATCAAGAATAAACCAACAATTGAAATTTGAATTAACTAAATCGAAGTTTGGAGTAGGATCCCTTTAAATCCCAACAAATATTTAAAGTTTAGCTACTCGATTTCATATTAGAAATAAACAAAACAAAGTTTAACTGACAACACTTGATTAGAAATACTATTCGTGACGAAAATGGGAGGAACGACGCCCGGAAATCTTTGAATCTTCAACTCCAAGCGCAAAGTCCTCCCCAAAGCTTGTGGCGGCTCTCCAATAATGTCTGAATCCTCCTGCAAATTGTGCCCTCATTTTCCTTGTATACTTCATTCAGGAAATCTGGGAAGAAATCAATAGCAAATCTTTCCAAATTTAAGTGGCGCTCGGGCGATAAGATTCTACTGCTCGAGCGCCACACTCTCTGTAATCATGCTTAGGAGGTGCGGACTCTCGCGCTCGGGCGGTAGAAAATTACCGACCGAGCGCCGACTCTTCTGTCTGTAAGCTCTTCGGAAGACAAATCTCGCGCTCGGGCAGTAGAAAATTACCGCCTGAGCGCCATACTTTCTGGAAATCACCTTAGCCATTCACCTCTCGCGCCCGGGCGGTAATTTTCTACCGCTCGGGCGCCAACCTTTCTGCCCATTGTCTTCTTGGCTTGCACACTTTGCTCCAATATCGGTTTTCCGGTCATTTTTCCTGCAAATTTGTCACGCACAAGTGAGAAATGATCAAATGCATATGCTTACTCTAAAACGAACAAAATGTAAATGAAATGTACGCATGCACAATGCAAACACACACAAACTAATGCAATAAAATATGTAAAAACAACACCTATCATAAACCATAACGTGAAATCAGATTATTGAAATTGTCATGCTTAAAATTTTAAAAACATGGGCGGTCCTCGGGTTTAGCCTCTTGCTCAGTATAAGCCAGCTCATTGGTCCCCACCCCTCGTCTTCTCAAAGTCACCATCACTTACATCGATCAAGTCTAGTGAGTCTTCAACATGTATAAACTGGAAATAGCAAGTAATACGTAATAAAACTATATGTATCTTTAAAATAGAGTGTACATAATTGAAACTTAAACTTAATAGCATAAACATACTTGAAACATGAACGTAGTAGCATAAACATAGACGTGCCATCATCATAAAGCTTTTCTTAAGCATACTTGCATCATACATACTTGAGCATACATAATATCATTTTGCGTAGAGATATGTTTCAAAGCAAGTGACTCATACATAAATGTGCCTGATCAGACTAAACCACAGTACTGGACTGACAGAAAAAATCCACTGCCACATACATGAGATCCTCGGTCATACTTTACCGGGTGGATTGGTCTCTTGTCATACTTTACCGCTTTTCAATCCTGATCTAAACCCGGTCATACTTTACCGAGGTGGAGAGGTCATCAGCCATGTTAACCGACTTCCAAACCCGTTCATAATTTGGTCACAAGACATTAGCATACTTAAAAAACATAAAAATATTTTCTTTTGCACGTCGAACATACTTAGGCGTTGAGGGATTCGTTGGATCTCGTTTGGGGCCACTGCTGCACATATTAACATGAGTTCAAACACTTATCTTTCGTAGCTTAGACGTATAGCCATGCTGACAGCCAAAAATGACAAATTTCCTTATGACGTTCTAAATCTCTCGGGACTTGACCTCGTTTAATAATCGTACTAAATCATGACATAAAACCCCAAACCAAATCCTATATATTATATTCATATAAAAATAAAATAATTTTTTTTTTAAAAGGGGTACACGGTGTAAGGGTCCGGGTAGGTGCTGGAAATTCGCATTTTGAAGGAAAAAGGGCACGGACCCCGTGTACGGGTCCGGCTTCGGGTCCGTGTAGGTGCTGGAATCGTGAACAAATGGAATTCTCTACACTTGTGACTTAATCCTACCTCAAGACCCATTCCTAGGATCTTAAGGCACTGATTCAACTCAAACAAACACCCCAAAACTCCTACGCATCACAAACAACACAACCCAATCCGTGAACACGACATTTGACACCCAAAACGCATCCTACGACTTCTAATACATGCAAGTGCCTATCGATGTGAATCGACACATCAAAAACCATCCCAACATCATACTCAACATACTTAAACACAGCAGCGAACACCCGTCGATCCCCAACAAAGCCTGCAACAATAAAACTTCAAGAACACATCAGGAACGCATTTTTCAGAAAAACGCAGTTTGAGCAGAGCAGTCCCACGAAAACGATCATAACTCACTCATTGCTTATCCAAATATTTTGAATTTACTGCCAAATCGAAGGTATCAAAAAGTTCTACATTTTATATGTTGAAAGTTTGTCCAGAAAATCGACTGAAAATCGCAGTATTTAAAATGACAGCAAATTTCGAGTTTCAGATCTAAAATCGTTTCAAAACCGATCCAACAAATTTTTGCTCACAACATACATAGATTTTTACGTATAACAAACATAAAAACAAATACTATGACGAGATCAATGCATAAATGAAAGAATATACATGCCTTTTGATATTTAAAATTACCGAACCGACGATGTCGAAGCGGGGAAGATGCGAGGGTTGATCCGGGACGAACGTGGCAAGATTTTCTTGAATAAAAATGGACGATTGATCGCTGGAAAATTGCAGAGAAACGGGCGACTGCTATCACCTCTAAGAACCCTAATTTTTGCTCTGAAAAAAATCTGAAATGAAGGCTAATGAAATGTGTGTGTGTGTCGTACGTGTATGAGTGTGTGTAAAAGTGTATGTGTGTGCATGAGTTTTGGATTAGATCAGGGAAATAATTTGCTTAATTATTAATTAACAACTAATTAAAATAATATCATACTATAACATTTAAAATACACAATTAGAAATGCTAATAAAAAATGTTAATCCCCACTACTCTACGAAACCCCCTAATTTAAAATTAAATGCACACTTGGTAACTTTTAAATTTTTTTTAAAAAAATCATAAAATCACCTAATAATTAAATTAAACTATTAAAATGCTAAAAACTTAATAAATCATTTAAATGCCCCATCTTAACTAAAAATAAAATACCATATTTTAAAATTGAAAAAATCATCATCGGTCTCTTTTCCTCGATCCCGCATCGAATAATCGCCTGAAACATGAAACTCAAGGAAATATTTTAACATGCATCACATAAACATGTAATTTTAAATAATGCAAATCATAAATCATGCATCGTTAAAAATTATTTTAAAATTAAATAAATAATTTAAATAAATACATAGTTTTTACGTGTACTGATTTTTGGCTCTACACCAAGGCCTTGTCATGGACCACTCACGTCCAAACCAGCCCTTGGAATGAGCCATGAACGGATACTCCTCCCTCTTTACCCGATCTAGTCCTTGCTTCACTATAACCCTAGATCCGATCGGCCCCTTGGTTAGCCATGAATCGATGTGCTCTCGGCCCTTGTCCTCCTAGATCTCGACGTGGACAGTCCCTTATGAAAAGGCCCTAGAACTTCTTGCTTGAAAATTTGCGGAAAATTTAAAATTTTCTTTTTTTTTTTAAAAGAACTTAAATGGCCTCATTCATAAAATCACTGGTGAATCAAGTTCAATATTTCAAAATATTGCAGCGGAAGAAAATAAAGTTTGCCAAAAATCACAATTTAAAAATATCCAACGACTGATAAAATGTTTGCGGAATAAAATAACAACTGCTGCTCTGAGGTCCTCGGGTGCCACTACTGCCGACCCAAGCTAGCTCACTGGTCCCCGCCCTCGGCCCTGGCCTCATCAGTATCTACAACAATCAAGTCTAGTGAGCCTAAAGACTCAGCATGCATATATCGCAGGTAACGAGTAAAAATCTGAATTAAAATATGCATGAGTTAACATATCCTGTCCTGAGGCATGCTGAAAATAATCTGTACTGAGCAATTATAATACGTGCATAACTGAACTGATAATCACAGTAAAAAAAATGTTTGCTCCTTGGAGCCTGCACTGAAATAACTAGTAAAATTTTCTGTTGAGATTATGTTTTACGCCTGTGGCCACTGCACTAAGCTGAACTGATCGGTAACTGGCTACCGGGGAGGCTGAAACTGAACTGAGCTGGCCGGTCACTGGCGACCGGGTGGTACCATACTGAACTGATCGCTCACTGGCGACCGTATAAAATAACACTCCCACATAGTGAATGAACCACAAGCCATATCGCATAAATCTCAAAAATAATCATTTTCTGTTTTCATGCACGTAATATAATTAACTGACGTAAGGAAAAATCCTGTAATTTTACCAACTGGATTGGATTGGATTGGATCGTCCCCAGGCTCGCTGCAACGTAACTGTGCCATGAAAAATATGCAATAGCTTAAACTTGACCAACTATGCAATTTAGTTCAAAAGATGCGACTATGACGCCTAATGACTTCGCATTTAATCATGACTCCGAGCCAACCTGAACCGACACCGAACCGACGTATAGTCATGATTAAAATACGCTGAAAAATAATAAAATAATGCTCCTAAAATGATAGGGTCGAAATCTAGGTGGAATGGAGGCCAAAACACGAAACGCTCTTTCGAGAGTCAATTTGGCACATTGCACCGTAAATTCTCGTACGACCTCAAAAATGATCCGAATCACGAATGGTCAAAAACATGACCTTCCTAACTCAATGAGGCACTGTCCAGTCCAAGGCCATGGGCTAAAAGCCAACCAAGAACTCGAACGAGCCACCGAACCGACACAGCAACTTGCTGTAATATTCCAGCAACTGTACAATCGTGTAACTTGTGTTGTTTTCGAGACTACCGGCCACTGGGGCGTGAACCACTGACCAGAGACTCTTACCAACATCCCAAGGAATGATTTTAACCATGGCTAAGGGCCCTAGGCCAGCCACAATCCGCATCACACCAAAACTCAACCGAAGGGTCTAACCGAGAGCCAACGTACATGCGTGTGTAGTGTTTTGCTTAGATCGATGTCTTGCATCGTTCCAGTGGCCATTTCATTGACCATGGCACGATCTTGACATAAAGGGGCATGGTATGAACCATGGCTATGGGCCATAGGCCAACCAAGATCCATACCAAGCAACCAAAAACCGAAACCATATGCTGAACCAATGAAGAGGCCGAATGGGGAAAGGGGTTGTTCTTGTTGATTATTTAAAAACCGATGAGCCATGTACCAAGCCACCAAAAGGGCGAATTAGTCACGTCTTAGACATGCTAGGGGAGTGATCTAACCATGGCTATAGGCCCATAGGGAAGCCAAGATCAGATCCTTCCTCCTTGACAACCAAACTGAATTTTTCGAACTCAAAAAGGGACACAAATGGTGTTGCTGTCATTTCTTGCTTTCCAGCGAGCATGGGCTGAAACCGATGGACAAATGTGGTCCTAATGCATCCTATTACATGTATATAAGTCTCCTTGGGAGCCTGGAGTCGAACCAATCACCTGAAACTCACAAACCAAGAAAAACGTGAATCTTGCCAAGGAAAAACGAAAATTCTGCATGTGTAGTTTCAAAATGTTTTGACATGTATCTCGGTTTTTGCTTGAATAAACATGATCATGTACTGAAAAATAAATGATAATATGACTTGATTGAGGTTTGAAAGAAATCTATACATTCCTGGTTATCGTTTCGAAAGAAAACGAACGAAACGACGACGACGCGGCACGGAGGAGGTGGAGCGCTTCTCTTGTTTCTTGCTCTCGATTTTTTTCTCCCTTTCTCCCTAGCTATTATTCACATTTTTTCTACTGAAAAGGGGTCTGATTTCGGTGGGGAGGGAGTGTGATGGAGTGGTTATGAGGGGTGAGGAGGATGGTGCAAGATATAAGGATCATATCAAGACCAAGTCTTCATGCATTTGAATTTTGAATTTTGAATTGCTATCAAATGAGTTGGTGGATGCTTCTAGGAGGTAGTGGCCGATTTCCTCCCTTGATATCTAGACTAGGATGTGCCCATTAATTAATTAAATTGTGCTCCCAAAAATCCTAGAATTATCCTACTAGTTACGTGCAAAGAATTGGTCAAAGTTGATGAGTTGGAAATGTGTTCTAGGCAAGGGGTGGCCGAAACATGCATGATAAATGGTAGGGGGAAATTGATTATCTAGTAATTTAATAACCCTTAAAAGCCTTACTAATCCTTTAATTAATTTAGTGAGCTAACCCCTTAATTAAGTAACTTAAATGAGCTCATTTCTTAATCACCGCAAATAATTAAATTAAATCATCAAACCTCCCTTTCTAACTTAAATGAATTTACTTGCTAGATAAATTAACTTCTGAAAATATTTCTCGAATCTTAAATTCTATCTCAAAACTCCAACTCCAGTCCGGCCTCACTGAAATAACTGAAAAATCAAACTACTGAAATGAAATAATAAAATAATTAACTTCAAAGAAATGCATTAAAATAATCATGCAATGAAGTCAATTAAATTTAAAAAAATCTAGAATTATGCATGGCTTATACGTAAACTGATTTACGGGTTCTACACCTTAGGACCTAGATCTAGCAGCCCGTTGCGCGAAATCCATGGAAAAAGTGAGTACATGTGAAACGTATGCATATTTCGTGACAAAACCATGCAAATCCGATGCAACATGATAGCTCTAAGAATTTCTCATGCAAAATCACACAAATCAGCATATAAAAGGGGAGATGATTTCTTTCGAGTAAAAGTGCAAATAAAAGGGGGGATTTTTGGGATATGAATTTAATAAAATACTAAACTAAATTTAATATGCAAGAAGAAATAAATAATCAAGATGAATAACTAACGAAATGTAAATTAATATTAACAAGCTCGATTCAAGGGATTTCTACTATTCAATTGTACCACTGTTCATCGACTAATATATTATTTATTCATGCAGTTACAGGTAATTAACCTTAGAATTATAGGGATAGCCGCTAAAATCCTTGCGTTTTCCTAATTTAATTGACCAAACCCAACATCCAGTCAAAACTTATCAATAATTAACCGGGCACGATAGCGTTCCATATTAATTAAAAATAGCATTTTCGTTTTGTGAAAACAGTTAATCTTAAAATCTAACAACCGAGATAGCTGCAATTGATAGATCGAGTTTTGTTAATTTATTTAGATTAAATATGTTATGATAGCACAACACACCTAATCTATCGCTACTCATGTACCAATCGTTCATGACAATTACGGATCACTCAATTCATGGATAGCAGTAGAAAATTATATATCGAATTAAATTGTCAGATTAACCAACATACAACTTTCATATAAATAAATCATAAATTAACAAATACTTGAACAAAACACGAATATTAAATTAAAGTGCAAAAAGCCTCATAGTGATAAATCGAAATAGTAAAAATATCCCTTGAATCAAAAATAAAAACTTAGCTTAAAGGTGTGGAGAGAATTGGAGAAAAAAATCCTTGAGCTCTTTTTTTCCTTGTTCTCTTCACGTGAATGAGGTAGAAGGAGAATTTTTTTCCAATCTTCTTCTCTTTCTTGCTGTGCGTGAGATATTATTTCTTTGTGGGAGAGATTCTTTCTCTTTTATTGTGAATCTTCTGCTACCCCTCTCTCTTCCACGTGGGTCCTTATTTTTTGGATTGGAGGATTTTGTTTGTTATGTAAATCTTATCTTGCCTCTCCCTCACTTGAGTTTTGTGTAGACAAATAAAGGAAAATTGGGTCCAAGAGTCTAAAAGCCCAATAATCAAAAATAAAACCTAATCATAGGCAGTAGAAGAGTAGTCACAAGACGTAGTCGCGCCTTGTTCCAGGACCTCTTCTGGTTTGGCCAATCTCTTTCAAACCTATATCTTGGAAACTTCAAATGTGATAAACATCACCTTTTTAACTCAAATTTGCTGCAAAACCGTAAAAGTTCCTCCTACAATAAAATTACACAAAAATGTATCAATTAAACATATCGGAGGTTGGAATAATGGGAAATATGAAAATAAAAATACTAACTATTACGAGCCTATCAAAATCTCCCACACCTAAACGATGCTTGTCCTCAAGCATAAAATAGATCAACTCATTATCTCAATTTTTCGTCCTCCTTCCGCTTCCTCTACTTATCCAAAACATTTTTTCATGCAACAAGACATTTTAATTTCAGAGCATCTCACAAAATAACATCATGAACAATCACTGAAATCAGAATGTATAGAAATTAAAATGAATGGGATTTAACAACTCTCAAAAGATTCGCTCATTCCGCTCATTAGTGTCTAGGATATATATCAACAAACTCTCATGTCAAATGCATTGAAAATTTTTACCATAGGCTTGCAAATATATCACATCCTTCCACTAAATGAATGAATTAAAATGCACAAACAAAAATGGCTATAAATGGGTTGTAACGTAGCTAGAGGTAAGGTAGGATAAAAGGAAACAATGAGCAATGGAATTGGAGAAACCATATCAAACTTTTCTCACAAAAATAAAAATGTATCCAAAAACTCTTATATCTCATTGTAAAAATTAAGAGCATTTTTTTGTTTTTTTCTTCGGCTCTTTTTTTTTCTTTCTCACTTTGTCTAATTCTCTTCTTTTTTTTTGTTTTTGTTTTTGTTTTTTTTTTAAACAGTGACTATAAGGATTCGAGATTGACTAAATCCCAACAATTCACACTATTTTGGAATAAGTGATGCTATTTGTGAAAAAATTATATGATTCTCCAATTCAAGGTCCAAAAAGGGGGATAACCAACAAAAATGATTTATCACGGCTTATAATGTGGTTATTTTTATTCAAAGAAAAAGGCTGAGGCTCAAACTTGGTTCACTAGAGGTCTATGAATCATGGTAGGCTCAAAGAACGTCTCAGATGATGCGAAAGAAAATAGTTTGAACCTAATGCCCTTATCATTTTGTCTACGCACCTAATCCACCACAAAGTGTTGACAAAGACATGTATAACAATGCAAGTTCTAAAAAATTAACAATGCAATGACAACACACAATCAAAGAAAATGGAACATGATATCATGATTGCTCGTATGATCAAAGCTCACCAAAGAAAAAAATATAGCAGTTGTGTTAAATCCCACACACTTGTCATCTCTAACTATCATCAAGAGCAACTTATTCATAATGCAAACGTGAGAATGCAAAAACATTTGCACGCAAAGAAAACATCATCATTTTTTTTAGCATCGGAGGCAATCAGGATTCAGAAAAAAGAGATAACAAATGAACTAAGTGCTTGGAACTAACAACGTCACAATTTTATTTTTATTTTTCTAATTATTTTTTTAAAAAAAAATTAAATGCAGAAAAATTAAATCAAAATACTAAAAATCAAATAAAAAAATCAAAAATCCCACAGTCAAGTCAAACTACTCACAATCAAATCAAAAACTCCCACACTTAAACTTGACATTTTCCTCAATGATAAAAAATAGATGCTCAACTAAAACGATAAAATAGTAGGAAAAGTTAGAGAACTCCCTTGAAAACTGTTGAGCATCGTAAAGAAACATCATCTACTGCTGTGTTGGGGGAAACGGTGGTTCGCGCCGGCGCTGGGGTTGAAGACGGAGGAGAGTTGGAGAAGTAGGTGCTGAATGGCTCGGGGACTTTGGAGAGAGGCGATGGAGGCGGCTGTGAGATAGAGAAAAAATAAGATAGGTTAAATTTTTTATTATTATTTTTTTAAAAAAAATTAAATCAGTAGAGGTGTTTCAACAAGGCGTGGCCACGCCTTGCCTTGTGCAAAAACCTCTACTGGAACAAAATTAAAAAAAACAAGAACTAAAATTCAGTAGAGGTGTTTCAACAAGGCGTGGCCACGCCTTGTGCGAAAACCTCTACTGGAACAAAAAAAAACACACAAGAACTAAAATTTGGGTTGCCTCCCAAAAGCACTTGATTTTTTAGTCGTCGACTTGACCCTCAAAAGCACTCATTCAAAGAGCGGCTGACGCCCAAAGTACGTGTCATATAACACCATATATGGGTCTTGGTTCCATGTGCCCTCGAGTTTGGCTTGATGTATGCAATGTAAGCTCGTCTCCTCAACAAAACATGAGTTTAAATAATAGGCATGGGATGAGAATATCATCGTTGGATCTTGAAGAACAAAAGGCAATGGAGAAAGACAAGGATCTCCTATATGTATGTATGATAACATTATCGACGAGCTCAAATCGATAGTGTCAGGAGCTTGTTCATCTATCAACTTAATTGATGCCTCATCTTCGTTTGATATTTCTTCCAAAACTTCTTCTGACTGAAGCTCAACAGTTTCCTCATTCAATGCCACGCGCTTGTTTACCATATCATTCAATCGACTTATGATTCTTTCAAGACTATATCCCTCATCTTCTTGAAGCTCGAAAGGTTGGTCTGTAAAATCAGATTGGCTAATTCCTGGAGTGTATTGGTGGCTCCAACTCTACAGCGAAGGATCCCAATACTGATGGTAGTCAAAGTCGGCCATATCATTTAGCAAATATATCACACCGTCTTCCTGTCGAGTAAGTAGTGGACTACCAGTTGTCAGTGCCCCATTAAATACCCATCTTCGTGTAACTGCATTCAAATCTTTAAGGAAATTTCGAAGAAGAACATAGTTAGAAAAATCATGATTCTTGAATGTTGTTACTAAATTATTGAATCTATCCCATGCTGCATAGAATGGCTCTTCGGTTTGTTGGGCAAAACTTGTGAATACTTGTCGATGAAACATCTCGAAGTATTTCACAACAAAAAGTTCTCAAATTCTTCTTTTCTTGATGAATCACCTGTACAAGAAGAATGAGACATAAAAAAAATAGCAAAACTCGAAAAAAACTAACCTTGCACCGTTCCCCGGCAACGGCGCCAAAATTTGGTGTGCTGTCGTTGTGCCACCAAACTTAAATTCCTACTCTCTAAATAAAATTAGTGTAATGGTGAGCAGGGTCAAATCCACAGGGAACAGGAGATGATTTCTTTCGAGTAAAAGTGCAAATAAAAGGGGGGATTTTTTGATATGAATTTAATAAAATACTAAACTAAATTTAACTTGCAAGAAGAAATAACTAATCAAGATGAATAACTAATGAAATGTAAATTAATATTACCAAGCTCGATTCAAGGGATTTCTACTATTCAATTGTATCACTGTTCATCGACTAACATATTATTTATTCATGCAGTTACAAGTAATTAATCTTAGAATTATAGGGATAGCCGCTAAAATCCTTGCGTTTTCCTAATTTAATTGACCAAACCCAGCATCAAGTCAAAACTTATCAATAATTAACTGGGCACGATAGCGTTCCATATTAATTAAAAATAGCATTTTTCGTTTTGTGAAAACAGTTAATCCTAAAATCTAACAACCGAGATAGCTGCAATTGATAAATCGAGTTTCGTTGATTTATTTAGATTAAATATGTTACTATAGCACAACACACCTAATCTATCGCTACTCATTACCAATCGTTCATGACAATTACGAATCACTGAATTCATGGATATCAGTAGAAAATTATATATCGAATTAAATTGTCAGATTAACCAACATACAACTTTCATATAAATAAATCATAAATCAACAAATACTTGAACAAAACACGAATATTAAATTAAAGTGCAAAAAGCCTCACAGCGATAAATCGAAATAGTAAAAATATCCCTTGAATCAATAATAAAAACTTAGCCTAAAGGTGTGGAGAGAATTAGAGAAAAAATCCTTGAGCTCTTTTTTTCCTTGTTCTCTTCACGTGAATGAGGTAGAAGGAGAATTTTTTTCCAATCTTCTTCTCTTTCTTGCTGTGCGTGAGATATTATTTCTTTGTGGGAGAGATTCTTTCTCTTTTATTGTGAATCCTCTGCTACCCCTCTCTCTTCCACGTGGGTCCTTATTTTTTGGATTGGAGGATTTTGTTTGTTATGTAAATCTTATCTTGCCTCCTCCCTCACTTGAGTTTTGTGTAGACAAATAAAGGAAAATTGGGTCCAAGAGTCTAAAAGCCCAATAATCAAAAATAAAACCTAATCATAGGCAGTAGAAGAGTAGTCACAAGGCGTGGCCACGCCTTGTTCCAGGACCTCTTCTGGTTTGGCCAATCTCTTTCAAACATATATCTTGGAAACTTCAAATGTGATAAACATCACCTTTTTAACTTAAATTTGCTCCAAGACCGTAAAAGTTCCTCCTACAATAAAATTACACAAAAATGTATCAATTAAACATATCGGAGGTTGGAATAATGGGAAATATGAAAATAAAAATACTAACTATTACGAGCCTATTAGAAACCTTTGAGATAATCGCGTAGAACGTGCACCGGAGAGACGGGGAAGAAGTTCTTTGGAAAACTTCAGAAATATGAAAGCTTGTTGCTGGAGTTTTTTCGAAAATGTGCTGCTGGAAAAATGGAGAGGGGCGGCCAAATACTAGTGTAGGAGATAAGGGTTTTTGGATGGTAGGTTTAATATAATAATTAGTGTATAATGGGCCCTTAAATTAAAAATAATGAGGTTAAAAAAGAATTTTAGGCCCATTATACAATATAATAGTCCCATCAAACCCAAAAACACTCCCGAAAAATATTTTGTTTAGGTGCATTTTCGAAAATATTGTCCGAGTCCTCAAAAAGTCACTCGACTTGCTAAATTTTGTCTACCGGTTTAAAATATGACTCGTTGAGTAAAAATACCTTAGCAAGACCCATTTTCGTAAATCACCTCTAATTACACCATATATTAAATAATTATTTAATAAAAATATTTTTCTTTAAATTTCCCCGGTCTCCGTTCCTCGTTTGAGCGTGAAATACTATAAAAAAAAGCCTAATATATGAAACCTTAACAAACAATGGAATAAAACACCTCTTCATGCAATAATCATGTATTTAATGAATTAAAATAATTAAACACATATTTTAGCAAAACCCTATATTGCATGCAGTCATGTTACGCTATTCGAATTTCCTAGACCTTACATTAGTTCCATCTAATCTATTACTTAAATCATGTATGTTGCTACTAAAATTATCATGACAGAGAGAAAATACATGAAAAACCACATGCAAAGATTCTTCAACGGCCAGCGTTCTATTATTATAAATTCTATAATCTTTACTGAATAAAGAAAAACGTAAGAACACACCAACATCAGATTTAGCATCAACAGTAGTTAGATATATTTTACCATTATTATGAATGAAACACTTACAACAAAATATTCAGAAATATGATATTTCTTGCTGTTTTCCTCTCCAGATCTCAAAGCGAGTCTTTATATGATTCTTGTTACTCATTGATCTATTAAGTGTGTAGCATGCAGTATTGACATCTTCTGCCCAAAACATTTGAGAGATACCAGATTCAGCTAGCATGTTTCGAGCCACTTCTACAAGTGTTCTGTTTCTTCTCTCACCAACACCATTTTGTTGTGGTGATCTTCCAGCTGAAAGATAATTCTAAAGGCCCTTGTATTCTAGATAGGTTGAAAGGAGTGTATTAATGATCTCAATGGCTCTTTCACTCTTTATCCTATCCACTATTGTGGTTCTCTAAGTCTGTAATATTTTTAAGAGCTTGATGAGTTGGGCAACGGTCTGACCTTTAGAACTCGGGAAGATCACTCATGTAAATCGTGAGAAATCATCAATAATCACTAGGGTGTACTTCTTTCCTCTTAGGCTCATCACAAGTATTGGACAAAATAGATCCATGTGTAGAAGTTCCAGGTGTTGAGCCATTAAGGTATTTCATTTTTTCTTGATTGTTGATCCGACCTATTTAACTTAATGACACGCAGAACAAATTTTATCTGTAGTAAAATCAATGTTAGACAAACCTGAGACCATTTTTTGTTTGCTAATGTTGGAAGTTGACTTGACATTCAAATGATTGAGTTGTTTATGCAAAATCAAGTTCTTATTTCCATGAAAAACAACAAAACATATAAGAGCATTAAATTATCATCATTTCAGAAAACTTTATAGATGTTTTGTTCTCTTTGTCCTGTTAGCACAATATCACCATTTGCAGATTTAACTGTGCAAGTGTATTTGTCAAATTCAATAGAATAACCACTGTCACAACGTTATTTTATCTTACTCAAGTTATAACAAATATTTTCAGCTAATAAAACATCTTTAATAGTTTTTTTGACATGAATAATCTTACTTTTACCCGCATCTTTACCCTTAGAGATATTATTATTAGTTTGAATTGAAATTTATTTTAACAAAATCTTAATTAAAGGAAAAAAGTCTATTTTGTACTCTAATCCCTTATTTTATCCTTAAAAAATATATTAATCAAGAACGCTTAAAAAGGATACAATAAAATTGCTCTTTCCACAATAGCTTATGTTATTCAAGTTATAACAAATATTTTCAGCTAATAAAATATCTTTAATAGTTTTTTTGACATGAATAATCTTACCTTTACCGACATCTTTACTCTTAGCGTTATCATCGAAGTTAATTATTGGATCTTTGTGGACAATGACTCAGATATTAAATTGATATCACTGGTCATGTGTTTGGAAAATCCACTGTCAAGAAACAAGGTAGATTAGTTAAGAATTTTCTTTTTTAGTAACTTCAAACATTAAAATAAGATTTTGGTATCAAATTCTTTCGAGGCTCACATTTGAATTAGTCTAACCGACTTACTAGTGTGTATCCAAAAGAGTGTGTGCTTGTGCACAAACTAGTGAGGTTGTGTGATGTGTTATCTCTCTCACCGAATGTCGTTTAGGTTGTTCATCATTTCCGTTCAGTCGATACCTCTTTTGAAGTTGTTGTAACGGCTAGATTTTCCCTTCACAAAGTGATGTCCGGTTGGACTTGGTTTTCTGCGTGACTAGTTTGAGCCGTTGTGATTGGATTTTGTTTACTTTTAAACCATGTTCGGTTGGACTTAGAATTCTCCGGTTTGATATAGCCGAAACCATGGTGCTTGCCTGTGTTCTCAAAATTTACATTTTGGCTGAGTTGAACTTCGGACTGATCATGTTCATATATCGTGCTACACTGGACAAAATTATAATTTGAGATTCGCCTTTAACTAGACATGATTGAGTTTTTACCTCAGAAATACTACACTCATTGTTGCAAACCTTAGCCTAGTTCTATCACCTGCTGGTTTTCGCCACTTGTGCATCTTCTCAGTGGAGGCAGATGACTTGTTCCAAAAATTGACTAGAAGTCTCAATCGTTTATTTTTATTTAAAGTTTATTGGAACAATTTCATTCTTTTGAGTTGTTCTAACCATCTTCCACGATTATCGATCATGGATCTTCTTCAAACGTGCGGTTTTCTTTACAAACCAACTGAATTTCAAGTGGGTTTTGATGGTTAATTAACAATTTATGGATTTTTGTGCAAATTTGAGAATTAAAAGTTGATGGAATTTCTCAAGATTTGGGTCCTAACAATTTGATTTTCAAATTAATTTTTTTAAAATTCTACTTTAATGCTCAAACATATATATATATATATGTGTGTGTGTGTGTGTGTGTGTGTGTATATATGTATGTATTGGCGTTTATATACACACAGAAATTTTCAAGCTAATTAAACGATAGCTGGACTAATTGGGAATTGGGTACACATGAATTCCTCGTGATTCTTTCTATAGACATGTGTGCCCCAAATTTTAATGTGAATCCAATAATTTTCATATATCGAATAATTGAATCAGAGTAGGCCATCGTATGTCTTTTGCAGTCGATAATTTTGATCCACCAATATCAAATATTGTGGGATTGACTTTCTATTACAAGTTTTAATTTTCTAAGGAGTGTCAATTTTAAGTGACATTCAATAAAAATGTTTTTACAGCTTTTGTTTTAAAAAATGTACAGTTAAAAATAATTAAAAAGATGTTTGAAGAATTTTTTTACAAAAAGTTTTTAATTACATAATTACAACTATCCAAATTTAGATGAATTTAATGGATAAGGGAGCCTAAAAATAAATTATTCATGTTTTTCAGATGAAAGCCATGTAATGTTGCCATAAAACTATTCGCTAGAAAGAAACCGCAGCCTTCGAACATACATACATACATAGCACGAGGAAAATTAATAATTCATGTCGGTAGGAAGAAACCGCAGCCTTCCTCAAGTTTAAAATCCTTTTATAATATAATAATTATTTTTTAAAACAATGATCTACGAATTTGATCCATCCACAAAATAACAAAATCGTGCAAGAAATGGATTCTCTCGTTCTTTTTTTTTTTTTTTTTGGTAAATACAGTTACAACCATACATATCTATATTTTATATAATATATTTTTAAACTTGATCACCTCATGCTAACTAATTTAAATATATCAGTATGATACCAAATTTTCTTTACAGTTTGAGGTTTTTTTTTTTTTTTTTTTTGCCTTGGTCAATAATTTTTTGTAAAGAAAATAATATCGAATTTTCAATATGTCGAGATTATCGTATGGAAAAAATATCGAATTTATCGACTTTTCGGTATACCGAAGATTTGGGTATGATACGGTAACAATACCGAATTTTTCAGTATGGTAACGGTATGCAATTTGAAAATTTCGGTATACACAGAATACCGAAATATCGAAAAAATATACAAAAATTTTAAAATATATAATATTTTAAAACAATAAATTTATATTAAAAAATTAAAATATAGATTTTTTTCGATATGAAACGATATATACCGATATCGTACCGAAATTTCGGTATAATCGATATGCTAGGTTTTCGGTACGGTATTGGTATGAATTTTCCTATACCGTAATTTTCGGTACTATATATAATATAAGGTTTTCGATACGATACGATACGATATACAACACGTACCACCAACAACGATGTCCCGTTATTTTGCTTACGTTTTTAATAAAGGTCAATTGTCTGTACTCGTAATCATATTGTGAAATCTTGCGAGTGTTTAAAATTTTTTATAAAAAAATAATTTGTTAATTTATCAATGTTTTCAAATTTTGATCACATGTATTTCTTTGTTTTCTAATACTGAGTGTACACATTCTTTTATGTGTGGCCGTGATTTGAAAAAAATGATCTATTAACTTCTTTTTTTAGATGAAAATATCTTCTTAATTAAATCTCATTTAATTGATTTTTAATAATACATCTGTCTCAATTCTATAGATTATTTTCATTTTTCTATTGTTTCAAATATATAGTCAAGTTTCTAAATTTGTTATATGTTTTCTTGGTTTAGTAATATACGTCTATTAACTAAGTTTTGGAAAACGTTCAATTCTTTTTTGAATATGAATTAATAGGAATAGAATAGAAAGTTTAAAAGTAAATTTGTTTTTTACAATGATTTTCTACTTACTATGTTTATAAAATAAATAAGCTAGACTATAAAAGGATAGTGCCTGCAAGAACAAATCTAGTAGCATCGCCCCATGACTCCCTAGATATCACTGATAGTGCCTGCAAGAACAAGTCGATTATAATTAGCGTACAATACGGTCCCTTCATCTCATATATCCCAATAGAATCTGCAACCATTGGTTCACTGAGGGTTGCATATTAATTCGATAAATATGTGATAAATATAATAGTGGACATCGCATGTACCATTGAAGAATTCCTTCTCCAATGTACATTTCATACTCTGGCCAGAGATTTCACGCACTATTATTTCATCATATCACATAGGATACCCACACCCGTAGGTGAGCGGTGAATCCCCGACTAAAATGTACTAGCTCCTATATGTGTCGCAACTATACCCAACCTTGTCACCTGATAACTCTCCTGGAACCGGTAAACGATTCAAAGCCCAGCCCTAGCATATAGAGACTCAGTGTTGTCCCGGGTCGTAAGGACTAATGGTGCACAATCATAACTACGGACTTATCCTCTCGATGAATGATAACCACTTGGAAAGTCCGAGAGATGGTTTTTCGGAATAATCATCATATGACTACTCATCTGCATGTTTGGACATCTCTATGCCCTTACCAAGAAACGCAGTACACAACATCACAGATGCTAGTATCGAGCTCAGGCGACCTTTATCTGTGTTTTAGGCAGCTGAATCGACTAGGAACGAATTTAGATCATACAGTGTTTACAAATAAGTTTCAACATCGAATTACGATTCATTTGTATTAAAGTATAATCAAGGTTTTTATCTATTTTGTTCACATGTGTATACAGATAAAGAAATAACAAACCATGAAATAATGAATTATATTAAAATAAATATTGTTTATTACAACTTAGTTAATAAAATCCCTAGTCAACAATTGGTTTACAGGACATCTACTCTAACAAACAAGTTGATAATTATACACAATATTAATCGGGCAGGTGTTATTTGGAGTCAAAACAAATCACTCTATATATACAAGCATTTCTTGGGTTCTTAAAATTGAACCATCCCACCTCCTTTTACCAAAATCCAATCATATATATTTTATTTCCATATTAATTTGCATTTTGTGAAAAATAATGGCTTCCACATTTGCACTAGAAGCTGAATTAAAATCGAAGCCACAAAAGATTTGGGAGTGTATAAATGATTTCACCAATCTCTTCCCTAAAATCTTCCCTCAGGTGTTCGAAAGTGTCGTGGCACTCGAAGGAGATGGAAACTCTCCCGGATCTGTACGTAAGATCACGTATGCACAGGGTACGTATCATCTTGTGCATGTTTATGGAATATTGCAGCATTCTTTTTGGATATTTGATCTTTATGCGATTTCGATCTTCTATGTTAAGAAAACTGAATCCAAGTCTGGTATCTTCAATCTTTTACAATTTTAGTCCTTTATGAGGATAATTTGGGTATTAATAATTTTGTTAGATTGAATATTCATTCAACCATTTCTCTCGGGCAAGATGGTCTAACAAGTATCACGATCTACATAACTTTCGAGTACGTTTTCTCAAAAATTTTGTTAACACAGGAGTGCCATTGACACCTATAACCCAGAAGATTGAGTCCGTCGACGAGGAAAACAAAAAAATGACTTATAGTGTCGTTGATGGGGATATCTTGAAGTTGTACAAGAGCTTCAGAGCAACCTTGGCTGTAAGTGCAAAAGGGGACGGAACCTTAGTGATTTATTCGGGTGAATACGAAAAGCGAAACGAGCAAGTCCAGGATCCAGATGAATTCACTGGGATCATCATTAAAGCTCTTCATCGTTTGGATGATTATCTTCTCCAGGCATGAAAAATCCTACATTGCTTAGGATTTTTATGCAGTTCTTGTGTTTTGGTCTGTGAAATAAACCCTACCTGGTCTTAAAATCAGGTCTTCCTTGCATGTGTATGAGTTGGTCTATCTTTGCAATTGTTGTGTTTGCTGCACTGAAGTGACATCCCTGTATTTTCCTTGTTTGAAGACTTTTAATAAAATTATGTGCACTCGTTTTGTTTGTGTTCATCCACTCTATTTTTGGAAGTTTATTAGGATCTCACATAACAAGATAACGACTTCAAGATATCTGGGGTTAATTTACCTAGTGCGATAGTGGTCGTTAGTGACTTTGATAATGTTGGGTTTAGAATATAATATTGTAAGAATTACTGTTGTGAAAAAGTAAAAATTTATAGGTAAAAAGTAAAAATCTCAAACTCTCAAAATTTACCAAACTACACACTTTATAATATTTTTTTCTCTACTCAATTATGATTTTCTTCACAAATGAGAGATCTATTTATAGGAAATCTTTACAAATAATCCAAAAATAAAATACATCATTATCTACATCATCACACACTAATTTTCAATATTTACAACTCTTATTTTCAACATTCAAATATTCAACATTCAAATATTCAATACACACATTTTAAATATATTTTTCAACACTCCCCCTTGTGATGATGATCATAATGATTGTCTTCATTACGTGTTTTTATACTGCCTCGTTAAAAACCTTACTAGGAAAAATCCATTGGGATAAAAAAACCATAGCAAGGGAAAAAGAGTGCAGTCACGTAAACTCCCCCTCATGTTGACACGAACAATTCTTCACAAATTTCGTAGATTGCGCATCCCAATATTATATATGTGCTTTCTGAATATTGACGTAGGAAGTGCCTTTGTGAAGAGATCTGATGAGTTTTCACTTGATTGAATGTGACGAACATCAATACATTTATTCTTCTCTAGCTCCTTGATGAATGCGAAGAACTTAGGAGGAATATGTTAAGTTCTGTCGCTTTTTATGTATCCCTCTTTCATTTGAGCAACACATGCAGCATTATCTTCATATAGTATCACAGGTTTCTCGTCGAATGATAATCCGCATGAGATTTGGATATGTTGGGTCATTGATTTTAACCACACACATTCACGACTTGCTTCATGTAGTGCAATAATCTCGGCATGATTTGATGAAGTTGTTACGAGCGTTTGTTTCTGTGAACGCCAAGAAATTGCAGTGCCTCCACGAGTAAATACATATCCAGTTTGGGAACGTGCCTTGTGGGGATCAGATAAGTATCCAGCATCGGCATAACCAATTATACTTGGATTAGCATCTTTTGAATATAAAAGTCCCAAGTCTGTCGTTCCTCGTAGATAACGGAATATATGTTTAATTCCGTTCCAGTGTCTCTTTGTTGGATATGTGCTAAATCTTGCCAACAAATTTACGGCAAAAGATATATCAGGCCTTGTACAATTTGTAAGATACATAAGGGCACCGATAGCACTTAGATATGGTACTTCTGGACCAAGAATATCTTCATCTACTTCACATGGTCGGAATGGATCTTTTTCTATGTTTAATGATCTAACAACAATTGGAGTACTTAAAGGATTTGATTTATCCATATTAAAACGTTTAAGGATCTTTTCTGTATAATTTGTCTGGTGAACAAACATTTCACATTCTTTTTGTTCAATTTGTAAACCCAGACAATACTTGGTTTTTCCAAGATCCTTCATTTCAAATTCTTCCTTCAAGTATGACACAACTTCTTGAATTTCCTTATTCGTTCCAATGATGTTTAAATCATCAACATATACAGCAATAATTACGCATCCGGATGTTGTTTTCTTAATGAAAACACAAGGGCATATTGAATTATTTACATATCCCTTTTTCATCAAGTGATCACTTAGTCGATTATACCACATTCGACCAGATTGCTTTAACCCATATAATGATCTTTGTAATTTCACAGAATAACATTCTCTGGGTTTTGAACTTTGTGCTTCAGGCATCTTAAATCCTTCAGGGATTTTCATATATATATTACTATCAAGTGATCCATATAAGTAAGCTGTAACAACATCCATAAGACGCATTTCTAAATTTTCAGATACCGCCAAGCTAATCAAATACCGAAACGTAATTGCATCCATAACGGGAGAATACGTTTCTTCATAATCAATTCCAGGCCTTTTGAGAAAAACCTTGTGCAACAAGTCGAGCTTTATATCTCACTATTTCATTTTTCTCATTTCACTTTCGAATAAAAACCCATTTGTATCCAACAGGTTTTACACCTTCAGGTGTAAGGACTATAGGTCCAAAAACATTACGTTTATTTAGCGAATCCAATTCAACATGGATGGCTTCTTTCCATTTTATCCAATCCTGTCGATTTTTACACTCACCAAAAGATTTTGGTTCATGATCTTCATTATCATTTATGATATCGATTGCCACATTATAAGAAAATATATCATCAATTTCTTCTATATCTTTTCGATTCCATATTTTTCCAGTATTAATGTATTGATAGAGATTTCATGATTCTCGTCAGTTTGTGGTTCTGACAGAATATTTTCATCATCATGTGTTTCTTCAGGAACACCATTCTCTATTTTGTGATCATCATGTGTTTCTTCAGGAACATCATTCTTTATTTTGTGATCATCGTGTTTCTCTATAAATTTTATTTTTCGAGGATTTTTATCCTTGGAACCGACCGGCCTTCCACGCTTCAGGCGTTTAATGACATCATGAGTATCTTCAATTTGTTTCTTTGGAATTTCAATTCGAGTAGGGGCATTTGCAGCATGTATATATGATTTAGTTACCCCTTTTGTGTCAGCAAATGCATCTGGTATTTGATTGGCTATTCTTTGCAAATGTACAATTTGTTGTACATCTTTTTCACATTGTTTTGTTCTTAGATCCAGATGTAACAATGATGATACATGCCATGTAATTTCCTTTTCGGTATGTTTCTGTTCTCCCCCTAACATTGGGAAGATTTTCTCATTAAAATGACAATCAGCAAAACATGCTGTGAACACGTCGCCTATCTGAGGATCAAGATATCGAATGATTGATGGACTATCATAACCGATATAAATTCCAACCTTTCTTTGAGGTCCCATTTTCTTTCGTTGCGGTGGTGCAATAGGCACATACACCATACATCCAAAAATTCTCAGATAAGAAATGTCTGGTTCTTTACCAAATGCAAGCTGCAATGGGGAGTATTTATGATATGCACTTGGTCTGATGCGAATTAATGAAGCAGCGTGTAAAATTGCATGTCCCCATATAGAAATAGGGAGCTTTGTTTTCATAATCATTGGTCTAGCAATCATTTGCAGACGTTTAATCAATGATTCAGTCAATCCATTCTGTGTATGTACATGAGCAACAGGATGCTCAACAATGATTCCCATAGACATACAATAATCATTGAACGTTTGGGAAGTAAATTCACCAGCATTATCAAGTCTAATTTTCTTGATTGTATAATCGGGAAATTGATTCCTCAATTTTATTATTTGAGCAAGTAATCTTGCAAATGCAACATTTCGAGTTGACAATAAACATACATGTGACCATCTGCTGGAGGCATCAATCAATACCATAAAGTATCTGAATGGTCCACATGATGGATGGATTGGTCCACAAATATCACCCTGAATACGTTCAAGAAACATTGGTGATTCAGTTTGGATTTTGGCTGGTGATGGTCTTATAATAAGTTTTCCAAGAGAACATGCTTTACATTGAAACTTATTATTCTGAAAGATCTTCTGGTCTTTCAGCGGATGACCATGTGTATTTTCTATAATTCTTCGCATCATTGTTGAACCAGGATGTCCCAATCGATCATGCCAATTGGTTAATATTGAAGAATTATCAACTACCATGTTTGATTCAATCGGACTTATATGTGTATAATGCAATCCAGTAGGGAGCATTGGTAGTTTTTCAATCACATATTTCTTTCCTGATTTATATGTGATAATACACATATATTTCTTATTCCCTTCATTCATTGTTTGAGTATCATACCCATGGGAATATATATCATTAAAACTCAACAAATTTCTTTTCGATTGTGGTGAATATAAAGCATCATTGATCAAAAATTTTGTACCATTAGGTAACAAAAATTGTGCTTTACCACATCCTTTAATCAAGTCTACAGGACCTGATATTGTATTCACCGTTGTTTTTGTTGGTTTTAGTTCCAAGAAATATCTTTTATCTCGGAGGATAGTGTGCGTTGTACCACTATCGGGTATGCAAACTTCAGCTTTGCTCATAGCATTTTTCATTTTTTGAACTTCAAAAAAATATGCAATGAAATAAAATTACTGGCAATATATATTTAAATATAACACATATCATAATTATACAATAAAATATTATATGGATACATGAAAAATAAATTATTGTACATTTATATTCTACCACTATATTGTTCATTTTCAGAGAAATCATTGAGAAAATCTGCAGCATCAATATTGTTCATTTCTATCCCACCAACATATTGATCATTTCCAGAGAAATCATTCATAAAATCACCAGCATCAAAATGAGTTGAATCACTCAAATGGTCACTGCGTTCAGTGAAGTTGGTCTCTTTTTCTTTCCCCTTTAATGATTCTTTATAAAGTTTACAAAGGTGTTCAGGGGCTCGACAAATTTTGGACCAATGTCCTGGAGTACCACATCTGAAACAAGAACTTTCATATCTTTTTGAGTGATTCTCATTAACACTTGTATTCTCATGATGCCTTTTCTGTGGATGTTTTGGGACGCTCTTTTGAGATGAATTATAAAAATAACTATCTCTATTGTTTTCAAAACCACGGCCTCGACCACGACCACGGCCAATTCCACGTCCACGTCCACGTCCACGACCTCGACCTCGACCTCGACCAAAGCCTTGTCTTTGAATTTGATTTTGGTTTCCAGGTTTAAATTCATTTTTACTTACAACATTTACTTCTGGAAATGTTGTTGATCCAGTGGGTCGGGACTGATGATTTCTCATTAATAGCTCGTTGTTTTTTTCCGCCACAAGAAGACAGACGATGAGTTCAGAATATCTCGCAAATCCACGTATTCTATATTGTTGCTGTAGAGTAA
Organism: Primulina tabacum; assembly: GCF_025594145.1. Taxonomy (NCBI): domain Eukaryota; kingdom Viridiplantae; phylum Streptophyta; class Magnoliopsida; order Lamiales; family Gesneriaceae; genus Primulina; species Primulina tabacum. Next base: position 23,797,066 of record NC_134556.1, on the reverse strand, counting down.
TATTTGATGCATGAAACGTGGAAAATATTTTTTCAAGCATTTCCGATTCTGTGACCTCATGTCCACAAAATTTTAGCTGCGAGATTATTCGATACATCGCTGAATTATAATCGCTAACTTTCTTAAAATCTTGGAATCTTAACATATTCCATTCATCACGAGGCGGTCGGAAGTATAACTTTCCTTATATGTTCAAATCTTTCTTTCAATCCTTTCCACAAAGCCATGGGATCTTTTTCAATTAAATATTTACATTTCAATCCCTCGTCGAGATGTCGACGCAAAAATATAATGGCTTTTGCCTTTTCTTGTGATGTCGATATGCCATTTTCTTTTATTGTCTCACTTAGACCCAATAACTCAAGATGCATTTCTACATCGAGAGTCCATGGCATATAAATTTTTCCCGTGATGTCGAGCGCAACAAATTCGAGCTTTGTCAATTTGACATGGTGGTACTAAAAAAAATTACGATGCATTTTATTAGTTAATGAATATTGCAATACAAAGTAATGGATAAACAACAAGTACAAGCATTTGTAAAAATAAAGAAAACACACGAGGAGGATATTCTCCGATAAATAAAAGACTCGTGAGTATGATAACCAAAATAATTAAAAATAACCTTGAGAAAGCCATCTTCTTTTTTTCTTCGAAAATTTAGTGAAGAATAATTTTTAGAGAAGAAAAGAAAGTTGGAGTGATTGAATGTGTTTATGAGATCATATTTATAGGGCAAAAACTAGCCGTTTTGTTACCGTTTATGACCGTTGTGTATAAAAAAATAAAGGTATGTATTTGTATAATTTTATGGTAATAATATGGTGTATATAATATTAGACATATTTAAATAATTATGTATATTATATCATATTATTATAATGATGTGTCATAAGGTATTTTATTTAAAAATCTTATAGGCTTTTATACTTGTCGTATCCCTTACCGGGAGTGTGGGATATCGTCTTAACATCCTCCCAGGATTTATAACAAGTTTTTGAAAAATTTATTTTTATTATTAATAATAACATTATATTATATATTAAATATACACAATAAATAAATAACAGTGAAATAAATATTATTACTTTTGTTATCTTTTTCTTCTGTTTGGAGCTTGGAAAAGGATGGAGGACTTTTAGAGCTTCGTGTTGATAACGTGTTGTGAAAAAGTAAAAATTTATGGTAAAAAGTAAAAATCTCAAACTCTCAAAATTTACCAAAATACACACTTTATAATATTTTTCTCTCTACTCAATTGTGATTTTTTCACAAATGAGAGATCTATTTATAGGAAATCTTTACAAATAATCCAAAAATAAAATACATCATTACCTACATCATCACACACTAATTTTCAATATTTACAACTCTTATTTTCAACATTCAAATATTCAACATTCAAATATTCAATACACACATTTTAAATATATTTTTCAACAATTACAATATTTTTGAAATTATCTCTTTTTATTTTTTTTATTATCTTCCTATCACCGAATGATGAATACACAAGCCTATTTAGAGACTAATTTTAATTTGACACTAAGCAATAATAATATCCTTCAATTAATGCAGATTCATTTCATCCAACCATGCACTCCTCGGCTTCTGTCTTGATTCATCTCACATCTTCTAGGATTATCCAAGAATATTGAATGTCAATTGCAAATTAATTATTTTCAACACCCCCTCTTAATTTGCAATTCGGGTGTGATTCTTGAATCGCTTTAACTTGTCCGCACTTACAACTTTCGTGAATCCATCTGCAAGTTGCTCTTTTGTATTTATAAACTCCAGCTGAATTTCTTGATCATTCACTAGATTTTTGATGAAGTGGTGACGGAGTTCTATATGCTTCGACCTCACATGGAAGACTGGATTTTTTGTCATTGCAATAGTGGACATATTGTCACAAAAAATTGTTGTGGGACTATCTTGATTTTGATGCACATCTCCCAAAATTCTCCTAAGCCAAACTTGCCTCACAAGCAGCATCAGTGGCAGCAATGTATTCGGCTTCTGCTGATGAGAGTGAAACGGTCTTTTGCTTCTTTGATGCCCAACCAATAATTTTTGTTCCAAGGCAAAAAACATATCCAGAGGTGCTTTTGCGGTCATCCAATGATCCGGCCCAATCACTGTCAGTGAAACCGATAAGCTGATTTTTGTTCTCCTTAACGTATTTGATGCCAAGTTTTCTTGTGCCTTGAAGATACTTCAAAATTCTTTTTGTAGCAGCATAGTGTAACTTGCTTGGATCATGCATAAATCTTGAGATCAAGCTAACTAGATAGACAATGTCTGGCCTTGTATTTGTAAGATATATCAAAGAGCCGACCAAACTTCTGTACAACTTAGCATCAATTTTTGCTACTCCATCATTCAGCTGCAACTTCTCATTAACAACAAGTGGTGTCGATACAGACTCGCAATTTTCCATTTGAAACTTTTTTAATAACTCATCAAAGTATTTCTCTTGAGAAATAAAGATTTCTCCTTTTGATTGCTGAACTTGGAGTCCAAGGAAATATTTCATGAGACCCAAATCAGTCATCTCGTATTCTTTCATCATGGCATTTTTATATTCTTGCACCAAATCTGGATTTGTCCCTGTATAAATTAAATCATCAACATAAAGACAAACAATGAGATACTCTTGCGCACCTTTCTTCACATACAATGATGGTTCACTTTGACTTCGAATAAATCCATTATTTTGGAAATAGCTATAAATCTTGTTATTCCAAGCTCTTGGTGCTTGTTTTAACCCTTACCATGCTTTGCGGAGCCGATAGACTTTGTCTTTCTTGCCTTCAACCTTATAGCCTTCCAGCTGCTCTATGTACACTTCTTCATCCAAATCTCCATTGAGAAATGCAGATTTGACATCAAGTTGATACACAAGAAACTCTAATTGGGCTGCTATGGCAAGAACAATTCGTATGGTTTCCATTCGAGCGATTGGTGCAAAGGTCTCGTTGAAATCAACTCCAGGCTGCTGAGAATACCCTTTTGTAACTAGGCGGGCTTTGTGCTTGTGAATGGAACCGTCTTCCTTGAGTTTTCTTTTGTAGATCCACTTAACTCCAATGACGCTTTTGTCAGTGGGAAGATCCACAAGTTCCCACGTATTATTTTTCTCAATGCTGGCAATCTCCTCATCCATTGCTTTTTGCCATACTTCTTCTTTAGTAGCTTCCTCAAAACACTGTGGCTCACTTGAAAAGAACGCCACATCACATGTTTCATAAATTTGCCTTAAGCTTCGAACCTTTCTTATAGGGCTTTCAGAATCAGTGGTTCCTAAAGTATAGGAATTGGGACTTGGGCTTGCACTTGGACTGGCGCCACTTGTGGTTGGTTGATCCACTTGATTTGCTGAAATTGATAATGGCTCAATTGGATACTCAAGCGTTGTCTTCATCTTTTGATCATCTCCCCAACTCCAAGACTGTACTTCATTAAAAATAACATCTCTGGAAATTATTAACTTATTTGTTTTCGGGTTAATCAAACGAAAACCCTTTGATTCATCACTGTAGCCAATAAAAATGAGTTTTTCTCCCTTTTTATCAAACTTTTCTCGCTGCTAAGAAGGGATATGATAATAAGCAATGCATCCAAAAACTTTGAGATGTTGTACCTGAGGCTTTCTTCGGTACCATGCTTCATATGGAGTCTTATTAGGAAGTGCCTTTGTAGGAGATCGATTCAGAATATAAACAGTAGTATTTACAGCTTCATGCCCAGAATGACTTTGGAAGCCCTTTGTCTGCCATCATGCTTCGAGCCATTTCTACAATCGTGCGATTTTTCCATTCGGCAACCCCATTTTGTTGTGGACTGTAACGAACTGTCATTTGCCTTTGGATCCCCTTCTCTTTGCAAAAATCCATGAAGGCCTTTCCAATGAATTCTCCTCCACGATCTGTTCGTAAAATCTTGATCTTTTTGCCATTTTGATTTTCAACAAGGGTCTTGAACTCCATAAATTTTGAAAATGCTTCGGACTTCTCCTTGAGAATATAGACCCACATCATCCTTGTATAATCATCCACGAACAATAAAAAATACCTGTAGTTATTGATAGAAGGTGTCTGCATTGGTCCACAAACATCGGCATGTACTAACTCGAGAGGGACTTTGGCTCGATAGGAGATCTTTGGAAATGGAAGTCGATGCGTTTTGCCAAAGATACATCCTTCACATGGGCTTTCCTGATCTGGAAATTTAGGAAGACCAAAAACCATTTTCTTTTTCTTTAAAAAATTCAATCCTTTGTAACTTAGATGCCCATACCTCAAATGCCAAAGATTGTGATCCTCGTTTAAGGTACTCTTCAATGCAACTTTCTGAGCCATTGGCAAATTGAGAGGAAAGACTTTGTTTGGAGTCATCTTGATACTTGCTACCGTGAGTTTCTTCTGCTTATCAATAATAATGCAAAGATCATTATTGAACTCCACCTTGTAATTTTTCTTCAGCTGCTGGCCGACACTCAACAAACTTTGAGTTAACTCAGGCACATAGAATACATCCTTGATAATGTTGGTTTTGCCGTCTTTTGTCTGGACCGCAATAGCTCCCTTTCCGGTGATTTTACAAGCCTTATTATCTCCAAGCTTTACCTCTGATGAATACGATTCATCCAGATCCACAAACATATTTTTGTCACCAGACATATGATTGCTGCATCCGCTATCAACATAACAAATATTCTCAAGTTGTTGTTGAGAATTTAAACATGAGTAAAATACTTGATCAGTCTCATTTTTTTTAATTTTCTCGATGAAATTTGCCTCCGTAGATTCACTGCCATCTTGATACCAACAGTCCCTTTGAGAATGATTTGCATTTCGACATTTTTTGCATTTGTTCCAACAGCTATTGGTGTCATGGCCATTCTTTCTGCAAATTCGACAATAAGAATCTTGATTTTGACTGGAGTTTCTCGAATTGCTGGAGCTTCTACCTCCTCTATGACCTCGAGCTTGAAAACTCAGATACCTTCCACGACCTCTTCCTCGTGATGATCTTTGAATCGGCTCCTTCTTCTTTTGTTGCAGGGTATCATCCTCTTTTTGTGAGATATTAACCTTTCCTTGAAAGGCTTGCTCCAAACTTTGATTTGAGAACCTGCTCATCCGTTTCTCATGAGCTTCGAGAGAACCCATGAGTTCATCCAAAGTTAATTTAGAAAGATCTTTGGATTCTTCAATCGCAGCAACTATATGTTCGAACATTGCTGGCAAACATCGTAGAACTTTCTCGATGATCTTCTTTTCTTCTAGATTGTCTCCATATCCTTTTATTTGGTTTACAGCGGAAGATACTCTAGATAAAAATTCTTGCACATTTTCAGAATCCTTCATGGTCAAATTGTCGAAGTCTCGCCATAGCTTTTGTAACTTGATTGTAATCACCTTCTCATGGCCACCGAATTGATTCTTCAAAATTTGCCATGCATCTTTTGCTGTACTGGCACTCGTGATGCGCGGAAGTATGGATCGACTCACCCCTTGGTGCATAAAGGACAAGGCTTTTGCATCCTTTATTTTGTTCTCTTTATGCTCTTTCTTTTGCGCATTTGTTAATGTGCCTACCTTCTCCGTTGTGAGAGAGGCGAAACCCTCTTCGACGATATCCCATAATTCATCAGACACGAACAAGGTCTTCATGAGAACACTCCAAAGCTCATAATCTTGACCAACAAAGATAGGAACACCTTGTTGGGAATATGTGAAGGCAAGCTCTTGATTGCCAGTGGATGCCATATAGGAATTTGGGAGGTAATATTAGGCCAAGGGTGGCTCTGATACCAAAAATATGTTGGGTTTAGAATATAATATTGCAAGAATTACAATATTTTTGAAATTATCTCTTTTTATTTTTTATTATCTTCCTATCACCGAATGATGAATACACAAGCCTATTTATAGACTAATTTTAATATGACACTAAGCAATAATAATATCCTTCAATTAATGCAGATTCATTTCATCCAACCATGCACTCCTCGGCTTCTGTCTTGATTCATCTCACATCTTCTAGGATTATCCAAGAATATTGAAAGCCAGTTGCAAATTAATTATTTTCAACAGATAACAAACTAAATATCTCCCTTTGCACTTTCCAATTTAATAATATTGCCAAAAAAAAAAAAAAGTTTGACAACTTATAAATTCTTAGTCGCTTTATTTTAAACAAATAACAACGAAATTTCCTACACTCCATAAATGTTCAAAAATACCTGCATTTCTCAATAAATTTCAAACTAAGCTATGTCTAAAAAATTGTTACACCAGAAAGCCGTAATTTATTGAACTATTAAATTGAAAAAAAATCGTTCAAAAATCTGTCAAAATACATAAATAGATACATATCAAAAATCATATCACACGCGCACACAGGAAGGACGTATCCTTCTAATTCACCCCATCAAAACACACCCATGGACTCCAAATATCGTATGCTTTATGTGCCAAATAATCGAGTGATATATAAGTGGGTATTTTGGAGTTTGATTACCAGAGGGTATTTTGGAGTTTTATTTTATCACATAAAGCTGAACCAAAATTGTAAAGAATCAAACATGCAGAACCAAAAATTCAATTTTCTCATTAAATATTTCATTTATGTTAGAATAATTTTTGACAAAATTTACTTTATATTCCAAAAATGTAACACAAAATCAACTTTCATAATTCATATTTCACCAGAAACTTTGGTCCTCAGTGTACTTAAGTTTCTCAAATAAAAGAAATATAATTAGTATGTAATAATATATATTTACGTAACTTATTTCATATACACATCATTATTAAGTAATATTATTCATACAATAAAAATATATATCTCATTCAAAAATAGACTCACTAAATCGGTTTGAACAATATAAATGGTTAGATTAAAGATCAGTTAGGCCAACAAAATTGAATGTAAGTATAAGCGCACAAATAATTGTTAATAAATATTCGGATATTTGAACAACTCCTACATCACCCTAGCTTTCTTCCTCTTGAGAACGATTTCACTATAAGACTTTAGCGATTACAATAACTTGCAATAACCCACTTCAGTAGAGCTAATCACACTGACATACTTATAAGACTGTTAAATTTAAATATGTCTATTAACTCGATGAAACGGTTTAATAAATAAATTGGGGGATTTCACCATTTTGTGCAAGAATTTATTAATTAATTGGATTTTAACAAGTGTCAACATAGTAGAGTTTGGTACTGTTGTATGTCTTAGTCATTTATTTGAATTTGAACTCCTCTTTGATCGTTGAATCTGTCATATTTAATTCCAAATGTCTTATTTAATTAGTTTAGATTAATAATTTATATTTCATATTTTTATTTATTTTGCCTTATTTAAATTAAGTAATAAAAAATTTAGTAATTAAATAATAGTCTATATGGAATCAATACTTGAACTCATCATTTATTTACTATTATTTGACCTAATTTGTTTACTAGATTTATTCAAAACCAACCCGTCGCTATTTGATTCCACTCATTTAAATCATAACTCCTTCATAATTTGGACCACGATTTAATGTTCGATATGAAAAAAAACCCAGAAAACAACCCTGCAATGAAGTTTCAACATATAGCCCACATACCACAGCTTACATGGCCCGCAAGAACCTATTTATGTCAGTATAATCACTCCTCCAAGAATATCTATCTGAAACCTTCTTCCTGGTAGACCAAATAAGGTGTTTAAATACACACAGACATTTCCAAGCTAATTAAACGATAGCTGGACTAATTGGGAATTGGGTACACATGAATTCCTCGTGATTCTTTCTAGTTGTAGAAGTTGTTGGGACATTTTGTTTTGTTTTCTAGCTGCGAATGAATATAAAAATATAGACATGTGTGCCCCACATAAATTCTTTTAAAAAAATATTTACAAAATCAATCATGATGTGAATAGTAGAGAATATAGAAAAGAGAGAATGATTTCGAGTCCTTTATTCATCATTTGAGACCTCTATTTATAGAGCAGATTTACAGAATTTGAATAGTTAATAATATCAATAATCATCTACAATATCTTTTTTATCATACTCCCCCCCTTTAGATGATTATCGACTCAACAAATTACTTCTAAGAGATGTTGGAGTTCAAATGTTGCATCGTTAAAACCTTGTCAGTAAAACCCAATGGAAAAACCTGAACGAAGGGAAAAGAGTACAACAATAGATACTCCCACTGATCTCAATCATCTGAGATCCTTCAACTGATGCATCTCTATCTTGTGCACCAGTTTCTTGAATGTTGAAGTTGGCAATGCCTTTGTAAATAAGTCAGCTACACTGTCGCTTGAGCGAATTCGATGGACGTCAATATCACTATTTTCTTGAAGCTCATGTGTAATGAAAAACTTTGGTGAACTATGCTTTGTTCTATCAGGTTTGATGTAGCCTCCTTTTAACTGCGCAATGCAAGCAGCATTATCTTCGAATATGACTGTTGGACTATCTTTGGCTGTGGGGAACCCACATGATTCTTGAATATGTTGTGTCATAGATCTCAACCACACACACTCACGACTTGCTTCATGCATTGCAATGATCTCAGAGTGATTTGAAGACGTCGTTGTTAAGGATTGCTTCACCGACTTCCATGATATAGCAGTGTCTCCTCGTGTAAACACACAACCTGTTTGGGATTTAGCTTTATGTGGATCAGAAAGATATCCTGCATCTGAATATCCAACTGAAGAATACTTTGATTTTGTCGAATAAAATAATCCCATATCAGTTGTTCCCCGAAGGTAATGAAATATGTGTTTTACACCATTCCTAAGTCTTCGGGTTGGACATGAGTTATATCTCGCTAAAAGATTAACAGAAAATGATATATCTGGGCGAGTATAATTTGCGAGATATGACAGTGCACCAATGACACTTAGATATGGTACTTCTGGACCAATGATTTTTTCTCCATTTTCAGGTGGTCGAAAAGGATCTTTGTTAGCATCAAGTGATCGAACAAACATTGGTGATGCTAATGGGTGTGCCTTGTCCATGTAAAAGAGCTTTAATATTTTTTATGTATATGATGATTGATGAACAAATATTCCCTCATTGCAAATGTTCAATTTTCAATCCGAGGCAAAATTTTGTCTTTCTAAATCTTTCATCTCAAACTCATTTTTCAAATAATTGGCAGTTTTTTTAGTAAGCTCTTCTGGAGTGCCAATAAGATTTAGATCACCAACATATACTGCAACAATTGCAAAACTCTCATCTATTCTTTTTATAAAAGCGCATGGACAAATAGCATTATTTGTGTATCTTTCTTTTAACAAATATTCATTAAGACGATTGTATCACATGCGACCAGATTGCTTTAATCCATATAAGGATTTATGCAGTTTTATTGATAACATAGCCTTGGGCGCTTCACCATTTTCTTTCGATAGTTTGAATCCTACAGGTACTTTCATATATATATCACTATCAAGTGAACCATAAAGATAAGCAGTTACCACATCCATAAGTCGCATATCAAGAGTTTCTAATGCTGCTAAACTGATTAGGAATCGAAAAGTAGTGGCATCCATCACAGGTGAATATGTTTCCTCATAGTCAGTTCTAGGTCTCTGCGAGAAACCTTGGGCTACGAGTCGGGCCTTGTATCTTAAAATTTCACCATTTTCATTCCTCTTTCGTACAAAAACCCATCTGTATCCTGCAGGGATCACATTTTCAGGTGTTCGTACTATAGGTACAAACACTGTATGTTTTTCTAGTGAGTATAATTCAGTTTATATGGCCTTCTTCCACTTTGTCCAATCATCTCTTCGTTGACAATCCTTAACGGATTGTGGTTCTGGGTCTTCATTATGTATGATGTCAAGGGCGACATTTAGGACAAAGACATTGCCAACAATTGTGTTATTTCGATCCCACAATTTTCGAGATGATATATAAATTATTGAAATTTCATTATTTTCATGAGAATTTGATTCTTCAGAAATAATATTATCCAAGTTTGGGCTCTACGTATTTTATAAATTAAATAATTTTTATTTAATTTAATATACATATACATGTATATATTTATATGGTGATATAAAATATGCGTATATGATATTATTATATCATATATTATTAAAGTTTAATAAATACATTATATATTAATTATATGAGCGTTTAAATATAATGAAAATATTAGAGTCTTCGTGGGAGAGGAACTCCTAATTAAATTAGGAGTCTCACTCTAGATATACACCACTAGGACTCATAATTATTAACCTAATTTTTGCACAAAAAAAAAAAAAGAAATTCTCTCCAATTCTCAAGTGAATGTCACGGCCACAAATTGTTTTTTTTTTTGCAATAAAAAATTCCGCCAAGTATTTTCTTCCACGCCGCGCCGCACCGACTCCGAATTTTGGAAATTTGGAGGCTGCTGTCTCAACGCACAAATCGATTGTGATTCCTAGTGCAATCTAAGCGAGGAACAAACCTTCTGATCGTGGACCTAATTAGGCAATCAAAAGAGGCAATCCGTTCGTAGGGAATTACAAGAAGTGCTATATCCGCCTAAACACCGGAATAGTTTGGAGTCCATCGTTAAGAATGCAAATGTATAATTCTGAACGCCCTATGAATGTTTCTAAATACACGACGCTCAAGGAAAAAAATTTTAAACTTACGTTGCGTCTTGGGTGCGAGAACACGATGTCCCAACACTCTCCGGCAAGATCGTCTTACAAGTATTAAGATCCACATAACTTTTGAGTACTTTTTCTCAAAAAATTTGTTAACACAGGAGTGCCATTGACATCTATAACCCAGAAGATTGAGTCCGCCGACGAGGAAATCAAAAGAATATCTTATATTGTCGTTAAAAGAGCTTCAGAGCAACCTTGGCTGTAAGTTGCAAAAGGGATGGAACTTTAGTGATTTATTTGGGTGAATACGAAAAGCGAAACGAGCAAGTCCATGATCCAGATGAATTCACTAGGATCATCTTTAAAACACTTCATGGTTTGGATGATTATTTTACCCAAGCATGAAAAATCATAGATTGCTTATGATTTTGATGCAGTTCCTGTGTTTCAGTTGCCTTATTGTTAAGTTTGACATGAGAAAACTCTTGACATGAGAAAACGTTTTCATGCAGTTCTTGTGTTTCAATTTTGTCTTTAATCCAATTCAGCTGAGCTCTTATAAATGTTCTCATTAAATTTGTAGTATTATGTTAAATCACCAAAACTTAATTGATCCACCATATTTCTTTTCAAATTTGAGTTTACAATTGTCAACTGCTCTACAATTTAAAATTTTAGTTGACCAAATGCGGAGGTGAGACATGATGATTTCTCTTGTTCCTGATGATTCTAAATCAGGGAAGGTTCTTGAGAGGATATAATACTTTTTTAGGGTTGGTAAAAAATTCTATATGGTAATAGAATTTATACTTTGCTTTGTTGAAAATATGAATGTCTTAAAATTTTGATTTCTTCATGAAGAGCTGGGTGATTATTTTTATTTTATTAATTGTCTAATGATATAACTTTAATTATTTTAAAACAGAACATCAATCAGCCGCAAATAATAGAAAAACATTTATATCCTCTTTTTTAAGAAAAGAGAATATCAAATTAGAGAAACCACTTCACCTACCGTTCATACAATGCAACATCAATCTAGTGAAAGTCTTCCAATTTTTAATATCCAAATTCCTTCAATTTCCTCTCCTACAAACGATCATGAGTTATCCTCTACTTGTATAAAACGAGATCCAAGAAAAAGAAAACATAAATGTGAATATCATGTTAATGTATGCGATGAGAATAAACGCTCATATATATATATATATATATATATATATATATATAAATATGGTGCTTTATCAACAAGATATGTTGGAGTATCCGGGTACAATTGGAAGTCAGAATTGTCGATTTAGAAAAATGGTTTAAAAAATATCATTGGTTTTATTATTTGTCAACAAAAAATAAGAACTATGTTTCTATTTTATTTCTTTTTTCGAATGATGTTATTTGTATAATATCTCTGTGCCGGTCAATTAAATATTTTACAATTTGAAAAGGCTAAACCAAGGAAAAAAACATGTGTTTTTCTTGCCAATATTGGTTGTGCAGCTTATTCGCCTCATAGTATATGTGAGAGAACATTTGAAAATTTTATGAGGCTTTCGCAGCACAATCTAAAGAGGAAAAGAATAAAAATTGTTTTCTTTTGAGGACCTCAATTGTAGTTGTTCGCTGGCTAGCACTTCAAGGTTCTACCTTTAGAGATAACGATAAATCTCTATCTTCATCTAACCGTGAGAATTTTCTTTAATTGGTTAATGCTTTTGCAAAAATGAGTACAAAAATTGATGAAGTTATGCTTGAGAATTCTCCAAAAAAATGTCCAATATATCGCTCCAAAATTCAGAAAGAGATTTTAAATATTATGGCTATTAGAGTACGAGAGATCGTTCGTGAAAAAGTTGGAGATAAATGCTTCAATGTTTTTGTTGATGAAGCACGAGATATATATATATATATATATATATATATATATGGTCATTATCTTGAGGTTTGTGAACAATAATAGGATTTTGACAGAAATATATTTTTCCATCAAAAGTTTTAGTTACACTACCTCATTGAATCAGAAAAAAGAAATATCAAATGTTTTTGTTCATCATGACCTTCAAGTTAAGTAAATAAGAGGCCAAGGATACGGTGCTAGTAATATACGTGAAGCGTGGAATGAACTTTAAAAATTATTTATCATAGATTGTCTCTATGCATACTATGTCCATTGTTTTGCCCATTGATTACAACTGACATTGGCTTTTGTAGCTAAGAATGTCATTGTTATTTGGTAATTATTTTTTCATTTGGACAATATTGTCAATATTATCACTTCTTCTAATAAGCGCATTGCTGACTTACATACTGTAAAAAGAAATGAAATTGAGCATATGTTGGCAATTGGAAAACGTGAATTTGGAAGTGAAGCTAATCAAATAGGTAATTTCCAGCAAGCATGAGATACTCGTTTAATTTCTCATTATGATTCAGTAAAATGCTTGATAGGTATGTACACTGCAACTTGAAATGTTTTTAAAGTTCATAATGATCATTTATTAAATGGAAGAGTTGAAGTAGAAGTTTGGGGGGGATTTACATAAACATGACAAACTTTGAATTTATATCAGTTTTTCACTTAATGCATAAAATTATGAGAACAAAAAACACTATTTGTCAAATTCTTCAAAGAAAATATCAGAAATTTTGACTATTATTACATTTGTCTCAACTACCAAAACTAGTAAAAGTTTTTTGATCGAGAAATGAATTGATGTGCTTGACTTTGATTATCTACAAAAGATCGCTCATTCCCATCAGTAAACTACAATTGAGCATCATTACCACTTTGATGTTTTTAATGCAGAAATAGAATTAATCTTGATGGAGTTAAATAATCGGTTCAAAGAGTCATCAATGAAACTTTTTTCCTCGTACTTCAACTTTAGATCCTAAAAAATCATTGACTCATTTAACAGTTATGATATTTTCAAACTTGCAATGAATTTTTATTCTAAGATTTCACATATCAAGACATAGTTGCTTTGGAGTATGAATTGATACATTATATACTTGATTTGATGCAGAATTTGATGATTTCTACATTTTTGAGTTATCTCAGCAATTGACCAAGAGTGGACGGTCAAAGCTCTAGATTATGTTGCATAGATTTATTCATCTTGTTTCGAAGTTACCTGTAAGGTTCAAAACACGATAACGTAATTCAACTGCATGCAAATCTAAGAAAAATAGAAAATGTCTAATTAAATTATTTTAATTGCATTAATTAAATGTGGTAGACATGTTGACATGTTAAAAATAGGAATTTATATTAGATTACTTAAATCAGTGTTTTCAAGGGTTATTCGAGACGTGATCGAGGAATGGAGATCGGGGACTATAAAGAATTTTTTTTTATTAAATAATTATTGTTAATTATTTAATATATGTTATAATTAATATATAAAAATTTAGAAAGTAGTGTCTTTGAGATTTTTTTTGCATGTCGAGTCATATTTTAAACAGATAGTCGATTTTTTACTAAAGCAAAGACTTTTTGGAGGCTCGGTTAATATTTTCAAAAAATTTTCTAAACAAGATACTAGGATTATTAGGCCTAATTGTCTACCTTAGTAGTTATAGCAAATCCTTGACTTCCAAGACCTTATTCTCCATCAAAACTCACGCATAAACAAAAAAAAAAAAAAGCTAGGGTTTCTCTTCCCTAGAAGCAGCTGCACACACCTCACATCCCTAGAGCACTCTCACGCTGATTTTGAAGGCAAATAAAATCACAGCAAAGGGTTCCCATCCCTTCGGCAACGTTCTTTCGTGTCTAGACTCGAATATTCGTGCGTGAATCATGCAAAGGCATGTCTTACACCTCGTTTTCTCATCATTCACATTATATTATGTATTTTTGAATGATCTTGTATGGTATATTATAGAGCAAATGGTTTCTTCACGTTTTTCTTGGTTTCATGCATAAAATCTTGATTTTTCTTGCATGTTCTTGATGTTTCTTGATGCTATGAAGAGGCAGCCAGGTTTCTATGGCTAGTGGCTCGAATTACAGTAGGTTTAAGGGCCCTTAAATGCAAGATTCAGGTCTGGATTGTTCTGGTATGGGGCAAGGATAAGGGCCGATCGGTTGAGTCTTGAAGGACTAGGCGAATGTTTGTGGATTGGTAAAGGGGGAGGCTGAGTAGGGGCTTTATAGGTGAGGGACTAGGCTCGTGAGGGTCTGAACCATGAGCCATGATGGTCCATACACGACCTGGACGAGGGTGGATGGGTAAGCGCATGGCTAGGGGCTCGATCTAGCCATGCCGCGTACGTTTTGAATGAGCCATGGACATTATCGTGCATGACTCGTTAGAGCTGGTCCAAGAGGGTCCTATGGGTTCGGTCATGGTCATAGTTTAGTTGGTTAGGGTCTGATCTCTTTGGTTTTGGGCTAGGATCGAAGGAAAATGGGTTGGTGAGTCCTAGGGTTTTGCCGAAGCAAGTGATGAATATTCATAAGGGTTCCAGGTGTTGCAGGGTTCTAGATGGTGTGAATGGGGTTGTATAGGGTCTGGTTATGTGTTATTAAGCTATGGGTAAAGTTTCAGGATGATTCGGGTTAAAATCGAGACTCCGGTTTAAGTTTTAAAACGAATTATGAAACCTAATTGGTGGACTGAAGTTTACGTCTAAGAAATGTTCATGGGTGTGTTTTACAGTGTTATGGAAAGTTTGGATAGGTTCGGGTCGAATTTTTAAGGTCCAGGGGTAATATAGGAAAGTTAGGGTTTCAGGGACAAAACAGTCATTTTACACCTGAAAAATGTTTGAAGTCCTAGCGTGTTCCGATAACTGTAATAAAGGCTAAAATGTTTATTTTTAAAGTTCATGGAATTTTATGATGAAAAATGATAAATGCTAAAAAACGTGTTGCATGCTTGGTTTAAAAGAAAATAATATTTATGCATGTATTTTTAAAGTGATGGAAATGATGAAAATATTTTGAATGAAGTGATTTGATTGTGATGGTAAGGAAATTGGGATTGGTGTGAGATAAAGCCCTAGTGGAACTCGTTTACTGGATAAAGCCCCAAGGGAACCCAACACCGAATTTCCATAGGGCACGGCACAATAACGAAAAAGTGGTTGCTTGTAATGCCCGAGTTTTTATACAGTGTTAAATTACGATTATTGATTTTTAATCGAGATAATTACGAAAGGGCTAACCAAGACACGAAATGAGATCGCGTGTGAAAATTGATGTGCGAGGACAGTAGCATCGGCGCACATGCGCGACCGGATGCGCGCACATGCGCCAAACTAGGCAGAAGACCTCGCGCATATGCGTGGAAGATGTCGCGCATATGCGCGAAGCCTATGCGAGGAACTCCAGAGAGTCTCGCGCATATGCGCGGAGATGAGTCGCGCATATGCGCGAGGCGATGTGCATGTTACGCGCGGAGACCGAGTGTCTCGCGCATATGCGCCGATTGGGGTCGCGCATATGCGCGAGACGTGTGCTACAAACATTGAGCCACTCGTCCTTGTGCATGTTACGTGTATATATATATATATACAGTAATCCTTAAAGCTTCAGAGGAAAGAAAGGAAACGAGAGCTTCCGGGGGAATACGTTCAATTCGATTTGCGATCAATCCGTCTGTCCAAATTTGAATCCGATTATGGCACCGTGTTCCTAGCAACGACAGCTACAACAGGACGTAAGTTTTGTTATCTTTTATTAAGATTTGAAATTATGCTATGTCCAGAATCAGATACGATTCATATATAGTGTTCTTGACATAGTAGACATCATAGAATCGAAGTCAGATTAAGAAACAAATTAATTATGGAATTGTTATGAATTTCAAAGTTAAATTGACTGAGATGTGATGTCAGATTCGTACGGTGGTTGATTGTAAATGATTGGAATTGGTATAGACTGATATAGTATTATCAATATCGCAAGATTGTACTGTTGTACCGTCAGAATTTGATAAGACGGGGATGTTTTGATTTGAATAGAATATTGATACAGTATATTGATATTGTCATTGCCAGATTGAACATTGACAGGCTTTGAGTCGAGACTTCGATTGTATCAGAGCGACAGCAAGAAAGGTATAAATAAATGTTGATTCGGGATTACACAACTCGAGTTAGGTTTGACTTGAGTTTCCCAAAATCACATACTTTATTTTATTGCATTGATATTTGCAGATTATCAGATTGATATGTTTAGTCTATTGAATTATAGCAGAGCCAGAGTATGAGTCTAGGGCAGATCAGCCTAGCTAGGGCAGAACCGCCGAGTCTTTTTCAGAACCGCGTAGACTCTGGACTTACGGTGTATCGATGAGCTTAGATGTAGATCGACGTCTATTGTAGACATTCGATACAGCATACCAAAGTCTAAATTAGATCGGGATCCCTAGGTTAGAAATAAGTTGAGATAAGATAATAGGTCATTGACTTAAATACAGATTCGTATTGATTCATGTAGTCAAATTAGATACATGTTTTAATGATTGTTTATGCTTTTATATATGTTTTATATGATTGCATTGATACATTGTTTATACTGGGATATTTATATCTCACCGGAGTTATCCGGCTGTTGTCTTGTCTGTATGTGTGCATGGCAACAGGTGGGACAGGTTCAGGGTCACAGAGGTGAAGTAAGATCGAGTTAGAGTGGAGACTACGGACTTGGACTAGAGTTAGGGTTTAAACACTTGTTATATAGTTGTTAAACCTTAGTTGAGACTGATTGTATATAGTGCAAGATTTGTACTTTTAATACTGACGTGTATGTTAAGATGTATGCCATTACGTTCCGCATTTAAAAAAAAAATTAGACCCTGTTTATTATAATTAATTAAATTAGTCCCAATGACGATAAATAAGATGATTAGCGTCCGGGTCCCCACAACATGTGGTATCAGAGCGATAGATCCTTTAGATTGAGATAGAAGAGGCTAGTGAGCGGGGTAGATTGAGGATTTCTTTCTTACTTTTGAATGCTAGCATGTCTTACTGCTTTAATACATGTTACTTGCTTATCTGATTTGATATAGTAATATGATTTTATTGAGAATGGATCAGCACCGATTCTAGATCAGCAGTAAGATGATCAGAGGAGGACTGAAGTTGGTTGTTGTATTTGAGTTACTAATTCTGTTGATAACCAGATATGCCTCTCAGACGAATTCCAGAACAGGGTAGTACATCAAATCCTCCAATGGATGTAACACCGACTCCAATGGAAACGTTACTGAAAAGATTTCAGTCATTTCACCCGCCAACTTTGAAAGGAACAGAGAACGCTGTGGAGTGCGAGAGTTGGCTTGACGATATTGAAATGCTGTTTGATTCATTGGAGTATACAGATGAGCGGCGAATTCGATTGATTGGACACCAGTTACACGATGTTGCAAAGAACTGGTGGGTTACGATAAAGAGGGCTTTGGAGCATAGAGGTACGACTATTATCTGGAATGTCTTTAGAACTGAATTTTATCAACGATTCTTTCCAGTGTCGTACAGAAAAGACAAGGGGGCGGAGTTTGCTAATCTAAGGCAGGGACCGATGAACATAGAAGCATACGTGTCCAAGTTCTCCACCTTGTTGAAATTTGCTCCACATGTGGCTGACAGCAAGGAAGCTACTGCTGACCAGTTCATCAATGGCTTGAACCCCGATATTTTCACATTGGTGAACACAGGGCGACCGAATAACTTTACTGACGCCCTGAACAGAGCTAAGGGAGCAGAAGCCGGTCTGATGAGACAGAAAGGGGCTTCATTTGTGCCTCCAGCACCGAGACCACATCAACCACCTCCCAGATTCGAGGGTGGCAGCAGCAGTGGAGGGAAGAAAGAATTTTTGAAAGCCAGGGGAAAGCAATTTAAGAAATCTGGCAGCAGTTCTTCTAGCTCCGGTGGTTCCCGACAGAGCCAGAGTTACACTGGAGTTTATTGTAAGACTTGCGGAGGAAGACATGCAACTGAGCAATGCCAGGGAGTAACTGGTAGTTGCAACATCTGTAAACAGCTGGGACACTTTGCTAAAGTGTGTCCACAGAGAGGGTCCCAAAGATCTCAGGGAGCCGAGTCATCGGGATCAGCAGCACAGACTGAGAGACGTTCAGCTGCAGTTCACACATTCCAGCCAGCGCCAGCTCAGTCACAGCAGAGGCCAGGAGGTAGCCAGATTGTTAGCCAGCCTCCTAGACAGCAGGACAGAGTATTCGCTTTGACCGAGGAGCAGGCCCAGGAAGCACCAGATGACGTTGTAGCAGGTAACTGTTCTTTATATGGTTACCCTGCTTATGTATTGATTGATACCGGTGCTTCACATACTCTTATTTCTGAACGATTTGCATTAAGTCATGCATTGCCTGTAGAAGTCTTTAGCTACTGTAGTGTCTGTCTCTTCTCCTTTAGGGACATGTTTGATATCCATAAATTCTGTAAAACATTGTGTACTACAGTATGACGGGCATGAGATTGAATTAGATTGCATCGTACTTGGGTTGTCAGATTTTGATTGTATTATCGGTATTGATATGCTGACCAAGTACAGAGCGAATGTGGATTGTTTCCACAAGATAGTGAGATTCATACCAGATATGACGGAAGAGTGGAAATTTTTCGGTAAGGGTTCTAGATCGAGAATTCTTTTAATATCCGTATTATCTATGACTCGATTATTACAGAAAGGAGCAGAGGGATTCCTTGTCTATTCAGTAGATGTACTGAAGTCGAGTCCATCATTGGCAGATCTGCCAGTAGTACGTGAGTTTGCTGACGTTTTTTCAGATGAGATCCCGGGATTACCTCCAGTTAGAGAGATAGACTTCAGCATTGAATTGATGCCAGGTACAGTGCCAATTTCTAGAGTCCCGTACATAATGGCACCAATTGAATTGAAAGAATTAAAAGATCAGCTGAAAGATTTACTGGCCAAGGGGTACATCAGACCGAGTGTTTCTCCTTGGGGTGCTCCGGTATTGTTCGTAAGAAAGAAGGACGGTTCCATGAGACTCTGCATCGACTATCGGCAACTGAACAAGGCAACGATAAAGAATAAATATCCTTTGCCTCGTATTGATGATTTGTTTGACCAGTTGCAGGGTTCTTCAGTATATTCCAAGATCGATTTGAGATCTGGATATCATCAGCTGAGAGTCAGAGATTCTGATATCTCAAAAACAGCATTCAGAACTAGGTATGGACACTATGAATTTATTGTCATGCCATTTGGTTTAATGAATGCTCCAGCGGTGTTTATGGGATTGATGAACCGTATATTCCAGAAGTATCTCGATGAATTTGTGATTATATTCATTGATGATATTTTGATTTATTCAAAGAATATGAGTGAGCATGCTGAGCATCTAAGAACTGTGTTGCGAATTTTAAGGGCTGAGAAATTATATGCTAAACTGTCGAAATGCGAGTTTTGGTTGAGACAGGTAGTATTTCTGGGGCATATTATATCCGGAGATGGGATATCAGTGGATCCCAGTAAGGTTGAAGCCGTGATTTCTTGGCCAAGACCGACGTCAGTGCCCGAAATTCGCAGTTTTATGGGTTTAGCGGGATATTACCGTCGTTTCATTAAAGATTTCTCGAGTATAGCTAAACCAATTACTCAGCTGACTCAGAAGAATGCTCCATTTGTTTGGTCTGAAGAATGCGAGACCAGTTTTCTGGAGTTGAAGAAGAGATTAACCAGTGCTCCGGTGTTGACTATCCCATCCGGTACTGGTGGTTTTGTGGTTTATTGCGACGCCTCTCACAGAGGGTTGGGATGTGTTCTGATGCAGCGAGGGCATGTTATTGCTTATGCCTCAAGACAGCTTAAACCACATGAGACACGTTATCCAATCCATGACCTTGAATTGACAGCCATTGTCTTTGCATTAAAGATATGGCGACACTATCTTTATGGTGAGAAGTTTGAGATATATTCTGATCATAAGAGTTTGAAATATCTGTTTTCACAATCTGAATTGAATATGAGGCAACGAAGATGGCTTGATTTGCTTAAAGACTTTGATTGTGAAATCAAATACTATCCAGGAAAGTCTAATGCAGCAGCTGATGCACTAAGTCGAAAGGTATGTTCTTTATCCTTGTCGACGATCGGTGTTTCAAATTTGATAGAAGACTGCTGTTTGTCTGGATTAGCATTTGAAACAGATTATAGACCGTTGAAACTTTATACGGTGCAAGTAGAACCAGAGCTGATTATGAGGATTAAAGCGGCTCAGAAAATTGATCAGAATATACAGAAATCAGTATCGATGATCAGAACAGGACATCGATCCGAATATCAGGTACGTGATAACGTCTTGTATGTAAATAATCGTTTGGTTGTGCCGAATGTTTCAGATTTGAGACGACAGATATTGTCAGAAGCACACAACAGTCGATTCAGTATTCATCCTGGTGGCAGAAAGATGTATAATGATTTGAAAAGACAGTTCTGGTGGAAACAAATGAAGACTGACATTGCCGAATTTGTTTCCAAATGTCTGAATTGCCAGCAGGTGAAAGCAGAAAGAAAGAAACCAGGAGGTTTATTATAGAGTTTGTCCATTCCTGAATGGAAATGGGATCACATTTCCATGGATTTTGTGACGCAGCTACCGCGTTCCTCCCGAGGTTGTGATGCGATTTGGGTCGTGATTGACAGATTGACCAAATCCGCATGTTTTATTCCGTACAAGATGACGTACAGATTTGACCAGATGGCAGAGATTTATGTCAGAGAAGTGATCAGATTGCACGGAGTGCCGAAGTCAATTGTATCAGACCATGATCCTCGATTTACTTCGCACTTCTGGCAGAGTTTGCAGCAGGCTCTCGGTACGAAGTTACATCTGAGTACCGCATATCATCCACTAGACTGACGGACAGTCAGAGCAAACTATCCAGACACTGGAGGATATGCTGAGAGCAGTCGTGCTTGATTTTAGCACTAACTGGCAAGATGCATTGCCACTTTGTGAGTTTTCGTACAACAACAGCTATCAGACGAGTATTGAGATGGCACCATTCGAAGCAGTTGTACGGAAAGAAGTGTCGATCCCCTCTCTATTGGGATAATATCTCTGAAGTGCCTGAGATTTGACCTGATATGATCAGAGATATGACAGAAAAAGTGAAGCTAATTCAAAAGAAAATGAAGGCAGCACAAGATAGACAGGCCAAATATGCCAATGTTCGACGTAGACCGTTGGTATTTGAGGCAGGAGACCGAGTATTTTTAAAGATTTCACCTTTCAAAGGAGTTGTCAGATTTGGCAAGAAAGAGAAACTGTCTCCACGATATATTGGGCCTTATGAGATTGTCGAAAAGATAGGAGATCGTGCCTATCGACTCGCATTACCGCCTTCATTATCCGGGATACATGATGTCTTTCATGTATCGTTATTAAGGAAATACCTTCCTGATGCTTCACATGCTATTCAGCCAGACGAGACCGAACTGGATGAGACGTTGAGCTATGTTGAAAAACCGATTCAGATTAATGATCTTAAAGAAAAACATCTCAGAACGAAGACCATTCACTTGTGAAAGTTCAATGGACTCGTCATGGCACTGAAGAAGCAACCTGGGAAACTGAATCAGATATGAGACAAGAATTCTCTGAGTTGTTTCGATAATGTAAACTTTTTAGACCGTTTCTGTATATACTCCCTATTGATATAATTGAATGCCTGTGATTTCGAGGACGAAATCGTATCTTAGGAGGGGAGAAATATAATGCCCGAGTTTTTATACAGTGTTAAATTGCGATTATTAATTTTTAATCGAGATAATTACGAAAGGGCTAACCAAGACACGAAATGAGATCGCGTGTGAAAATTGATGTGCGAGGACAGTAGCATCGGCGCACATGCGCGACCGGATGCGCGCACATGCGCCAAACAGGCAAAAGACCTCGCGTATATGCGCGGAAGATGTCGCGCATATGCGCGAAGCCTATGCGAGGAACTCCAGAGAGTCTCGCGCATATGCGCGGAGATGAGTCGCGCATATGCGCGAGGCGATGTGCATGTTACGCGCGGAGACCGAGTGTCTCGCGCATATGCGCCGATTGGGGTCGCGCATATGCGCGAGACGTGTGCTACAAACATTGAGCCACTCGTCCTTGTGCATTTTACGTGTATACATATATATATATATATATATATATATATATATATATATACAGTAATCCTTAAAGCTTCAGAGGAAAGAAAGGAAACGAGAGCTTCCGGGGGAATTACGTTCAATTCGATTTGCGATCAATCCGTCTGTCCAAATTTGAATCCGATTACGGCAACGTGTTCCTAGCAACGACAGCTACAACAGGACGTAAGTTTTGTTACGTTTTGTTAAGATTTGAAATTATGCTATGTCCAGAATCAGATACGATTCATATATAGTGTTCTTGACATAGTAGACATCATAGAATCGAAGTCAGATTAAGAAAAAGATTGATTATGGAATTGTTATGAATTTCAAAGTTAAATTGACTGAGATGTGATGTCAGATTCGTACGGTGGTTGATTGTAAATGATTGGAATTGGTATAGACTGATATAGTATTATCAATATCGCAAGATTGTACTGTTGTACCGTCAGAATTTGATAAGACGGGGATGTTTTGATTTGAATAGAATATTGATACAGTATATTGATATTGTCATTGCCAGATTGAACATTGACAGGCTTTGAGTCGAGACTTCGATTGTATCAGAGCGACAGCAAGAAAGGTATAAATAAATGTTGATTCGGGATTGCACAACTCGAGTTAGGTTTGACTTGAGTTTCCCAAAATCACATACTTTATTTTATTGCATTGATATTTGCAGATTATCAGATTGATATGTTTAGTCTATTGAATTATAGCAGAGCCAGAGTTTGAGTCTAGGGCAGATCAGCCTAGCTAGGGCAGAACCGCCGAGTCTTTGTCAGAACCGCGTAGACTCTGGACTTACGGTGTATCGATGAGCTTAGATGTAGATCGACGTCTATTGTAGACATTCGATACAGCATACCAAAGTCTAAATTAGATCGGGATCCCTAGGTTAGAAATAAGTTGATATAAGATAATAAGTCATTGACTTAAATACAGATTCGTATTGATTCATGTAGTCAGATTAGATACATGTTTTAATGACTGTTTATGCTTTTATATATGTTTTATATGATTGCATTGATACATTGTTTATACTGGGATATTTATATCTCACCGGAGTTATCCGGCTGTTGTCTTGTCTGTATGTGTGCATGGCAACAGGTGGGACAGGTTCAGGGTCACAGAGGTGAAGAAAGATCGAGTTAGAGTGGAGACTACGGACTTGGACTAGAGTTAGGGTTTAAACACTTGTTATATAGTTGTTAAACCTTAGTTGAGACTTATTGTATATAGTGCAAGATTTGTACTTTTAATACTGACGTGTATGTTATGATGTATGCCATTACGTTCCGCATTTTAAAAAAAAAAATTTAGACCATGTTTATTATAATTAATTAAATTAGTCCCAATGACGATAAATAAGATTATTAGCGTCCGGGTCCCCACATTGCTGGTGTTACCACCAACTATAGGCCAAGGCATAGAACGAAAGAGTGGTTATTGTTGTCCCACCGCCTGGTACCATTGTTATAGTTGAGATTGAAAATGATGGTCACAATTAATGAACTGATTTTTCCTAAAAGGAAATGTATATGTATATGGAAAGAAATATTTAAGGTTATGCTATTGTTGATGTTAAAGTTATTTTCACTGTTGCATGTGGATGTATATGTATTACTTGATATAATGGTTAAGGTTTGCTGAGTCATTAGACTCATTAGTTGTGAATGATGCAGGTAAGGATTTTTCTTTTGAGACATGGGGACTTGATGATTGAACTGGCTGGACTGATGGTGCACTGAAACCCGAGGACCTTGCTAGTTTTTTGCACAATTAATGATTCAATAGTACTTTAAATACTTTTTTTACTTTTGTGCGAAGGAATGGTTTTGAGAGGATTTAAGAAGTTCATGATATTTTTGAAAAATGTTAATTTTAGGTTTGGTTGGTTGGTGGTTGAAGCCTTAGTGGAATAAAAAAAATTCCAATTTAAAAGCAATGTATAAGTTAGAGACATTTCATTACATATACCTACCGCTATTACTGAGCAAGTTTTTTCAGCAAAGCATGTGAAGACCGCAATTCGCAATAAAAAAGAAGATGATTTTCTTGCCTATTTTTTGACACTCTATATTGAATAAGATTTAGCTAAACATATGATGCAGATTTTATTATAGATGAATTTTATTTTTCAAAATCTCTTAGAGCAGAACTTTGTTGAACGGTATAATGTAAAGTTTTTCTGAAAATAATATATAAATTTAATATATTAAGTTCAAGTCCTCCACAAGTCTAATTCATGCATCCCTCCCTGACTATAACATCCAAAATATGTTTTTAGAAAAAAAGTTTAAAAAGATTGTAAAAGAAACCAAAAAATTATTCACCTTTTATTGTTGTTGGGGTATTTTATAAATTCAAAATCGGGTTGTTTTTTAAGAAATAATCATGAAATGCAAGGAATTCTTCATGTTGAAATGTTTTATGCTTAAAGAATAGAAATTAAGCAGAGTAAAAGAGAAGAAAACTTGAAGGAAAGAAAACATGAACCCTAAAAAGTGCCTCGGAATTTCCTAGACAGCAGGGGAGGAGTTGAGGTCCATAAAAACGGCGCTAGGATGTTCCGTGTGTAAATTTACATGCCTCAGGGGAAGCGCTCAAGTGCCTCCTTGTGTTCAACCCAACCGAGAGGGAGGCGCTCAGGTGCCAGAAAAGTGTCCCTTTGGCACCTGGATTGGTATTTAGCATAATTGTACGAGTTTTCATAGATCAGTACATTCCAAATGGTGTATCTTGACATTATCAATCAGAATTTTGGATCGAAAGACACATCAATGATGAAATAATATTTCCTTGCATATTGATATCATTAAATAGAGTATCAAAGGTCGATCTGAATCATTCTATTTTGAATTTGTTGAATACAAATTTTCATTCATATTGTCGGCTTTAATCCTTCCAAAAACAAAGAGAGTTTATACCAATTTCTGGTTAGATAACTTGTGATTTTTATGTTGATATCACAAGAGAAGTTGTATCTTGGGGGGATTGTCAACCACCGAAGTACTAGAGCGGGTCAAATTCATCTCAAGGACACATTGTTCAACAGTAACATCAACTTACCGCGGTTTTCTGGTATCCTCGAGATTCACCGCCAAAAATATTAACAAGAATTTTATTTTGAAATTTTTAAGATGACTTCCTCATCAACAACTACGATGAACACTCTACTCACATAAGGAGAAAGAAAAGAAGAATTCAACGGAGTAGATTTCAAAAGATGACAAAATAAAATGTTTTTTTTAACTTACGACACTCAGTTTGGCAAGGTTTTCTGAAAGAGGATCCTCCCTCCATTCCCGAAGATGATGTTGATCCTCGCAGAAGGGTTACAACAGGTGCATGGAATCAAAACGATTTTCTATGAAAGAAATATATATATATATATATATATATATATATATTGAATGGACTTGACAATGCATTATACAATGTGTATTGTTCAAGTTAAAACCACAAATGAATTGTGGAGTTCGTTGTTGGACGCTTATGGGATTTCAAGATGGTATGCTCTCAATTTGTAGTGAGTCAATTGCAAGAAATACAAGTGCTATTGCATGAGATTCATGCAGAGGGAATGAGTCTAAGTGAATCTTTTCAAGTTTTTGTTTTGATAGAGAAACTCTACTCATTTGTGTAAGAATTTCAAAAATTACTTGAAGCAGAAGAGGAAGGAAATGGAGCTCGATGATCTGATCGTGAGACTGCGAAGTGAGGAAGACAACAGTCATACAAAAGTAAAAACAAATAAGATGGTTTCAAATTCTTCTCAAGGACACATTTTTCAACAGTAGCATCAACTTATCGCAGTTTTCGGGTATCCTCGAGATTCACAGCCAAAAATATTAACAAGATTTTTATTTTGAAATTTTTAAGATGATTTCCTCATCAACAACTACGACGAACACTCTACTCAAACAAGGAGAAAGAAAAGAAGAATTCAATGGTGTAGATTTCAAAAGATGATAACATAACTTACGACACTCAGTATGGCAAGGTTTTCTGAAAGAGGATTCTCCCTCCATTCTCGAAGATGATTTTGATCCTCGCAGAAGGGTTGCAGCAGGTGCATGGAATCAAAACGATTTTCTATGAAAGAAATATATATATTGAATGGACATGACAATGCATTATACAATGTGTATTGTTCAAGTTAAAACCACATATGAATTGTGGGAAATGCTTGAAATGAAGTATAAAGCAGAATATGTTGTCCTTAAAAAGTTCGGTGTTGGACGCTTATGGAATTTCAAGATGGTAGAATCTAAATTTGCAGTGAGTCAATTGCAAGAAATAAAAGTGCTATTGCATGAGATTCATGCGGAGGGAATGAGTCTAAGTGAATCTTTTCAAGTTGTTGTTTTGATAGAGAAACTCTCCTCATTTGTGTAAGGATTTCAAAAATTACTTGAAGCAGAAGAGAAGGAAATGGAGCTCGATGATCTGATCGTGAGACTGCGAAGTGAGGAAGACAACAGTCATACAAAAGTAAAAACAAATAAGATGGTTGCAAAAGTAAACATCATGGAATCCAAAAACAAAGGAAATAAAAGAAAATTTGTGGGTGAACAAAAACAAAGGAATAAGAAGAAATTCAAGGGAAATTGTTACAACTGCGGGAAACCAAATCACATGGAAAAATATTACAGACGCCCAAAGAAAGGGAAATACCAGGAGAATATGGTTCAAAAAAGGTTGATTTAATTGTAGTTGTTTTTGAAACAAATATGGTGGACAACTCAAATGAATTGTGCGTTGATACGAGTGCTATCAACCACAGAGCTCTTCATAGGAAATTCTGCTACATCGGAGATACTCGGGCCTGGAAAGTTTGTTTTGAATATGACATCGGGGATGCAAGTGACCTTTGTTGATGTACTTCACGTTCCACACATAAGAAAAAACCTCATGTCGTGTTCATCATTGGTCATATATGGATTTTGAGTTGTTTTTTAGTCTAATAAATTTTTACATATCAAGAATGGTCATTTTGTAGGGAAGGCGTGCCTTGTTGTAAATCCCTTCAAGATAAATGTAAATGTTGTTCGCCGTCATTTGATGGCAATAAGGTTAAAAGTTCTATTTACTTTCTTGAGTGTTATTATTTATGTCATGTTCATTTAGGACATGTAAATTTTAATAATCTGAGACGTTTAATGAATTTAGATTTATTTCCTAAATATAACATCGATCCAACAAATTAATGTGAAGTATGTGTTGAAACAAAAATTACCAAAGGACCTTTCCATTCCACTTAAAGAAGTAATACTCCTCTAGATTTGATTTGTACCAACATTGATGACTTAAAATTTCTGCAAAATAGAGTAGGTAATAACTATTATATAATGTTTATTGGCGATTGTACAAGGTACTATTATTTATATATTTTGACGGGTAAGGATGAAGCACTTGAGGCATTGAAAGCCTACATAACCGAAGTTGTAAATCAACTTGGTAAACAAATAAAAAGAATTCGCAGTGATAGATGAAAAGAATACAATGCACCATTTGTAGTTTTGTTCATCCTTGGGAATCATACATCAAACTCTTGCTCCGTACTTGTAACGCCCCGAAAATTTAAAGGTCCACGCAAACCACATGCATGCAATTATTAAATTCTCTTGTATTTTAATTAAATGTTTTAATTGCATGAATTAATTATGTTGTGCATATTTGCATGTTTAAAATATATTTTTCTACATGGTTGCATTAAAATACATTTTTAAAAGGTTATTCGAGTTGCGATCGAGGAACGAAGACCGATGGCTAAAAAAAATGGAAAATGATTTTATTAAATAATTGTTTTCAATTATTTAAAATATGGGTGATGATTTTTTATTTATTTTGAAAATATGGGGTTTTGAGGTGATTTTATACGCCGGGACGTAATTTTTATTGGTGTTGGATTTTTAACAAAAATGCGAGCGTTTTGGCAACCCGGCTAATAAATTCACAAACTTAGTTAAATTAAATTATTTTTAATATTTTAATTAAGTACTAATGGGCCTAATTAACCTCTTAGTGGGCCAAGGCTTGATTAGTGTTTAATTAAACTATATATTATACAATTAAACCCCATAACCCACCCCCTAATCCCTAAAGCACACGTCCCACTTCCCCCAACAAATCAAACTCTCCCTTGCAAAGTTTTACACGGCAGACACCAGATTTTTGGAAGAGAAAGTTTTCGAAAAGCTTGAAGAGAAATCAAGTGTAGGCCCTCGTCGTCGTCGTTCTTCGTTGTCAACGGTTTTTCGTGCGTTTAAAACGCAAAGGCACGCCATAATTCTCCTTTTACTCATCCATCGTACCATAGTATTTATTTAATTGTGTTTTGCATGGAAAACAAGTTGCATCATGTATTATTTTCGGATTTGCATCATAAGTAATCTTTAAGGCTTGTGTTTTCACCCAAAAAACTTGTTTAATATGTGTTAAGGTACTGCCATGAGTTAGGGATTGAACCAGCATGTTTTTACATAAGTTAGAGTCCTAGAAACACAACCCACGGACCGCACAACAGGATAGAATAGAACTGGAACCGTAGAATTTGTACAGAACAAGGAACCGTGAGTTTGTTGTGTGCTTGTTGAGGTGCATGGCTCGTTTCTTTGCATGGGGGCTTGGGGTTCGACCAGGTCTCAAGGGGGGGCTCGTGCTGGACGTGGGTAAGGGTCAGGAAGGGTCCTAGCATGGCTAGGACTCCTTGGTTGCAGCCTAGGAGGAGTCCTTTAAAGCAAGGACTCCTCGCGCGCTGGTGGAGTACAGCAGCGGCCAAGGGGCTCGCTGCTGGGGATGGGGGGCTCAGGGTAGGTTCAGCAGGATCCCAGGGTCATGGTCAAGAGTTGGGGCAGGGGCTGGAGTGGCTTGAGTCTCTGCTGGCTCAAGAAGAAACAGGAAAGCGGGAGAAGCAAGTTCACGCGAGGCTGCTATGCTGATTGTGGTGGCTCGCTGCGTGGGGTCCAGGGGCTGGGTCGGTCTGGGCTTGGTTTAGGCGTGGTCTAGGGAAGGTTAGGGACGTGTGGGCTCGGTGGTGGCTCGGCTGGGAG
Source organism: Primulina tabacum (assembly GCF_025594145.1). Lineage (NCBI taxonomy): Eukaryota > Viridiplantae > Streptophyta > Magnoliopsida > Lamiales > Gesneriaceae > Primulina > Primulina tabacum. The sequence continues at coordinate 23,767,237 of NC_134556.1, read as the reverse complement.
AGTCCTAGTTGGGTTAGGAGTCCTAGACATACAAGGAAGCACACACACAACACAGCAGAATATTGGGTTGAGTTTCAAGCAAGTTTTGGTCGGGCTAGGGCTTGTTTTACGGGCTGGGCTTGCACAGTAGGGTCCCTAGATGGGTCGGCTAGGTTTTGGTTCGAGTTGGCTCGGGCGTGGCTCGAGTAAATTGGGAGATGGCTCGGTGTGTTCGTCGAAGGGTCAAAAACGAAAATTTAAGTAGGAAAAATTGATCCAAGGGTCCACGGGGGTGGCTCATGACTTGGAAGGGTAGAATAAATCATAAAAATGCTATGTTTAAAATTTGGGATCAAAATAACGAGTTTTGGATTTATTCGGGATTTAATCGCCACATGAAACGCTAATTAAATAACTAATTGAAACACCTAGTTTTATGCCTTATAAAATTATGAAAAATTAGGGTTAAACTTAAATAATTATTAGAAGTCTAAGTTTTCAATTTGGGAATTTTATATTAAGGTTTGGTTTAATTCGGGATTAAAACGCATTAATACGTTATATTTAAAGATTAATTTAAAATTCGTCGAATTAAGCTAAATAAAAATATGAAAAAATTCAAGTAAGCTTAAATAATTATTTAGGACATGTTAGAGTCAGTGAAATTAAGAAAATTTCAAAAACGGGAAATTTTATGTCCAGGGGTAAAACGGTCATTTTACACCTAGAAATTAGTAAACGTCATGGCAGTGCCCTATTTGCTGTTGAATATGCTAATATGATTATCTCACATGTTTATGAATTTATATACGTTGATATATGATTTTTAAAATGTTCATGGATGTTTATGATTTTTAATATGTTAAGTTATGATTTTTAAATGTCTATGATTTTTTTTATGATTTAAATTGGACATTTAAAAGATATGTTGCATGCTTGGTTTCAAAATAAAAATGATATTATATGCATATTTTTATAAGTGATGGAAATACGACATGTTGAAGGATGTGAAGGGATTGTGACTACTGAATATGTTGGAAATATCGTGAGGGTTATGGTCCCAGTGGGAGCCCGACGATCGTGTTTCTTTGGATACGGATACGAATACGAATATGATGAATATGATTGGAGATGTCGTGAGGGGAGAAGGCCCCAGAGGGAGCCCATTTATGGGAAAAGGCCCCAGAGGGAGCCCCGACGATCGTATTTCCAATGCCATGATATGTTAATACGTAGGCCAGGGCCCAGTTGACCGGTGAGAGTGTTTGTGGTGTCCCCCGCCGCCCAGTACTGTGGTTTCTTTAGATGGATCCATCGCCCAATACGTTTAAGAATACGAGTCACAATCACGATCTGAATTCAACAAACACGAACATGAACATGAATACGAATATGAATATGGATACGAATATGGATATGCATATGAATATGAATACGAATATGAATATGAATATGTTTATATTTTTATGAAAATGTTTTTATGCATCATGAAAATGTTTACGAAAATGTTTAAGTTTATGCATCTTCATGAAAACGATATTTTAAGTACAAATATTTTTCACCGTTATATGTTGACTGTATTACGTATTACTCGTTATAAAGATTATGGTGTGTTGAGTCTTTAGACTCACTAGGTGTGATGGATGCAGGTGGTATTGAGAGAGGACTTGATGAGTGATTTGACTGGACTGAAGGCGCGCATAACCCGAGGACCAGCGCTTCTAGTTTTTCCGCATTATGACTTTTGACTCATGCTTTACGATTAAAGATTTTTAAGATTATTTATTTATGCATTTGAGAGATTTTTGAGAGGTTTAGTATGGGCTATTCTTTTCAAATTATTGCTTTTTAGGTTTGGTAAAATGTTTGACGATTTTATGCTTTAAAATATTTTCCTTTGGATTTTTAAATAGCAGTGGATGGTTATTTTTAAAATGATGTCAAAAATATTTTATGGTTCGGCCGATGCTAAGTGAGGTTTAAAAAAAAAAATTTCTAATACTTTTAAAGCAATAAAAAGGGCAGGACGTTTCAGTACTTGCCTCAATCCAAGAGGGTTGCATAAAGGAAAAATTGAATATTGAAGGAAATGATTAATGCATTATTGATAAGTTCGGGCTTACTCCAGAACTTGTAGTGTGGAACAATATTATTTGCTAACCACATCTTAAACAAAATTACCAATAAGAAAATGATATACCACCTTATGAATTATGTAAAGGTCATAAATCTTTCTACAAATAATAAATTGCGGTGGGTGCTTGGCCAATGTTGAAATACCAAAGCCAAAGCAAGTCTAAATATGGACAAAAAACATTTGACTTCATATTCATTGGATATGTACATAATAGTAGATCTATAGATTCATAGTGCAAAAATCTGAAAACTCGGAAATGATTAAATCCAAGACGATTAAGTCTATAAATGCCATGTTTTTTTAATATATATTTCCTTGTAAAGAAAATGAAGAACATAGTTCAATAAAATAACATTGGAAATGGTGAATAAAGGTTCTCTTCAACATAAAGAACCTAGAAGAAATAAGAGAGCTAGAATTTAGAAGTCATTTGTCCTGATTTTCTCACTTATATTGGAAAATAAACCAAAAACTCTATAAGACGGTTTGTCTAGTCATGAAACGCCATATTGGAAAGAAGCCATCGATATTGAAATGACCTCCATTATGCAAAACCTTACTTTCTTGAAAGTGTGGCGCCTTGTTAAGTCTCTATATGGGCTTAAGCAAGTGCCTAAGAGATTACTTGAAATATTAGACAAAATAATATTTTCAAATAACTTTAAGATTAATGAGTGTGACAAATGTATTTACATTAACGTGTGAACGAGAATATTATGTAATACTATGCATATATGTTGATTACATGCTTATGGTAATCAAGACATGATAAAGACAACAAATAAATATTATGTAATACTATGTCTATATGTCTCTAAGACTTCATAAGCAATAGTTCCATCTCAATCTCATTATGTTTGAGATAGTCTTGAATAATTTTAATGCTTATCAATCATATCCAATAAAGACATGTATGGAAATTAGCGTCCATTTGGGTAAAAATCATTGAGAACCAGTGTCCCAGCAGGAATCCTCCAGAATTAATGGAAGTCTTGTGTACATCACTAATTGTATTCGACCAGAAATCGCCATAATGATAAATAAATTGAGTCGATTCAGCAGCAATCTGAGTGAGATTCAACGGAAGGATTTTCCAAGGGTTCTTAAATATTTAAGACACACAATAGATTATGTGTTGCACTATATTAGATATCATATGGTGCTAGAAAGATATATTGAAGCGAATTAGATTTACCAAAGAATCCAAATCACAACTGGATATGTTTTTAGCATTTGTGGTGGCCAAGGCCGTGCCTATTAGGAGGAAAAGAGGGGCCCATAATTTTGAAAAAAAAAATCTATTATATATAGTAGTATAAATTGACCTAATATAAATTTTTTGTTTTCTCAGTTTTTCTCTACATGTCACAAAGTCCAAAAAATAAGAATGTATTCTTCATTACAGACATTCTTATTTCCTTAAGACTCAAATCGAAAATAGAGTTTTTCATCATATTCGACATGTAAATATAGATTTTGAAGCTTTTGCTTATTTTCCAGAGGTCCTTCTCATGGTCTGTGTTTTCCTCTATCATTTCTATTTATTTTATATCTGGATGTAATGATATTTTCTCTTTATAATCAATCAAGCTTGTTCTTCTAAGAAAACTCGATTTGAACGAACAATTTAAAAATATGAAGAAAAATTTGGTTTTTGTTCAATCTGGAGTGGTTACAACGTGCAGATAATGAAGCCTTGCTGAGGTATTGCAAGAATCTTGAAATACTCTGACTCATAGGGGTTGTTATGATATAAATGAGGATATTTTATTTTTGGAGTTGACATTCTTGAAATACTAATAACAAGATAAGAAATATCGACAATTGATGTAGCGAATTACTTGAAGAAAATGGATGAATGTTTCCTAAACGCTCTCATTGCAAATAATTTTTGTTAATATCTTTATTACAGTAGCAAGTGCAGAACGAAGTTTTTCAAAGTTAAAGTTTATCAAAAATTTCTCCATCAACCATGTCAAAAGAAAGATTGAATGTATTTACTATGTTATTAATTGAGAATGACACTACTGAACAACTTTATTATACAAGTTTGATTAGTATTTTTTGCTCTAAAAATGTAAGGAGAGTTGTATTTTAGTGAACATTTGGACATATATGACTTAGTTATTCCATTATTATATAACTATTTTGACTATTATGTATTGTTTAGTTTTTATATATTATCTTTTATACATTGATTTATTTGAAAAGGTTGTTATGGAACAAAAAGATTATGAACACATTGTGACTGTCAGCCAACAATTGTAAGGGCAAAAAATAGTATGTATAATGATAAGTCTCGTCATATTCGTCGATGACACCATGTCATGCGAAAAAGTGATGTCAAGTAGAATTATCGTTATTGATTATTTTAAATCTAAAGATAACTCTGTGGATCCGCTTACGAAAACATTGAATAGAGATCAATTGTATAGCTTGTCAATAATTTTGAGTTTAAAACCAACAAAATAAAGTTTTCATGGTAGAAACTACACCTTGTTGATTAGAGGCTCAAGATCTTTGTTCAATGGAAAAAATAAATTATGAATTCTTGTTCTAGTACTTGGGATTTACTCTCTACTCATTCCTACGTCAAAGAGTGTTGTTTCCTACAAATGTAGTGAGGAAAAGTTTGTATTTTTAATAGTTCTTTGGCTTGTAAAAAGGCGGAGTATAAGTAGGATACTCTTAAAAACGGAGACCGTCTACATAAGTGTAAGGACGAGCCACCTCAACAAAAAACACTTATGAAGCTAACACGTGTTCCATGACCAAAACAGACACAACCGAAAAAATAAAAAAAATGATAGGGAAGAAGTTATCATGTAGGTACTGTTCTTTGGTTTTACACAAACCGTCAAGATTTTCAAGACTTCAAGTACACTCTGTGACCTAGTAAATCCGATAGTATTCTGCTAGCGAAGGTTTAAACCCAAAAGATACCTTTTCCAGATGTAGTGACTTTCTGTGTAAACTCTCTTTCAAAATCATGTGCATTCATACATTAGTTTTATCCATGTGGGGTATTGTTCGAACATTTTAAGCTTAATGAATAGAAATTAAGAATAGGAAAGACGAAGAAAACTCAAACAAAAGAAACATACGCCTTTAAAGATGCCTGAAAATTTCTTAGACTGCGTTGAGGCACCTATAAGGGGAGCCCTAGCATCCATGCTTGGCCTGGAAATTTCCAAGCAGCAGGGGATGTGCATAGGCGTCTCGAGAGGCGCTTAGACGTTTCTAGAGGTTCTTAAGTGCCTTCTTGTGCATTGCCCATGTGAGAAAAAGGCGTCTGAAGTGCTATTTAGCATAATGGTGTGAGTTTTCATGGATCGATGCATTCCAAATGGTGTCTCCTGACATTATTCATCATATTTTGGACCAAGATACATCCCAATACTGAAACAACATGTCTCTGCAGATTGATAACATTAAATAGATTATCAAAGGTCAATTGAATCATTCAATTTTGTACTTTCTAAATACACATTTACATTCATGTTGTCTGCCCTTCTTCATTCAAAAAACAAAGAGATTTTATACCAATTTTTGGCTATAAAACTTGTGATTTTCTGTGCTTATATCACAAGAGAAGTTGTTGTATATTGATATAAGATTTCCAACCACCAAAGCACCAGAGCGGGAAATTTCTTCTTAATGACATAATGTTCAACACTAGCTTCAACTTACTGTGGTTTTCTGTCATCTTCGAGATTCACCACCAATACTTCAAAGTAAATAACTAATTCGATCATGCTCTCCTCAACACATGAGATTTTATAGTTAAGTTCAAGAATTCACCATGATATACATGATCCATGCATAATATCATGAAAAATGGATACAAACGAACCTTGTGTTATTCATTTTTTGTATTACTTTTTATTTGCTCGAGAAGTCATCTGTTCAGCTCTCTTTAGCTAAATAAATCAGTTCTTCCCACACAGATTTATTTGAAGTGAAGTATGAAGATTTATTTCTTTTTTTAGAAAAAATAAATCGAGAAACACCAAGTTTATTAGCAACTATTTTTTTGAAGTAAAGTACGATTACCAAGTTAGTTGTTTCTATATCCTTTACTCACCCGCAATAGTATTTCCTCAAGAAGTGTACAAGTGGATAATTGACGGTAGTAGTACCATGCAAAACTAACTTGGATTGCTACATTCAAATTCTAAAAATATTACTCCAAAAATTTTAAAAAAGTTTGAACCATAATCAAACTCCAAGTCCATCGTCAGGTGAACTCGCCGTCGCGTGAGTTCCACAACAATGCTTCAGTCGTTCGTGAAATCCCTATTTGTAGGGCATCCGAAGAGTGAACCTTCGTCACGTTAACTATGAATTTGAATGCACAAATAGTTGTAGAAACATGAAGACAGAGCAAACCACCCACGAGATGCTTCAATCAGCAAGGAAGATGGAGCAGTCGGCTAAAAAATCAAATTGAGAATGAAATTAGGGTTAGTTATGGGGTGTAAATGAACCGAACCAACTCGAAAAATATTTGATTTGTATTCGAATTTATTGAATTAGATTCGAACTTTTACATGTTCAAATTTTTTTCGAGCAAAACTCCAGAAAAAATTTATATTGTTTGATAGTTTGCGAGTCTTGATATTTTATTAATAAAATATAATCGATTTCGAGCCATTATTTTTTTCGAGTAATAGTTCGAATATTTCGAGCCTTGAATTTTTCATGATACTAGACTCTGAAAGGAAAATTAGTCTTGGTTTCCAAGATACAATTTAGTCCATTAAATAATCTTTTCCTTATATTTAATTTCTTTATTGATAAGATTGTGTGAAATATTGAATTAAGAGTTTTGTCTCTCTAGGTATAATATTTATGATAAGGATTTTATGAAAGAGTTTATTTCTAATAAAACTCTTAATTTCCATATCTTCTAGATTTCCTTGTTGAAGATAAAACCTAGGAGATGAGGAAACTATAAAGAAGGGAAGCAAGCTAAGGAAAGAGCTTCTTCGAGACTTCGAATTTTGCCTCTTGAGCATTCGCTTGGACGTTTGGTGGCTGCTCACTTTTGCACTCTTGCACGCCGAGGTTTTCAGAGAAAATAATTCATAAGGACGTTGATATTTTGAAGAGTGCTGTGGCACGTGTTGCCGTAATTATTGGAGACATTTGCAGACAACACACATGGAAGTGTTGGTTGAAGATCACGTTTTCCTACTCCAGTTTTTGGCACTGAGTTTTTGATTTTTTGAATAAGTTTTATTCTGATTGTTTGTTTTATAAAGTAATTTATTTTCTCAACGTGTTGAGAAAATTGGGTTTTGAATAAAATCACTAGTTTTAGCTTTTGTAAACTGAGATTGATTTTATATTGATTATTTTGACTCGAGACATCCCACAAGTATAAATACCTGTGCATAATTAATCTTGAGTTATTTTAATTTAAGTCATTTAATTGTGTGATATTTATTTCATTGCGTGTTGTCAATAGGTGTTATAACATTTGAGACAACATTTAAATCTGATACGCGCAACTCTCGTATATCTTTTACCATTTATGTTAAACAAAATATGCATCATATCTACAAGTGGTATCAAAGCCGTCTCTTGATATACTAAGTGTTGATCCTGATTATTTTGTTTAATAGGTCTTTTTGATGGACGTGTAACTCCCAAACGCAGCACTTCGACTACCTGTTTTGGATGGATCCAACTACAGTCTATGGAAGGTCAAGATCAAAATATATATTAAGTCCATAGATGAACGAGCGTGGCAACGTGTTATCAGCGGTTGGAGTTGTTGTAACGCCTAGAAAATTTAAGAGTCCACGCGAACCACATGCATGCAATTATTAAATTCCTTTTGTATTGCAATTAATTGTTTTAATTGCGTTAATTAATTATGTTGTGCATATTTACATGTTTAAAAATATATTTTCTACATGGTTGCATTAAAATGTATTTTCGAATGTTATTCGAGTTGCGATCGAGGAACGGAGACCGATGATTGAAAATGGAAAATGTTTTTATTAAATAATTGTTTTTGATTATTTAAAATAAGGGTGATGATTTTTCTTATTTTTGAAAATATAGAGTTTTGAGGTGATTTTATACGCCGAGACGTAAATTTTATCGGTGTTGGTTTTTCAACAAAAATACGAACGTTTTGACAACCCCGCTAATAAATTCACAAAGTTTATTAATCAAAATTATTTTTAAATCTTTTAAATATTTTAATTAAGCACTAATGGGCCTAATTAATTACCTAATGGGCCTAAGCTTGGTTAGTGTTTTATTTATCTATTTAAAGTGCAATTTCTCCCCCATTAACTCCTACAACTATACGTCCCACTCCCCTTCCCCACTCAAACTCTTTCTTTCTTTCAAAAACACACGGCACACACAATCAAATTGAAGGAAAAAGTTGAAGGTTTCAAGAGAGTTTCAAGCCAAGGTCGTTCGTCGCCGTTCTTCGCAATCGTCAACATAAAATCGTGCGTTTAAAACGCAAAGGCACGCCTATTCTTTTCTTCAAAACATCATCACACCATAGTATTTGTTTATGCATGATATTTGAAAAAAAAAAAACATAGCACACAAGATAAATTTTCGTAACCACATGCTTACGTGTTCTAAATTGGTGTTTTTAATTTCCAAAATCATGTTTTATATGTGTTAAAGGGGCTGCCATGATCAGGACATTTTTAGACATTGTTTTACATGAGTTTAGAGTCCTAAAATAAGCCACAAACAATGCACAAAACAAAACACGAAAGCTGGAAGCCTGTTGCTGTCATGGGGGTTCGGTTCACATGTTTTAGGGGATGGGCTTGGTTCGGTTGGGACCAGGGGCTAGCTAGGGTCAGGTATGAGACGAGTGAAGAGTCCTAGCCACGCTAGGGCTCGAGACAAGAGGCTGGGAAGGCTAGGACTCCAACCCGTAAGCTTCTAGGAAGTTGCGCAGGGTTCAGCAACATGGCAGGAAGAGTTGGCTCGGCCTGGGGGCTCTGGGCTGGGGTAGGTCAAGTTGTCAGGGCCCTAGGAGAGTGCTTGGAGTGCTGGTTCAAGGGGTGGCTCGATGATTAGAGGCCCAACAACAGAAACAAGAGTTATAGTGCAAGTGGGTTTCTCGGCCAGGTTGTGTTGCTGGGATGTATGACTTCAGTTTTCAACTGGAGCTCGAGTCCTATGGGTTCTAAGGGTCCAGGAGGGTGCCTAGAGAGGCTGGTCATAAGTTGGTGCAGGGTGGCTCGACATGGCTCGAGCTAAACACAAAAATGTGGGGGAGAAGCTCAAGATAGCAAGTTAGGCGAGATGTTGCTGTCAAGCTTCAGTGGTTTGCTGCTCACGTCCAGGGGCTTGGGTTGGTCTGGGCTTGGTTTAGGCGCGGTCCAGGGAAGGTTATGGTCATGAGGGGTCAGTGGTTAGACGGCTGGAAGAGTCCTAGGCAACTAGGAAACCCAATTCAACATGGACACTACAAACACACACACGCATGCACTTGGGGTCGAGTTCCAGAAGTGTTTTGGTTGGGCCTGGCATGGTTGTTTGGACTGGGCTTGGTCAGTAGGGTCCCTAGGTGGGTTGGATAGGTTTTGCTCAAGGTGGCTCGGGGGTGGCTCGAGTATTTTAGGAGATGGCTCGGTGTGTTCGATAAAGTGTCAAAAACGAAAATTAAAAGGCTAAAATTGAATCCATGGGTCCACGGGGGTGACTCATGACTTGGAAGGGTAGAATAAATCATAAAAATGTTATGTTTAAAATTTGGGATCAAAATAACGAGTTTTGGATTTATTCGGGATTTAATCACCGCACGAAACGCTAATTAACGAGTTAATTGAAATGCCTAGTTTTAATGCTTTATAAAATTATGGAAAATTAGGTTTAAGCTTAAATAATTATTAAAAGCCTAAGTTTTTAGTTTGGGAATTTTATATTAAGGTTTGGTTTAATTCGGGATTAAAACGCATTAATACGTTATATTTAAATATTAATTTAAAAGTCGTCGAATTAAGATAAATAAAAATATGAGAAAATTCATGTATGCTTAAATAACTATTTGGGACATTTTAGAGTCAATGAAATTAAGAAAATGTCAAAAACGTGAAATTTTACGTCTAGGGGTAAAACAGTCTTTTTACACCTAAAAATTAGTAAACGATATGCAGTGTTCTGAATGTTGTTTTATATGTTAATATGATTGTTTTCAATGATTATGGATGTTTATATGTTAATATGTCAATTTTAAATGTTTATGGATTTTTAAAACGTTAATATGTTTAATGTTTTATGATTTAATATGCTAAAATTTTTATTTTAAATGTTTATGTTCCTAATGTCTATTTTAAAAGTTTATAAAATTAAAATGTTTATTTTAAAACTGTTCATAGATGTTTATGATTTTTAATATGTTAAGTTATGATTTTTAAATGTCTATGATTTTTATGATTTAAATATGGGCATTTAAAATATTTGTTGCATGCTTGGTTTCAAAATAAAAATGATATTATATGCATGTTTTTATTAAGTGATGATAACATGTTGAGGACGTGAAGGGATTGTGACTACTACATGTTGGAAATATTGTGAGGGTTATGGTCCCAGTGGGAGCCTGACGATCGTGTTTCCTTGGATACGGATACGAATACGAATACGAATTACGAATATGTTAATACGTAGGCCAAGGCCCAGTTGACCGGTGAGAGTGTTGCTGGTGTCTCCGCCGCCCAGTACTGTGGTTTCTTTAGATGGATCCATCGCCCAATACGATCAAGAATACGAGTCACAATCACGATCTGAATTCAACAAACACGAACATGAATATGAATACGAATATGAATATGGATACGAATATAGATATGCATATAAATATGAATACAACTATGAATATGAATATGTTTATATTTTTATGAAAATGTTTTTATGCATCATGAAAACGTTTACGAAAATGTTTAAGTTTAAGTTTATGCATCTTCATGAAAATGATATTTAAGTACAAGTATTTTTCACTATTATATGTTAACTGTATTATGTATTACTTGTTATCAAGAATATGATGTGTTGAGTCTTTAGACTCAATAGGTGTGATTGATGCAGGTGATTTTGATGTTAATGTTTTTGGAGGTCTTTATGGTTGATCTGACTGGACTGAAGGTGCACATAACCCGAGGACCGACGCTAGTTTTTCGCACTAGTTTACGATTCATGATTTTTAAGTGTTGTTAAAGATATTTTTACGACTTTTATTTATGTTATTAGTGGTTTTTGAGAGGTTATAGTATGGGCTATACTTTTCAATTGTTAGTTGGTTGATTTATTTTAAAATGATATCAAAAATATTTTATGTTTGTGTATGCAATTCGGCCGATGCTAAGTGAGGTTTAAAAAAAAATTCTAGCACGTTTTAAGAAAACGAGTAGTAGACGTTTCAATTGGTATCAGAGCAATGGTTCTGTAAAGGGTTGTGCCACCATCAGAGCCAGAAAGATCAATCGTCAAGCCTCAAATTTGTAAGTTTACATGCTTTATATGATTTATATGTTGTTACCTGTATGACTACATGAATTATATGTTCACGTCACATGTTTAATAGTTTTATGATAATATATGTTTTATATGCTTTGGAATTTTTATACGTAATACGATATGAAATGAAAAAATTATTTGATTTCAACGCATGTTGGTTTCGTGGTGGAATTGAACTATGTTGATTTTTGGGTTTTATTATTGATGTTCTACTTTTTGGGCTATAAGTTAATCGTGAATATTATGAATGTTTTTGGGACATGTAGATTTTCTAAGAAAATATTTATGATTCGTGGTTACTAGTTGAATTAATTTTTGGGAATTAATCATAAGAAATAATGATTCGATGATTTGCAATGACTTGGGAGTAAGAAAATGTATAAATTGAGATTTTAAGTTTGATGGAAATGTAATATTGGTTATAGAAATTAATTTTTGGGTAAATAAGTTTAAAATTTTGAAATTATGCTATGGAAAACCTGTAGAAAGAAATTAAGAATGCCAAGAGTTTATGAGTTAACTGTAGGAATTTTGAAATTAAGGGCCATTTAAGATAATTTTTGAGGAAATTAAGAATTTATTTTGCAATTATTAAAGAATTTGGGGACTAGTTTAGCAATAAGCGATAATTAAATGGTTTAAATGATAAGAATTTTGAGGATTTAGACTTTTAAGTATATTTGGAACCTTGGGATATCTTAGGTTATAACGTTATAAGGAATGTTAATCAAGGGTTTTTAAAGATGAATCACATTAGGCTTGAAAATCTAAGCGTTAGCAGATGTGTTTGGGATTTTAAGGTTGAAATATGATAAGTTGATGAAAATTTTAGGTATAAAATAAGGAAAGTAATATACAATAAGTATGGTCAGCCATATTTTTATATTGGGAATTTTAAGAAAAGTTGAAATTCGAGGTTGTAATAGTAACAACACTAAGTCATTATGGGTCTTTTTAAGTTGCGATTTGAAAATAAGGATTTAGAAGGTAAAATTAATTGGGATCAAGGAGACGTAAGGACATTCTAGAATTTAAGTTTTATCAGAGTAGTGCAGCGGAAGCGCGGAATTTTGGGATACTTGTAATAAATCTAAACTTTGGGTTATTTAGGATAAGCGAATTTCGAGGACTTCAATTTAAGGGGGGAAGATTGTAACGCCTCGAAAATTTAAGAGTCAACGCGAACCACATGCATGCAATTATTAAATTCCTTTTGTATTTCAATTAATTGTTTTAATTGCATTAATTAATTATGTTGTGCATATTTGCATGTTTAAAAATATATTTTTCTACGTGGTTGCATTAAAATGTATTTTCAAAGATTATTCGAGTTGCGATCGAGGAACGGAGACGAGGACTGATATTGGAAAATGTTTTTATTAAATAATTGTTTTTGATTATTTAAAATAAGGGTGATGATTTTTCTTATTTTTGAAAATATAGAGTTTTGAGGTGATTTTATACGCCGAGACGTAAATTTTATCGGTGATTGGTTTTTCAACAAAAATACGAACGTTTTGACAACCCGGCTAATAAATTCAAAAATTTTATTAATCAAAATTATTTTTAAATCTTTTAAATATTTTAATTAAGCACTAATGAGCCTAATTAATTACCTAATGAGCCTAAGCTTGGTTAGTGTTTTATTTATCTATTTAAAGTGCAATTTCTCCCCATTAACTCCTACAACTACACGTCCCACTCCTCTTCCCCACTCAAACTCTTTCTTTTCTTTCAAAAACACACGGCACACACAATCAAATTGAAGGAAAAAGTGGAAGGTTTCAAGAGAGTTTCAAGCCAAGGTCGTTCATCGCCTGTTCTTCGCAATCGTCAACATAAAATCGTGCGTTTAAAACGCAAAGACACGCCTATTCTTTCCTTCAAAACATTATCACACCATAGTATTTGTTTATGCATGATATTTGAAAAAAAAAACATAGCACACAAGATAAATTTTCGTAACTACATGCTTACGTGTTCTAAATTGGTATTTTTAATTTCAAAAATCATGTTTTATATGTGTTAAAGGGGATGCCATGATCAGGACATGTTTAGACATTGTTTTACATGAGTTTAGAGTCCTAAAATAAGCCACGAACAATGCACAAAACAAAACACGAAAGCTGGAAGCCTGTTGCTGTCATGGGGGTTCGGTTCACATGTTTTAGGGGATGGGCTTGGTTTGGTTGGGACCAGGGGCTAGCTAGGGTCGGGTATGAGACGAGTGAAGAGTCCTAGCCACGCTAGGGCTCGAGACAAGAGGCAGGTAAGGAGTCCTAGCAAGCTAGGACTCCGACCCGTAAGCTGCTAGGAAGTTGCGCAGGGTTCAGCAACATGGCAGGAAGAGTTGGCTCGGCCTGGGGGCTCTGGGCTGGGGTAGGTAAAGTTGTTAGGGTCCTAGGAGAGTGCTTGGGGTGCTGGTTCAAGGGGTGGCTCGATAGTTAGAGGCCCAGCAATAGAAACAAGAGTTATAGTGCAAGTGGGTTTCTCGGCCAGGTTGTGTTGCTGTCAAGCTTCAGTGGTTTGCTGTTCACATCCAGGGGCTTGGGTTGGTCTGGGCTTGGTTTAGGCGTGGTCCAGGGAAGGTTATGGTCATGAGGGGTCAGTGGTTAACGGCTGGAAGAGTCCTAGGCAACTAGGAAACCCAATTCAACATGGACACTACAAACACACACACGCATGCACTTGGGGTCGAGTTCCAGAAGTGTTTTGGTTGGGCCAGGGCTGGTTGTTTGGACTGGGCTTGGTCAGTAGGGTCCCTAGGTGGGTTGGCTAGGTTTTGACTCTAGGTGGCTCCGGGCGTGGCTCGAGTATTTTAGGAGATGGCTCGGTGTGTTCGATAAAGTGTCAAAAACGAAAATTAAAAGGCTAAAATTGAATCCATGGGTCCACAGGGGTGACTCATGACTTGGAAGGATAGAATAAATCATAAAAATGTTATTTTTAAAATTTGGGATCAAAATAACGAGTTTTGGATTTATTCGGGATTTAATCGCCGCACGAAACGCTAATTAACGAGTTAATTGAAACGCCTAATTTTAAGCTTTATAAAATTATGGAAAATTAGGTTTAAGCTTAAATAATTATTAAAAGCCTAAGTTTTTAATTTGGGAATTTTATATTAAGCTTTGGTTTAATTCGGGATTAAAACAGCATTAATACGTTATATTTAAAGATTAATTTAAAAGTCGTCGAATTAAGCTAAATAAAAATATGAGAAAATTATGTAAGCTTAATAACTATTTGGGACATTTTAGAGTAAATGAAATTAAGAAAATGTCAAAAACGTGAAATTTTACGTCTAGGGGTAAAACAGTCTTTTTACACCTAAAAATTAGTAAACGTCATGGCAGTGTCCTGAATGCTGTTTTATATGTTAATATGATTATTTTCAATGATTATGGATGTTTATATGTTAATATGTCAATTTTAAATGTTTATGGATTTTTAAAACATTAATATGTTTAATGTTTTATGATTTAATATGCTAAAACGTTTATTTTAAATGTTTATGATCTAAATGTTTATTTTAAACGTTTATAAAATTAAAATGTTTATTTTAAAACTGTTCATAGATGTTTATGATTTTTAATATATTTAGTTATGATTTTTAAATGTCTATAGGTTTTATGATTTAAATATGGGCATTTAAAAAACTTGTTGCATGCTTGGTTTCAAAATAAAAATGATATTATATGCATATTTTTATTAAGTGATGATAAGATGTTGAAGGACGTGAAGGGATTGTGACTACTACATGTTAGAAATATCGTGAGGGTTATGGTCCCAGTGGGAGCCCGACGATCGTGTTTCCTTGGATGCGGATACGAATACGAATACGAATATGTTAATACATAGGCCAAGGCCCAGTTGACCGGTGAGAGTGTTGCTGGTGTCCCCGTCGCCCAGTACTGTGGTTTCTTTAGATGGATCCATCGCCCAATACGATCAAGAATACGAGTCACAATTACGATCTAAATTCAACAAATACGAACATGAATATGAATACGAATATGAATATAGATACGAATATGGATATGCATATGAATATGAATACGACTATAAATATGAATATGTTTATGTTTTTATGAAAATGTTTACGAAAATGTTTAAGTTTAAGTTTATGCATCTTCATGAAAATGATATTTTAAGTACAAGTATTTTTCACTATTATATGTTAACTGTATTATGTATTACTTGTTATCAAGAATATGATGTGTTGAGTCTTTAGACTCACTA
The DNA here is from genome assembly GCF_025594145.1 of Primulina tabacum. Taxonomy (NCBI): domain Eukaryota; kingdom Viridiplantae; phylum Streptophyta; class Magnoliopsida; order Lamiales; family Gesneriaceae; genus Primulina; species Primulina tabacum. The sequence continues at coordinate 23,751,375 of NC_134556.1, read as the reverse complement.
GGTGTGATTGATGCAGGTGATTTTGATGTTAATGTTTTTGGAGGTCTTTTGGTTGATCTGACTGGACTGAAGGTGCACATAACCCGAGGACCGACGCTAGTTTTCCGCACTAATTTACGATTCATGATTTTAAGTGTTGTTAAAGATATTTTTACGACTTTTATTTATGTTATGAGTGGTTTTTGAAAGGTTATAGTACGAGCTATACTTTTCAAATGTTAGTTGGTTGATTTATTTTAAAATGATGTCAAAAATATTTTATGCTTGTGTATGCAATTCGGCCGATGCTAAGTGAGGTTTAAAAAAAAATAAAAAATTCTAGCACGTTTTAAAAAAACGAGTACAGACGTTTCAGTTGTAGTGCCAAAAAGCCAGTACACGTATACCGTATGCATAATTTAATAGGTTAATTGATTTAAAAGAATTAAATGAAGAATTCAACATGTTTTGTAATGCCCAGGATTCGACAACTGTCCTCATAGTACCAATACGGGTCTTTCCAGCGTGCTTATGTCCTCACTCACAAGCACCCTAGGAAACTTCTCAGGGGGTCACCCATTCCAGAATTGCCTCGAGTTAAGTACGCTTAACTTTGGAGTTTTTATGTGATAAGTTACTGAAAAGAAGATGCACCATCATGATATGAGTAGTACCTATCAAATCTTATAAGCACTTTTCAACTGCACAATCTCATACCTGAACAATTTTTAAATCCCTATCCTTCCGGTGTAAGATTGGTTCAATCATGTTCTCTTTGCCTAGAAGCCTGCCAGGAGCCGATCATTGTCCGTGCAACCTTATGGCACCGGCGATCGCCCCTCACCCCCACCAGCTTCAGCTTGGTTCGTCCCCGAACCACACTCTACTAGGAGAGGTCGGCTCTGATACCAACTGTAACATCCCGGATTCGACGAATATCCTCACAGTACTAAGACGGGTCTTTCTAGTGTCCTTATGTCCTCACTCATACGCATCTAGAAAACTTTCCATGGGGTCAACCATCACAGAATTGTCCCAAGTCAAACACGCTTAACTTTGGAGTTTTTATGTGATGAGCTACCAAAAAGAAGATGCACCTTCATGATATGAGTAGTAACTATCAAATCTTTTAAGCACTCCTCAACTGCACAAGTCCTATACCTAAACAGTTTTGGAATCCCTCTCCTTCTAGTGTAAGATCGGTTCATTCATGTTTCCTTCTCCTAGAAACCTGTCAGGAGCTGCTCATTGTCCGTGCAACCTCATGGCACCGGTGATCACGCCCCGCCCTCTTCGACCCCGGGCCTCACATGTTTAATTTATTTTAAATATTTATACGTTTATTTTTATGAGATTCAAATGCATTTCTTGAGTTTGAGTTTTTCAGGCGAATATTCGATGCTTGGACTGGGATAGGAGACCGGAGACGATTAAGACGATAAAATTAAATGTTATATTTTATTTTAATTTAAGAAAGTATTTATTTTAAATGATTTATGAATTTTAGCATTTTAAATTCAAATTTAATTTATTAGATGAATGAAAAGATTTTTAGTATTTTATTAGCAATTTTCGAAATTAGAGATTTAATTCTTTACCATGTTGTTAAATTTTTTGTTATTATTTTATGGCTTGATTAATCATTTAGTTAGTATTTAATTTAATTGCAATTTTTTTTTTTTAAAAAAGAAGAGAAGCCTCTAAAACCCACTCACACACACAAACACATACTCACATTTTTACACACACTTAAAAATGTGAAAAGTTAGGGTTCAAGGCTCCCTTTTCAGCAGCCATAATTCTCAAAATTTACCTGCATGTTTCTTGAGATCTTCGCAAGTTTTTGACAAGGAAAACGTGTAGCAATCGTCCTCCATTCATCCTCTACATTCCCTCGTGCCGATATTCGTTTCGAGCGTTTAGACACAAAGGTATGCTCTAAACCTTTATTGACGCATCATTCATGTTTTGTAACATCTCGAAAATTAAGGTCCACTGTGAACCACGTGCATGCAAGTTATTAAATTTATTTGATATTTTATTAAGTTGTTTTAAAGCCTAAAATGCATGTTTCTTTCATTAATTTATGTTTGATTATTTTTATGCATTTTATGCGTAATATATGCATGATATGATTTAATTCATGAAATTTTAAAAATTCATGCATTAAGGTTTTCTAGGTGCATTTCACGCTCGAACGAGGATCGGAGACCGGAGAATTTTCATGAAAATTATTTTATTACATAATTAATTTTTATTAATTAAAATAAGGTGTTTTTAAGAGTATTTTTCAAAATAGGATTTTAACGGGTATTTTTACCCGCATGATTTTATTTTTAACGGCACGTAAATTTTATCGAATCGGGGGACTTTTTAATGGTTCGGCTAATATTTTCAAAATCTTTGCAACACGAAATATTTTTGGGAGTGCGTTTGGATTTAATGGGCTCATTTTTAAACTTATTGAGCTTAAAACTTTTTTTAAAAACTTTTAAAATGAATTGTGGCCATTAACAAATCTTTAATGTAATGATTAAGCAATTAAGTAATATTTATCCTAAACTAAACGTTATCAGCCGATACTCACCCCATTCACATTTCCTCCCCATCGGTTTCATCACCTAAACAACTGAAAGCATAGGTCTCCTGTTGTCCTTGCAAAGAAGAAAATTCATCCGAGACTCCTCTCATCAACCTTGCTCTCCAAACTTTCTAAGGCACGCTTTGTATTTTTTTTCTGCATCATACACGATTATTATGCTGGTGATTTGCTTTTGTGCATGAAATTTTCGATCTAGACTTATGCATGAGTAATTCTCGGTTTACTTGTGATCTTGGTGTTTTCTTGCCCAACTCTCACGTGTGTCTGAATCTGTGAAAGGGAATGTTGTAACGTTGTTGTAAGGGAGCTGTACAGACCACAATCATTGAGGTTTCGCTGCTGGGATTGAGGGTTGGTCGAGTTTTATTGGCGGGTTGAAGGCTATGCGGGTTGGAGCTTGTGTGAGGGGGCAAAATGGTCTTTTTGCACCCAGGGTAAGATTTTGGTCCTGGCAGCGCCCTGAGCACAAATTTATGACATTTTAAATGTTTATGCATCATGTTCATGATTTTTATGGAATTAGGATAAATATGTTGCATGCTTGGTTTAAATGAACAGTTACGTATATGCATATTTTTATTAAGTGATGAAAATGATGATACTTTTGAATGATGGGAATTGGTTGTGACTGACGATGTATATGTATACGATGACATGAGATATGATGAGCTGAGGCCCGGGCTCAGTGGGCGGGTAATGCTGTCACTGATGTCCCCCGCCGCCGAGTACCACGGTTTTTATAGATGGATCCATCGATAGAGCTGATACGAAACCTACAACTAATGAACTGAATTCAAGTAAAAGAAAATGTTTAAGTTTATGATGACACGATGAGCTGTCTTGACACGTATATGATTATAGGAGATGACATGATTTGACACGTCATGATTTTATACGACACGTTTACGTTATGATTTTAAGTTCATGAAATATATGTTGAGTATGATATTTTTCACTGCTGTGTGCTATGTATATGTACTTGTTATTCCTGGTACAGGTGTGTTGAGTCTTTAGACTCACTAGGCGTGTGTGATGCAGGTGAGCTTAATGATGAGGAGACTGGAGGTGCCGAACTCTGAGTAGGCAGACCTGGTGGGCGACACTACCCGAGGACCTATGATTTTTCCGCACATTTTGATTTTATGCCTTGGAGAGAATACGATGGTTTTATGCGTTGTTTTAGTTTACAGTTGAAGAGAGGATTTTACTCGTCTTTACTTTGTTATATTTTTATTGGGTAATTGCTTATGATAATTTTTAAATGATGTTATGAAGTAGGATTGCATTCATGCAATTTATTTAAATGGTTATTTTCAAATGAGAGCTTTAGTATAAAAAAAAATATTTCCGCACTTTAAAAAAAAAAAACGAGTGGATGTTTCATGTTTTATACTGTTATTTGATGATTTTATGCATGAAAAATTGTCCCTATATATGTAAGTTTTGGATCAAACCATTTATTTTCAGTTCGGAAATTTCTGCATGAAGAACTCACATTTTTGCATCAAGTTTAATGTACAGGTTGATGTGGATCATTGCGGACCGTTGCTACAGCGTAGGGTAACGTCTTTGGGTGTGTTTAGAAGCTTACAGGCAGCCTATATGATTCAGATAATGTCTGGTGTGGTAGTTGTTAGAGTAGATGTCCTACAAGCCAACGGTTGGCTAGGGAATTTATTGACTCAAGTGAAATAAACAATCTTTATTTTAATATAATTTAAATTTTTATGGTCTTGTTATACTTTATCTGTATACCCATGCAAACAGCATAGATAAAGTTCTTGATTATGCTTTAATACAAATGAATCGTAATTCGATGTTGAAACTCATTTGTAAACACTGCATATTCTAAATTCGTTCTTAGTCGATTCAGCCGCCTAAAACAGAGATAAAGGTCGTTTGAGCTCGAGACTAGCATCTGTGATGTTGTGTACTGCGTTTCTTGGTAAGGGCATGAAGATGTCCAAACATGCAGATGGGTAGTCATATGATGATTATACCGAACAACCCTCCCTTGGACTTTCCAAGTGGTTATCATTCATCGAGAGGATAAGTCCGTGGTTATGATTGTACACCATTTGTCCTTACGACCCGGGGCAACACTGAGGCTCTATATGCTAGGGCTGTGCTTTGACTCGTTTACCGGCTCCAAGAGAGTCATCAGGTGGCGAGGTTGGGTATAGTTGCGACACATATTGGAGCCAGTGCATTATAGTCGGGGATTCACCGCTCATCTACGGGTGTGGATATCCTATGTGATCTGATGTAATAATAGTGTAGAACCCGTTAAACCATACTACGTATAAGCCATGCATAATTACTATTATTTAAAAAATTAAATTGATTTTTATGCATGAGAGTTTAAATTCATTCTTTTAAAATTGGTTGAGTTATGATTATTTTTTTTACGCAGTAGTTTAGTTTTATCTTTTCGGGTAAATAAGCGAGGCCGGACCGGAGTTGGAGTATTGAGATAAAATTTAATGATAAGAAAATATTCCTAGAATTTATTTATGATAAAGAATAATTTATATTAATGAAAAAGAATGTTTAGGGTTTTAATTAATTAATTAGAGATAAGTAGTAAATAAGTTCCGTTATGTCCAATAATTAATTAAAAGCCTAAATTAAATTGTGTAACCAATTGAGATAAATTAATCTAGACTTATTTTTTTTAAGAAACTGTAACTTAACATGTTAGTAATTTAATTTAAAAATTTTCCATGCATGCAAGAAAATTACTATCCGAAATTAATTTATTAATTCACTAAATACATAATTATTGTTTAAAACTTTAAAGAGTTAAAATTCAATAATTAAGCAATATTTTACATCCAAATAAAAGCAAGATTTCGGCCATCACCTTGTAGGATTTAATTGGTTTGACAACTCTCCATCTTTAATTCATTTCCTTATCTTTTCTTGGGAGATAATTCCATCACATTTAATCTTTAATAATTATTAATTAAGCAATTTTTCTACCTTATTTGACATGAGGAAATCGGCCACTCACCATTAAATCAAATCAAATAATACCTCATTTCTTATCTATCAATACACTAGGATAGAAAGATTGATTGGCCATTTCAAATATCCATTTATCTTGCAATAATTCCCTTCATTTCCTATCCTTCTCTCCCTCACCATTTCCACCGAAATTCAGAGCTTAAACCTTCAGAAAAAAATCCGTACCCATACATGAACATGAACCGGATGTAAGTCACCGGGTGAAGTAATAATCCCATAAGCTGAAATCCCATAAGCGTGAGGTGGCCACAAGACATATCGCATATATCTCAAAAATAAACATTTTATATTTTTATGCACGTAATATAATTATAATCCTGCTTTTACCAAATGGGTTTGATCGTTCCTAGGCTCGCTGCGACCTAATTCTATCATGAGGACATGAAAATAAACTTAACTTGTCCAACACTACATAACCGGACAAAAAATGAGACTATTACGCCCAAGAAACTTAATATTCAACCATGGCTTCGTACCAACCCGAACCAACATTAAACCATCGTTTAGCCATGATTAAAATACACCTAAAATGATGAAATAATGTTCATACTAACTGAAATGCACGAAAATGGTGAATGGAGGCCAAAATCGAAAAACGCTCTTTCGAGAGTCACTTTGGCACATTGCATCGTAAATTCTCGTACGACCTCTAAACTTAACCAAATCACGAACGGCCAAAAGCATGACCTTCATAACTCAATGAGGCACATGTCCAGTCCAAGGCCATAGGCTAAAAGCCAAACAAGAAATCCAGTCCAAGTAAAAGTAAGAAACTGTAACTTAACATGTTAGTAATTTAATTTAAGAATTTGCCATGCATGCAAGAAAATTACTATCCGAAATTAATTTATTAATTCACTAAAATACATAATTATTGTTTAAAACTTTAAAGAGTTAAAATTCAATAATTAAGCAATATTTTACCTCCAAATAAAAGCAAGATTTCGGCCATCACCTTGTAGGATTTAATTGGTTTGACAACTCTCCATCTTTAATTCATTTCCTTATCTTTTCTTGGGAGATAATTCCATCACATTTAATCTTTAATAATTATTAATTAAGCAATTTTTCTACCTTATTTGACTTGAGGAAATCGGCCACTCACCATTAAATCAAATCAAATAATACCTCATTCCTTATCTATCAAACACTAGGATAGAAAGATTGGTTGGCCATTTCAAATCTCCATTTATCTTGCAATCATTCCCTTCATTTCCTATCCTTCTCTCCCTCACCATTTCCACCGAAATTCAGAGCTTAAACCTTCAGAAAAAAATCGTGAGTAGCTCAAGGAAAATAAGAGAGAAAACAAGAAAGTAAAGCAACTTCGTCTCCTCCGCGCCGTGTCGTCGTATAGTTTGTTTCTTTTCAAACAAAAGAATCCAAGGCATGTTTATATTATCTTTTGCTCTTCAATCAAGTCATATACATCTTTAAACCATATTTGTTCATGATTTTTAATAGCCAAAAACCTAAAACATGAAAGCCATTTTCGAAAGTTATGTGCAGTATTTTCTCGGCCTTTCCTTGTGCTTCACGTTGGTATTGTTTTTGATGATTTCAGGGGTTGGCTCGGTTCCGGACATTCAAGGCTGCATCTAGGCATGTACTAGGATGTGTTAGGGAGGTGTTGGTCCATCGGTTTGAGTCCCTTTGCCAAAATCAAGATGAAATGGACAGCAACTCTCCATAGTGCAATTTTTGTGTTTCGATTTCTTGTTGGGTGCCTAAGGTGAGAGTTTGGATCATGGTTGGCCCAGAGCCTGTAACCATGGTTTGAACCCTCCCTTAGCATGTCTAGGACATGACCAAGATGACCTTTCATGGCTTGGTTCATCGCCTCACCGATTTTAAAACAAAACAAGACAAGCACCCCCTTCGATTCCCTTTCTTTCCCCTGCGTGAGTGGTTTCGGCTTTGAGGATTGGAGTGGATCTTGGTTGGCTTTTTAGCCCTTAGCCATGATTCACACAATACCTCATGATGTCTAGATCAAGCCATGGTCAATCATATGGCCACTGGAATGATACATGATAGCAAAACAAACGCAACACCCCACGCATGCAGTATGCGTTCTCGGGTGAAGCGCGGGTTGCCTTGGGTGGTTTCTTGGATTGTGGTTGGCCTAGGGCCCTTAGCCATGGTTCAAGCCAACCCTTAGGATGTTGGGAAGAGGCTCTAGTCAGAGGTTCAAGCCCCAATGACCAATAGCCTTGTAAAAGAAGCAATGCAAGCAAGTGTCGCTACTGCATTTTTTTTACAGCAGTTTGAGCTTCGGTTCAGAGGCTTGTTTCGAGTTCTTCGTTGGCTTTTAGCCTATGGCCTTGGACTCGGACAGTGCCTCAATGAGTTAGGAAGGTCATGTTTTTGGCCGTTTGTCATTTGGTTAAGTTTAAAGGTCGTACGAGAATTTACGGTGCAATGTGCCAAAGTGACTCTCGAAAGAGCGTTTTTCGATTTTGGCCTCCATTCACCATTTTCGTGCATTTCAGTTAGTATGAACATTATTTCATCATTTTAGGTGTATTTTAATCATGGCTAAACGATGGTTTAATGTTGGTTCGGGTTGGTACGAAGCCATGGTTGAATATTAAGTTTGTTGGGCGTAATAGTCTCGTTTTTTGTCCGGTTATGAAGTGTTGGACAAGTAAAGTTTATTTGCATGTCCTCATGTTAGAATTAGGTCGCAGCGAGCCTGGGAGCGATCCAACCCATTTGGTAAAAGCAGAATTATAATTATATTACGTGCATAAAAATATAAAATGTTTATTTTTGAGATATATGCGATATATCTTGTGGCCACCTCACGCTTATGGGATTTCAGCTTATGGGATTATTACTTCACCCGGTGACTTACGACCAGTTCATGTTCATGTATGGGTATGGATATCGAGTCCAAGGGCTGTGATGATCTCTACTACCCAGTATACTGTGGTTTAGTCTGATCAGACGTGCATGTTATGTTATGATATGTTATGGGCCACTTGCGTAGAACATTATCTCAACAGAAAATTATGATATGCTATTTTATGACAGGGCTCTATCGCGTAAACATTTTACGTACGATTATCAGTTATGCACGTATTTATAATTATCCATGACACGATTTTCACGTTACGCTTTACGATACGATATTTTTATGTTACGCCAAATTTTATGATATATTTTCTTGTTATCAATGATATATGCATGCTGAGTCTTTAGACTCACTAGACTTGATTGTTGTAGGTGCTGATGAGGTTGAGGCCGAGGGCGAGGACCAGTGAGCTAGCTTGGGTCGGCAGTAGTAGGAACCCGAGGACCTCATTTTTGTCATTTACTATTTACGTTCAAACTCAGAGTTTACTTTGAAGAATTATTTTAAGTTGTGGTTTTGAAAACATTATTTACTTCCGCTGCTACTTTAAACATTAAATCTTTTATCAGTTTATTTACGAATGAGGCATGTTATTTATTTAAAGAGAAAATTTTAAATTATTCCGAAAATTTTCAAATACGAAATATGGGCCTTTACAAATAGTGCATGGAATCTCTGGCCAAAGTATGAGATGTACGTTGGAGAAGGAGTTCTCCAATAGTACACGCGATGCCACTCTTATATGTGTCACATAGTTATCGAATTATTATGCAACCCTTGATGAACCAATGGTTGCAGATTCGATCGGGATATATGAGATGAAGGGACCGTACTGTACGTTAATCATAATCGACTAGTTCTTGCAGGCACTATCAGTGATACCTAGGGAACCATGGGGCGATGCTACTAAACTCTCTTAGCATGATCCGATGGGTACAATCAGAAATGAGCTCTGACATTCTTAATCAATGTGTTGATGAAAAGAATGGGGCTAACTAGGATAAGCCCGAATAAGAATAAATATTATTCTGAATCACAAAGAGTTGTGAACTCATGGCTAGCTGTATCCATGAACCATTGAAGATTACACAAGCACTGGATCGTTTGTTCCCGTTGAGAGAATAAATTCAAGGAGTTGAATTTATATTATGATATAGTAAATTCAAGGAGTTGAATTTATGATAATTAAATTTTGAGAAAATAAATTCAAGAATTTGAATTTATGAGATAGTAAATTCAAGAAGTTGAATTTATAAAATTTGGAGATAATAAAATCAAGTAGTTGAATTTATAAAATTAGATAATTTAATTTATTAAACTCAAAAGTTGGGTTTATTAAATATTAAATTTTTGATGTGATAAAATTCAAGAAGTTGAATTTATAATTTAAATTTTAAATTCAAATGTTGAATTTGTAATGTATTTAATTTATTAAGCTCAAAGGTTGAGTTTATTAAATATTAAATTAAATATAGTGGGAAGTATGTTTAATGGGCTTGTAGGAGTACAAGTCCAACATACTAAATAATTAAAGTTCTTAATGAACTTTGATTAATTAATTAAACTAGTTGGACTAGCCCAATTAATTAATCAAGCCCATTAATGTTAATTATGTGTATTAGGTTTTGTCTTAATTATAAATAGGAGTGATCAAGCCATAACCCTAGCCTCCAGCTTCACAATTTTCGAAAATCACAAGTTTTTCTCTCCAAAAATTTCGGCCACTTCCTTTTGAAGGAAAACTTTGAGCTGTCTCTCGTTTTCAATCTCCAACGTAAAAACTTCTTCTAATTTTCTAGTGCGAATTAGAAGAGGAACAAATCATCTTATCGTGGACCTGATTAGAAGAAAGGAGTTCTTGAAGAAAGTTCATAGGGATTCATCAAGAGCTAGATCCGCCTATACCGGATTAGTTGGAGTCAAGTGATTTAATCACCAAAGGTATAAAATTCTAACGCCCTATGAATGTTTAATCATAAAACCATACGAGCGCCCAAATCAAACCTATTTTGATGGTCAAAATAAATTAAAATTTTTAAACTTCCGCTGCGTTTGGGCATGTAGAAAGCCGAGATCCAACAGTAGTTAAGCCGTGACGCGTTCGTGAGTATGTTACTGGTTTTTGGCTTCGGTTATTATGGTTCAATCGGGGGCTGGTCTTGGGCTTTTAGCCAGTGTTTAGTAGGTGTCTTAAGGTCATTTTAGGAGCCTGGTATGGGCTGGATATGGTTTGGAATGGGTGTTGTTGAGCGAAATAAGTGGAGCGCGCAGGCTGCCAGCATGTGCGAGCATGAGGGCTCTTGTGGCTTCATTCATTCGGTTCAGTGCATGGGCTGGGTTAGGGATCTTGGCTAGGGTCTGGACCATGTCTTAGGGTGTTAGGGCAAGACTGTTCTTGGTCGTTTATGGGCTGTTTGGGCAGGAAGGATGCTGGGAACAAAAACGTGGCAGTTACACGTGAAGCTTCATGCAAGGGCTGTCTTGGCCACGTGGTTCCATGTCTTGTGTGTGTGATCTGAGCTGGAAAGGTCTAAGTCAGTGGCTTGGTTAGTGTCTAAATTCAACATCTAGGGCTTGGTTAGGGGCTGGTTCGAGCCGTGGCATGTTCGGAGTCATTTGGAGCCAAAATCTCTCAAATTATGTCCTTGTTTGGCCTAGAGTTGCATGTCTTGTGTTGGAATGGTTTTGGCCTGTTCCAAATGTGTTCATGGGTCTAGACTGTAGTTTAAGATGTTGGTTAAGTACGGGTCGAGTCCTAAGTTGAATGGTAAGTCGTATGTCATCGTATTTAATTCGGGAGCCGTACGGATCCGAGTGCATTCAAGGGGCTGTTTTGGTTGTTTATTTTAGATGTCGTGGCAGCGTGTCCTGGGGCGATCCACCGAGGTTCTCGACATTTGTAAGTAAGTATGACGTGTAAAAGAATAATATTTTGGAGCTATGTAAGTTGTCTTGTGGACAAATATGTTTATGGGTTTGGAAGCCGAAGAACGTGTCCGGGGACTTCTATAACCTCTTTGGAGGATTTATGTTATGTTAGGAAGTGGACACCCAGTCCATGGACTGTGGTGATCCCTGCCGGCCCAGTACTGTGGTTTAATTTGATCAAACGAATTATTTTATGGTGCCACATTTCAATGAATTGAAACTCTACGCAAAATGTTTAAGTTTAAGTTATGTTAGTACGAGCATGTTTTATGAAGATGATTTATGCATGAAAGTCACGTCATATTTATTTATTTATTTATGCCCAAGTTATTTTAAGTACAATTAGGTTTAAGTGCATGATTTTTATTATGTATTATTAGTTATTCACGATTTATGCATGATAATTCTTTAAACTCACTAGACTTGTTTGGTGCAGATGATGCTAATAAGGAGGCTTGAGGCGTTGACCAGTGAGCAAGCTCGGACTATGTGCAGGGCAAATCCGAGGGCCGCTCAATTTATGATTGTTTTTATTCATGATAAAATATTTAATACTCTGATTTTTTAGTTTATGGTTAAACAATTATTTTTAAGTTTATTTGATTAATTTCGGTTTAGGTCGAGACGTCTTATGGATATTCCGGAACAATATTATTTATGCGTGAAATAATTGACTTCATGCATTGAAAATAATTTAGTTTTTGAATTTCTTTATTTTACAATTTTTGAATTCTTAACATTTATTTATTTTATTTTATTTTAAAATTCTAGTTATGTAATTATTAAGTTAAAATCATGATTTATTAATTAAGTAAGAAATTTTTTTATTTCCGGATATTTTAAGTAGTATAAGAAAGTACGCTTCGTTACAGGAGTCCACCGAAGAGAATAGACAAAGATGGTGATACCTTGATAAAACCTGAAAATGAGTGGACTTTTGAGGAAGTGCAGATCTTGAAGCACAACTCGAAGTCTTTAAATTCCATCTTCACCTCAGTCGATTTGAAAATGTTCAGCTTGATCACAAACTGCGTGTTGGCTAAGGATGCGTGGGAAATTCTCCAAAAACACTGTAAAGGCTCTAAAGTGTGAGAATAATGAAGCTAAGAATGCTGACATCCAAATTTGAGATTCTGAGGATGGAAGAAACTCAATATATCATCGATTATGATCGACGCCTCAGAGAGATTGCCAATGAAGCTTTCAGCCTAGGTGATCCAATCTCAAATGAAAAGTTGGTCAGCAAAGTTCTCAGATCATTGTTTGAATGGTTCAATATCAAAATTTGTGCAATTGATGAGGCAAAAGATACAACTCGACTTGCACTGGAAGAACTGATAAACTCACTTCGCACCTTCGAGATGAACATGAATATGCAAAAGAAAGACAACGGTAAGACGATCGTTTTTCAAGGATCAAATGACTTCGAAAATAATCTTCTTCTACTATCACAAGAAGTGAATGAGTAGGATCTTTGTGAGGACTCTATCTCATACATCACGAATAAGTTTGGAAACTATTTGAAGAGGATTAGAGACAAAAAGAAGACTGGACAACCATCAAAATTCCCTAGTATTATTGCTCTTGAAAAACCACAGAATTTCCCTTCTCAAGGACAGTTTTGGAAAAACAATGAAGGAAAGAGCCAGTTTAATCCGAAAAGGTATGAATCAATACAATGCAGAGAATGCAATGACTTTGAACACTATGCCAACGAATGCGCAAACAGATCCCATAAGAACAAAGAACTTAATGTTTCCTTGAGTGATGAGGAACTTGATGAGGAGGAATAGTCCAATGAAGAAGATAATCACATATCCCTGACTGCTGGAAGAAAAATGTTGGTTACAAGTGAATCCATTAGGTGTTTCTACATCTGGCCGCAACACATGTCCAAAATCATTCTGCCTCAACTCAATAACTTCTGAAACTTTGAGAGCATATGAAGAAGTCGAAACTGATGATGAAGAAATCACTCTTGAGAGTGTGCAAAAATTTTATGAAGAGTTGTATGCTGACTGGATTAAAAGAAACAAGTTGAACACAACTCTCACAAAGAAAAACACATAATTGAAGCCCGTAGTTGCCAAACTCGAGGTGATCTGGAGCAAGAAGGATTTGAAATTGTGCAAAACCAAAGAAGAGCTTAAGAAGGCAACTGAAACTCTTACCAAGTTCAACTCGTGTACATCTAAGATGGAATATATATTGATGATGGGAAAAAATGATAAGGATGGATTAGTTTTCAAAAACAATATTTTTGAAGTTGGAGAATCATCTAAATCTACTGTTTTTGTAAAATAAAATGTTGACACCACTAAACGGACTCAAGTTACAACTATGGTGAATAAATCTCCATCGAAAGGACAAGCTGATGCTCATAAGCCGAAGTCAAGGAAACGCAAGTATGTTTGTCACTACTGCTTTAAGAATGGACATATCAGACCCTACTCCTGTAAACTTGGAGATGACTGTATGAACAACAAAGCAAATCAGATTTTGTCCAGCGTGTTGCCCAACATCTACCAAAACACTTCCAATCATCGACCTATAGTAAGGAAAATTTGGGTACCAAAGGTAAAAATTAACTGCAATGTTGTAAACATATCGCTAAAAACTCACACTGCAGGTCACTTGTACTTTGATAGTGGAAGCTCACGCCACATGACAGGTTCACGTGAACTTCTCACAGACTACGTTGAACAAAAAGGCGGAAGAGTAACCTATGGAGGGGGAGCAAAAGAAAGGATTGTTGGAAAAAGAACAATGAATGTTGAAGGACTGTCGAAGCTCCACAATGTGCTACATGTCGAGGGATTGAATTCAAATTTAGTAAACATTATCCAATTGTGTGATGACAATTTACATGTTAAGTTGTATAAACATACATGTGAAGTTTTTGACGATGCTAATATTTGTGTGATGACATATACAAGATCTCCGGATATCTGCTATCAATTAGGAGAAGAACTTAGCTGCAAACATGCAAAGGTAAGTGAACTGGACACCTGGAATCAAAACTTGGGGCATGCAGATTTTAAAACCTTGAAGAATCTGAGTAAGTATGATGTCGGGCGAGGTATGACTAACTTGTCATCTGGTATACCATATGTGCGTGGAGACTGCCAAAAGAGTAAAAAAAAACTCGTGTGTCACATCCCGTGTTGCTACACTTCGGGACAACACGTTGTCTTGAGTTGCTACACATGGAACTTATGGGTCATATGGAAGTCGAAAGTTTTGGAGGTAAGAAAAAATTGTTTGTATGTGTAGATGACTTTTCACGATTTTCATAGGTAAGTTTTATTAGAGAAAAGTCAGACACTTTTGATGCATTTAAATATTTAATCAAAAGAATTACTAATATCCATAATTTGAATAGGGAGAATCAGGACTGATCATAGTAAAGAATTTGAAAACTCCATATTCTTATATTTTTGCGATAGGAAAGGAATATAACATGAATTTTCTGCTCCGAAAACTCCACAACAAAATGGTATAGCCGAATGCAAGAATAGAACACTTCAAGAAATGACTAGGGTGATGCTGAGATCGAAGGACATCTCAAAATATTTTTGGGATGAAGCCCTAAACACTGCATGTCACATAAAAAACCGTGTGTATTTAAGAAGCGGGTCAAAAATGACATCCTATGAGATAATCATGAGAAAGAAACCAAATCTTAAATAATTTGATGGATTGGTTCTCACACCTTTGAAGGTGTTTCAAACACTATATTCTCCATGAACTGCAATAGCTCGTGTTCTAATGAATGTAAACACCGATGAATTAAATCGAGTTTGGTGTTTAAACCAAGCGAAAAATACTCGAAGTAATCATTCGTTAAGAAAACTGTTGTATTTGAAAGCCTTTTAACTTGTGTGAACTGAATAACTGAAAATAAGAGGATCAGTTCTTGATGTATCAGTTAATTTATGGTGAGAACTGAACTGATAACAACTCGAACTGATCAAATTAGTTTGAAAATGATAGTTAAAAAGTTAAGTACACAAGATATGTTTGTGGATGTTTGGAGAC
Source organism: Primulina tabacum (assembly GCF_025594145.1). NCBI lineage: Eukaryota > Viridiplantae > Streptophyta > Magnoliopsida > Lamiales > Gesneriaceae > Primulina > Primulina tabacum. The sequence continues at coordinate 23,735,944 of NC_134556.1, read as the reverse complement.
TTCAACTGCTCCTATGTCACCCCTTCTACCTCCTCGGGTAGAATAAACTAGAAGACTTTGATTAATACAATACCTTGTACAAACCCACTAAGCTTAGGACTTACGCTACTACCTAAACGGGACTCCTATCCTAGAATGAAGGCAGCACCTTCCAGCCAACACTTGTTTAATGTCTCTGTGTCAAAGACTACATACACAAGTTTTACGTCTTTGTGCAAGACTTACTCAGCTATTCAATACGCTCTTTTCTCTGTATATGTGAGTGGTGGTGGTGTGTGTACGTGAGAACTGATCTATGAATACAATACAAAAGTGTTCTCACACACTGAGGGAATTGTGCTTCTAATCTAAGCTGATAACACGTTGAAGTGTTCCCTCTGGGCCGATTGCTTCTTGCAAGCTGATATGAATTGAACGTGCCCTTTTTTCTATCTTTTCATTCTACTTATTTGTTGATGATCTTGGTCTGTATTTATAGCAGCAATGCGATCGTATACCAAGACTCATAAAATATGTTCGTTGTAGTTGAATTCATTCCTCGATATTTGTTGTGTCCTTTCTGACAGTTATTCTAGAACGTCTTGTCTTTAAGCTCTGCAACAACGTCCATTATTGTCCTTTGACTGGACAAAAAGCTTTCCTTAATGCGCGTAGCTGGATTCCATTTAGATAAGCTTGTCGTGTTCTGTAAACTGGTAGATTCCTAACTGATGATCTGAACTGGTCAGTTGAACTGGTTCGGTGAAATCAGTTGGCTCGTCAGCTGAAATGATTTCATTTTTTCAGTTGAACTGATCAACTGAGCTCTTCATCAGTTGAGCTCTTCATCAGCTGACCGGGCTTCTGAAGGTCTTTTGCTGAACTACCTATCAGCTGGACAATCAGTTGAACTGAATATCTGATAATTCAGTTGGACTGGTTCAGTTCGATCAATCAGTTAGCGCTTTCAGTTTGTGTCTCGATAGCTTCAGTTTTGGCTCGGTAACTGATCAGTTCGAATCCTGAGAGTTTCAGCTTTCTATGCACTTAGGTAAATTTTTCAGAAATAAAATAACAAGTTTTGTTAACATCAAAATCAAGATTGCGAACATGAAATGTTCCAACATACTTTCATGTTTTTTGTTGTGTGTGCTATGTTTTGAATGATCGAGATCACCTTGCAAAATTTGACTCGAAAAGTGACCAGTATTTATTCCTTGGATATGTCATAGATAGCCGTGCTTATCAGATGTTTAATCTAAGAACTAGGACTATTATGGAGTCTATTAATGTAATTTTTGATGATCATGCAAATCTGAAAAAGAAAATTGTCGAGGATGATGTGGATGACCTGCTGGAAATTTCCATCTCACTGGAAAATCCAGGTGTTGCCTCAGTTGTTGCAACACAAGGCACAACACGTGATCCTGAACTGATTGAACCTGAGGATGAGCAGAAGAGTGATGATGATGCAATCGAAGATAAAATAAATACTCCACACAAAATTCAGAAAAATCGTCCATCATTTCAAATCATTGGAAATGTGCATGGAGATATTCAAACCCAAAGAAAAGAAAAATTTGATTACCGCAAGATGGTCGGGTTACTATGCATGAGTTCCATGTACTCCCAGGTTAGAAACTCCTGTTTTGTATCTCAATTTGAACCCAAAAATGTCGATGGAGCATCAAAAGATGAGTTTTGGACAAATGCGATGCATGATGAGCTTGAGAAATTTGTTCGAAATGATGTGTCGTATTTAGTTCCACCTCTTGACAACAAAATGGATTTTTAAAAAAGAAACTGATGAGTCAGGAAACATCCTTCGAAACAAAGCAAGGTTGGTTGCTCAAGGGTACAAACAGGTAGAGAGGGTTGATTTGATGAGACCTTTGCTCATGTAGCCCGTATTGAGTCAATCCGACTATTGCTAGCCATTGCATGCTATATGAAGATCAAACTCTATCAAATGGATGTCAAAAGTGTCTTTTTAAATTCCATTTTGTGTGAGAAAGTGTATGTTAGAAAGCCTAAAAGATTTGAAGATCCACACCACTTGGATCACGTTTACAAGTTGAAAAAGGCTCTATATGGATTGAACCAAGCAACCCGTGCATGGCACGGTAGACTGACCGAGTATTTACTCGAAATTAGCTTCAGAGGAGGTGAAGTAGACATAAATTTTTTTATTCAAAAGTCTAAAGGTGAAATTTTTATCTGTCATGTTTATGTGGATGACATCATTTTTGGTGCATATTCTCAAAAACATGCTGATAGTTTTGTTGAGTGTATGTCCTCTACCTTTGAAATGAGCATGGTTGGTGAGTTAAGTTTTTTTCTTGGTTTGCAAATTAAACAAATGCATGAGGTTATTTTTCCTTGCCAAAGTAAATTTGCCAAGTATCTGATTAAGAAATTTGCAAACAAAAATACTAAAGACAACAGAACACCTATAGGCTCTAGTGAGAAATTGTGCAAGGATGATGTTGCCGAAAATGTTGACAACACCTTATACCACATCATCATATGAAGCCTCTTGTATTTGACTGCTATTCGCCCTGACATAATGTTTAGCGTCTGTTTGTGTGCTCGTTACCAATCAAATCCTAAAATCTCACATCTAAAAGCTGTGAAGCGTATTCTATGCTACATAGTTGGAACTATAGACTTAGGATTATGGTACACCCAAGAAACTAATGCCAACCTGGTAGGTTTTTTAGATGCCGATTGGGCTGGAGACTTAGATGATAGGAAGAGCACAACAGGAGGATGCTTCTACCTTGGCAATAACTTAGTCTCATGGTATAGATGGAAGCAAAATTGTGTATCACTTTCAACTGCTGAATACGAAATATGTGGTAGCTGGAAATCGTTGCTTCCAACTTTTATGGATGAATCAAATAGTAGACGACTACGGGCTTAAGATTGAAACTCTACTTGTGTACTGTGACAATTCTAGTGCAATTGACATTTCAAAAAATCCAGTAGAATACTCTCGAACAAAACACATTGACAGACATCATTTTATTTGAGATCAAGTAGAAAAAGGGTTGATCCGCATGGAATTTGTTGATACTAATAATCAATTGGCTTACATATTCACAATAGCATTGGACTTTGAGAGATTCTCTAATCTTAGGAAATCTCTCAGCATGTGTGCAATCTGAACATTCATGGATGTGGTCTTTGATGTTACAACATCTCGGACAACACCCAATACTCATCTGTATTTTTAGGACTTAGACATTCTGCATTTGCATGCATACTGTTATATATTGTGTTTCTCATTGTGTTACATAATCTTCTGATGTACTGTCAATTCCTTACTTTTATTGTTTTATCAACACATTTGGACATTATATACCCTGGTTAGATCATAAAGTAGTGAGGGATGTTCTTGAACTCCATAATCATGTCCCAAATGAGAAGTGATTATTATGAAAATAAAAATAAACTATCCTTTGTCTCAGAAGATAAAATATGGAAAAAGATACCTAAAAGAGTCCAATGAAGACTATTCTTTTAGTGTGGGAGCTAACTCTTCTGAATTAAATACAGAAGTCAAAATAGAAGAAATGAAAAAATCTACCTAGAGGAATCCTGAGATGATCGTTCTTCTAGTGTGAGAGTTACCAGTCCTATATTCAGAAACTCAAACAAACCTCTGAGAGTGTAGAAAAATCAAAACTGTTTTTTTAGGAATTCGATGTGTTGTCGGAAGATGTTGCAAACATCAGTGAAAACACCTCATTCATAAACATATCACATACTTGTTTTCATGTTTCTATTTCTATTACATTCTGTTGTTAGGCATAATTAGGACATGCATATACATATTACTATGAATATTGTTGAGTCAAGAGGGTATGAGTATTTGAACAAATAAATTATGGTGGATAACAAGATTTTGCTAGAAATTTAATTTCTATGATTTTTGATGGTTTAGTGGGTTGACCAATATAGGAGTTTAAACTTGAATTAATTTTTGAAATACAATTATGCTAAATTAATGTCTCATTACATGGCTTAATTTTCGGATTTATTTTTCACCCATTGAAATCTTTACCGTTGGGAAGAATCTATTCAAACTATTAGGAATTGATGGGTTCTTGATTTTGTTACTGTTGTACTGAGTGTGTGGAATTCGCTTTTAACCCTTAACGCCTCACATTTTTACTCACGATCTCTGAAATTTCTCTACCAAATTATTTGCTATTTCCTTCTGATTTTCTTCGCAAATATATTTCACTTCCGTTCAGTCACCTCTCAATTTGACAATGGTAGGACAAAACTATGATCCACTTGACATCCGAAGCGAAAGGAGACATATGGAGGATATTGTTGCTGTTCCCGCAACATCTGCTGAAACACCCACTGTTCCGAGTCTGGAAATCATCCATGTAGTAGAGGCTCCGTTCCTCTTGAAACAATAGCCCCAGGCAAGACGGGGAATGAATTTGATGTGGAGAATCCTCCAGATTATGCTGCTATAAACCGAATATTTCCATCGGCCCCAATTGCCAGACAATCGAAGAGACAGGCTGGTTACAACCTCGACTTCACCACCAAAAAAAGGTTTCATCACAAGGGTGGGACGTCAGCTCGACCCTCACTTGCTGGTCCCTACAACACTTCTGGAGACGATTCAGACGATGCAGACTACGAGCTGGTGGCCCGTAAAAAGACCACATCAAAAACTGTGAAAAACCCATCCTCATCCTCCTCCTTTTATGAAAAATCCTCGAGTCCTACTGATGAAGAGCCACAAGTTAAACCAAATGTGCCCTGTTCGTCTGACGAGGATGAAGTCTCATTGGCTCAATTGCTAGCCAATTTGAAGAAGGAGAAGCTTTCTACCCCTGCATCCACTGCTCAAGTCTCTGATGACGAACCTGAACTTGATATGATGCAGGAATTCGAAGATAATCGCCCCTCATTTTCCACTGAATCCTCCTCAAGGAGCACTGATGAAGTATTTGAGGAAGGAACAGAAGCTTCCTCTGACGGTGACAGTGTTGTTCCAGATGTTGAAGACATCCCGAACAATACAGACTTTAGTGACTAATGACCTAGACAGAGCCTTCAGCACTAAGTTCTATTACGAACAGGCTCTATCACAATGGTCTCTCAATGTCAACAGAGAGTTTCTTGACAAAAAGAACGTGGATGTAGACGTGTTTTCCAGACAGAAACTGGGAAGTTTTCTCAAACTCCGTAAGATATTTTCAACAGTGTCTACTGTGATGCCATACTGCCGCAAACCAGTACTTGAATTTTACATGAATCTATCTCAAAGTGTTGAGGATGAAAGATCTGGGAAGTGCGGGAAGGTGTTAGTCCGTAACAGGGTGTATGAGTTCAATCCAGGTTTGATCAACAACTTCTATCACACCCCTACAGATGTAGAATAAGGTCTCCTACCAGACATGAAGCAACGTCAACAATCATCGAAGGCCTCGTCAATCAATTTCTGGCACATCCAAATCGGTTATATGCCTCAAATCTGACATCTTTCTATTATGTTCTTCATAAGATTGATGTTCGGAATTATACCCCTTCCACGAATTCTAAAATCGTCTCCAGACAACAATCTTTGACCTTTTTTGCCATTGGTACACCTGGTACCTTCAATTTGGCAAACTTGTCTTCAAGACATTACTTCAATTTGCCAAGTGGGCCCTCAAAATGTCAAAGCTACCATGCCCTTCACTGATTTATCGGATCCTTGAGTCTCAAGGATTCATTAGAGACATTGAAGAACACCTATCTGATGCAGGTGACCCTTCTCAAAGGAAATCGAAAGATAGATCTTCTATGGTTCGACTCTCGTACTGCCTCTGCTATCTCTGACATCCCTCAAGCCACTCTTGATACTCACATTCCCACAGGATATGTGATGATTTCCACTGCTACCATCCAAGCACAGATTGATCATGCCCTTGCCAAGATTCTTGAAGCCAAGGCTGATCTGGCCTACTATGAGAATCTCATTGCAGTTCATTCTGTCCTACTATGAGAATCTCATTGCTGTTCATTCTGGACAAAAAAAGTGAGATCACACTGAAGCAAAAAACAGATGAGGCTGGTCCGTCCGGAACAAGAGAGGAAGATGACACTGCTGCAGTGAACACTGATACTGATCAGTGATTAATCACCTTATTCTGCTCCTATGTTATCTTGTGATTCTGTTGTTTTTGTGTGTTCGTAATTCTTTTGTTACTTTGTTTTAATGTTATGTTTTGTAGAGGCCCGAAATTCGTACTTGAAAATTTGCGGAAAAATTTGAAATTTTCTTTTAAAATAAGTAATTTGCCTCATTCGTAAAATAAATTGATAAATAGAGTTTAATGTTCAAAATAGCACAGCGGAAGTAATTATTGTTTGCAAAATAACAATTTAAAATAATCCAACAAAGATAAAATGTTTGGGCATAAAAATGGTAAATACTGGAAATGAGATCCTCGGGTTCCACTACTGCCGACCCAAGATGACTCACTGGTCCCCGCCCTCGATCCCGACCTCATCAGTACCTACAACAATCAAGTCTAGTGAGTCTAAAGACTCAGCATGCATATATCGTAAATAACAAGTAATAATAATAAAATTGCATGCATGGTAAAAATATCATGAGTCTGGCGTAACGTAAAAATATCATGTCATGATTAATTATAATACGTGCACAACTGAACTGAAAATCATAAGTGAACTGTTTGCTCAATCGAGCCCTGTAATAAAATAACATGTCATAAATTTTCTGTTGAGATTATGTTCTACGCAAGTGGCCCCTGAACTGAACTGAACTGGATCGCCTGATCAGACTAAATCACAGTATACTGGGCGGTAGAGAGATGATCACAGCCCTTGGACTGGATATCCGTACCAATAAATGAACTGAACTGAACCGGTAAGTGACCACTGGGTGAAGTAATAATCTCATGATAATGAAGTGGCCACAAGCAATATCGCATAAATATCAAAAATGAATATTTTATAATTTTGCACGTAATATAATTAAATAACATAATTAAATATCCTGTATTAATTTTACCGAATGGGTTGGATCGTTCTCAGGCTCGCTGCGACTTAAATCTAACATGAAAAATATGCAAATGATTTACTTGCCCAAACTTTGTAATTGACTCCAAAAAGCGAGACAATTACGCCCAATGACTTGGTATTTAATCATGACTCCGTGCCAACCCGAACCAACACCGAACCATCGTTTAGTCATGATTAAAATACACTTAAAATGATGAAATAATACTCCTAACATTTCAGTACTTAGAAATTTGGTGAATGGAGGCCAAAAACATGAAACGCTCTTTCGAGAGTCACTTTGGCACATTGCACCGTAAATTCTCGTACGACCTCTAAACTTGACCAAATCATGAACGGCTAAAAACATGACCTTCCTAACTCAATGGGGTACTTTCCAGTTAAAGGCCATAGGCTAAAAGCCGAACAAGAACTCGAAATACACCTCTGAACCGAAGCACAACTTGCTGTCACAAAAATGCAGCAGCGGCGCTTGCGTTTCTTTGCGTCGTTTTCGAGACTATTGGCCATTGGGGCTCAAACCACCGACAAGAGCCTCTTAACAACATCCTAAGGAATGGTTTGAACCATGGCTAAGGGCCCTAGGCCAGACACAATCCAATCCATCACCCTTGACATCACACATCTCACCCGAGAGCACACCACCAACGCGTGGGGTGTTTTGCTTGTTCTTGCTGTCACGGACCATTCCAGTGGCCATTTGATTGACCATGTCATGATATAGACATCATGATGTATTTTATGAACCGTGGTTAAGGCTAAAAATCCAACCAAGATCCCTACAAGCCTCAAAACCGAACACACACTTACACATGCAGAAAACGAAGGGGCCGAAGGGCTTGTCTTGTTTTGTTTGAAAACCGATGCAACCATGGACCAAGCCATGAAAGGCCGACTTGGTCATGTCTTAGACAAGCCGAGGAGAGGTTCAAACCATGGCTATAGCCCCTAGGGCAGCCAGGATTCGAAACCTTCTCCTTTGACAGCAAAACCACAAAACCGAGACACACAATGACATAAAGGAAGAGTTGCTGTCATTTCTTAATTCCAGCATGCATGGGGCTTGAACTAATGGGCTAATGTGATCCTTACACACCCTAGTACGTGTCTAGGTGCAGCCTTGGGAGCCTAGGATCGAGCCACCTTCCTGAAACAACAAAAACATGCAACCCGTGAAGGCACAAGTGAAACCAGAAGAATTCTGCACGATATCCTTTGAAAGTTTCCAACAAATTTTCGGTTTTTTTGCTATATAAATCATGTATATGCGATGTTTAAAAATCCTATATGGCTTGATTGAAGAGTGAAAGAAAATATAAACATGCCTTGGTTTGTTTTGAACGAAAAACAAACGGAACGACGACGCGGCGCGGAGGAGGCGGAGTGCTTCGCTTTCTCACTTTTTCTCTCTTATTTTTTTCTCCTTGCTACCTCACGTTTTTTTCTTTTTCCTCTCTCAAATGTTCTGAAATTCGGTGATAATGGTGGGGAGGGAGTCTAGGAAGATAGATGGGAGGTTGCAAGATAAATGGAAGGAAAATGAATCTTTCTATCCTAGTTTATTGGTTAGATAGGAAACAAGAATGATATCAAAAGATTTGTAGGCTAATCAAGGGGTGCACTTGGTCGATTATGGTGTCTAGGAACAAGGAAGGAAATAATGCTTAATTATTTAATTGTTGAAGATTAAATGGTGAGGGATTATTTACCAAGAAAAGAGATAAGGAAAGAAATAAAATGATGAGTTGACAAATCAATATTAAATCCTACCAAGAGGTGGCCGATTTTATTTAGTTAAAGTAGGGTAGGGAAATTGCTTAATTATTAATTAAATGAGGATTTAAAGTGAGGGGATTAATTATCAAGAAAAGGATTAGGAAGATATATCAATGAAAATGAGTTTGCAATTTTAATTCAAATCTTTTATCAAGGTGGCCGAAAATTGAATAAAATGGAGGGGAAAATATTTCTTAAATATGGTATTTTAAATCTTTAGTGTTTTATCTACTCATTAAATATTTTAGTGAATTAAGAAATTATTTATTGAACTTTATTTACTACTTAATTCAAATTATTTAAATTATTCCTTAAAAATTCTTTTAAATTAAGTTATTATTTATCTTAAATAAATTATAGAATGTTTTCTTAATATTAAATTTTATCTCAATACTTCAACTCCAGTCTGGCCTCACTTATTTAACTAAAAAGGTAACAATTAAACTACAGCGTAAAATAATTAAATTTAAAGAAAATGATTTAAATACTCATGCAATAAAATCATTTTAATTTAAATACTAAAAATTATGCATGACTTATACGTGGTCTGATTTACGGGTTCTACAACTCTCCCCCCTTAAAAGAAATTTCGTCCTCAAAATTAAAACTCACCAAATAATTCGGGATACCGACTCGTCATCTCTGGCTCCGACTCCCACGTAGCTTCCTCCTCTGAATGGTTAAGCCATTTGACTTTCACTCGCTTAACCAGCTTGTTCCGAAGCTTCTTCTCCTGTCTGTCTAAGATCTGCACTGGTCTCTCTTCATAAGACAGGTTCGGAGTGAGCTGCAACGGTTCAAAATTCAAGACATGCGAAGGATTTGCCATATACTTCCTCAGCATAGAGACGTGGAAAACATTGTGTACGCCGGCCAGATTCGGCGGAAGAGCAACACGATAAGCTTATCTAACGTCCCAACCATGTCGAGGATTTCAAATGGTCCAATGAATCTCGGACTGAGCTTCCCTTTCTTTCTGAACCGCATGACACCTTTCATAGGTGCTACCTTCACGAAAACATGGTCGCCAATGGCAAACTCTAGATCTCTCCTCCTCTGATCTGCATAGCTCTTCTGTCAGGCTCTGAGCAGTCCTCATCCTATCCCGGATCTTGACTACTACCTCGGCAGCCTGCTGAATAATCTCCGGACCCAACTCTGATCTCTCCCCTACTTCATCCCAATGAACAGGAGATCTACACTTACGGCCATACAATGCTTCAAACGGAGCCATACCTATAGACGCCTGGAAACTGTTGTTATAGGTGAACTCTACTAATGGCAAGTTCGACTCCCAGCTCCCAGAGAAATCCATAACACAAGCACGGAGAAGATCCTTCAAAATCAGAATAACTCTCTCTGACTGCCCATCTGTCTGAGGATGGAAAGCTGTGCTAAACAACAACTTCGTACTCATCATAGTCGAATGCAAACTCTTCCAAAATGAGGAAGTGAATCTGGGGTCTCTGTCAGATACGATAAAAACTAGAATACCATGAAGTCGGACTATCTCCCGGATATACAACTCTGCATACTGAATCATGGTGAAAGTCAGTCTTGATAGGCAAGAAGTGCGCTGATTTGGTAAGACGATCAACAATCACCCAGATAGCATTTGATTCTCTGACTGACTTCGGCAAACCGGTCACAAAGTCCATGGTGACATTCTCCCACTTCCACTCGGGAATGGGAAAAGGCTTGAGCATACCTGCTGGTCTCTGATGCTCTGCTTTCAAAAGCTGACATGTCAGACACTCGGATACAAACCGTCTGACGTCTTTCTTCATACCAGGCCATCAATACAATAACTGCAGGTCTTTGTACATCTTCGCACTCCTAGGATGAATTGAGTACAGCGACATATGGGCCTTTGATAGAATATCTGCTCGGATAGAACCACTGCTAGGAACCCACATTCTATCGCGATATCTCACTATACCATCGCTGACTGTATACAAGACACTGCCCTTGGCCTCATCCCTCTGCTTCCACTTTGTCAACTGCTCATCTGCTGACTGACCACTGCGAATACGATCTAGAAGAGAGGACTGAATAGTCAAGGTAGATAAACGGGGAACTCTACCTCGAGGATAAGTCTCTAGATCAAATCTCTGCATCTCAGACTGAAGAGGTCTCGAAATCGCTAGGTGAGCCATCACTGCAACCTTCCTGCTCAATGCATCCGCAACTACATTAGCTTTGCACGGGTGGTAGCTAATGTCACAGTCGTAATCCTTCACTAACTCCAACCAACGCCTCTGACGCATATTCAGCTCCCTCTGCGTAAAGAAGTACTTGAGGCTCTTGTGTTCGGTAAAGATCTGGCACTTCTCCCCATACAAATAATGCCTCCAAATCTTCAAGGCAAATACCACGGCGGCCAACTCTAGATCATGGGTAGGGTAGTTCTTCTCATGGGTTTTCAACTGTCGAGAAGCATAGGCTATCACCTTCCCATGCTGCATCAACACTGCGCCCAAACCGAGCGTCGAAGCATCGGTATACAAAACAACATCTCCAGGTCCTGACGGCATGGCCAAAACAGGTGCTGAGATAAGAGCTTGCTTCAAAGTATCGAAGCTCTTCTGACACTCATCGCTCCACACAAATTTAACATTCTTCTTTGTCAATGATGTGAGTGGAACGGCAATAGAGGAGAATCCCCGAATAAACTTCCGATAATATCCTGCTAGCCCAAGGAAACTGCGGATCTCTGATGCATTCTGCGGCACAACCCAATCTCTGACTGCTGCAACTTTCGCTGGGTCTACCTCAATACCGCTGCTAGAAACAATGTGGCCTAAGAATGCCACTTTCTCTAGTCAGAACTCGCATTTACTGAACTTGGCAAATAACTTGTGCTTCTGCAAGGTCTGCAACACTGTGGTCAGATATCTGCTGTGATCCTCCTGATTCTTCGAGTAGACGAGAATGTCGTCTATGAATACTATCACAAACTGTTCAAGATACGGCTGAAATACGCGATTCATGAGATCCATGAAGATCGCTGACGCATTCGTAAAACCGAACGGCATCACAAGGAACTCGAAGTGGCCATAACGAGTCCTAAAAGCAGTCTTGGAAACATCGACATTTTTCACTCTCAACTGGTGATAACCGGAACGCAAGTTAATCTTCGAAAATGCCGAAGCTCCCTGCAACTGATCAAATAAATCTTCAATCCGTGGAAGTGGATACTTGTTCTTCACTGTCACCCTGTTCAACTCCCGGTAGTCAATGCAGAGCCTCATAGAACCATCCTTCTTCTTCACAAACAAGACTGGCGCAGTCCCATGGTGAAAAACTTGGGCAAATGAACTCCTTGTCAAGAAGTTCCTGAATCTGCTTCTTAAGTTCTGCCATCTCTGTCGGTGCTAGTCGGTACGGTGCTTTTGAGATTGGAACCGTACCTAGCATAAGCTCTATGGAAAACTCCACCTCTCTCTCGGGTACCAGAGACGTCCTCAGGAAAAACGTCTAAGAAGTCTCTAACAATCGGAACATCTGAAGCTGACTGACTGGGTGCCTCGGGGACAGATATAAAAGTTGCTAAAAACGCCCGACACCCTCTATTCATGAGCTTCCTAGCCTGGACACAAGGTATAATGCGCGGTAAAGGAAAGTACCTGTCTGGCTCAAATAAGAACTGCGTCATCCCAGGCGGTTGGACTAGAACAGATCTCCGATGGAAGTCAATCAAAACTCTGTTCCGCAATAGCCAGTCCATCCCTAGAATGATGTCAAACTCTGGCATCGGCAATACGCTAAGATCCGCATAAACAAGATTGCCATGAAGCTCGAGGCCTATGTCTCGAATCACATTGGTAGCCGTCATCTCCTCTTCAGAAGGTAGTACTCCTGAATACGTCACATCTACCCCAACGGTCTTGACCTTGAGGAAGTTAGCAAAGACCTCCGAAATAAACGAGTGAGTAGCCCCTAAATCTATCAAGGCTTTCGTAGCGGAACCGGATATAAAATTTCTCCCTGAAAGATTGGAACATCAAGCTGAACCCAATAATTACTAGAACTAACTTATAGACAGGCGAATGTCAAAGTTCTCCTAAACTAAATTCCCAAAAATAACACTGATTAGAGCACGCAATCCTATCGTCAATTCTATGTTCGAAATATTAACCCAGATTCCCAAAACATCGAATTTCAAATATAAACTTAAAGCTGTAAGATACCTGTCATGAGCATGGTGTCTGGGTTCGTCTCCGCTGCATGGAGAGCAAAGACTCTGCCTTGGGTAGGCAGACTTCCCTGTGGGCACTGCGGTAGCAAGTGGTCTGGACTACCACACTTGTAACACTTCCCGGAACCATACATACATGCTCCAGGATGGCGGCGTGAGCACTTGGGACAGACTGGGTGCTCAAAGGTCCTTGGGACTGCACGTCCTTGCTGCTGCTGCCGCTGTCCTTTGTTCTTGGGTGGGCCGTGGAGAGGCCTCTTGTTCTGATGCTGCTGCTGAGGAGGAGGAGGACGGTGTGGTACTGGAACCGGTCGCTTACCCTGACGATCCCTCTCAATGTCATGCTGATCCTGCTCTGCAGCTTGAGCTCTGGAGACGGCAACATCATAAGTAGTAGGGCCAGCCACCCTAACATTGCTGCCCAAGATCGGCCGCAGACCATCCATAAAATGACTCAGTTTGGCTCCAGTATCATTGGCGATCAGGGGCACAAAGTGGCAACCCCTCTCAAACTTACGGACGAACTCTGTAACAGTCAGATCTCCCTGCCTCAGGGTCATGAACTCCCTGGTCAACCTGGAACGCACCTCATCAGTAAAATATTTGGAGTAGAATACCTCCGTGAAGCGCGTCCAACTCAGTGTAGCCAAGTTCAAAGCTACTGATGCTCCTTCCCACCATAGGCGTGCATCTCCTCCGAATAGCTAGGTGGCACAACGAACTCTGTCTGCATCTCCAAGCTCCATGAACTCGAAGATAACCTCGAGGGACTTAATCCAGCCCTCGGCAATCAAGGGATCTGTCGTCCCTGAAAACTTCTTCGGACGCATCTTCATAAACCGCTCATAAGTAGCCTCGGGCCCTGTCGGCCTGGCTGCCACATCATTGTTCCCCGCAAACTGTGCGAAGAACTGAGTCATCCCGGCTAGCATCTGGGCATTCATGTCAGGTGGAGGGGGTGGAGGTCCGTTCCTCTCCTGTCTCTGATCCTCCCTGTCCTCCTGGCGAGGCTCATCATCTCTCGCACGCTCAAGAATGCGTCTAGGGGGCATACTGTTCCATACATAACCCATACGTAACTAACATGCATAATTTCCATAATTTCTTTAAAATTTTAAATAAATACTGAATAATCAAAATCTGAATATAAAATATTTAATGAGAACATGCTGTTAAAATAACTCATGCTTTAAATAAAATGCGTAAATGTAAAACTTACAGACCGAAGACGTGACTTCGTGAGCTTCTTGAGATCAGTAGTAGTACAACCCTTTACAAGAACATAGGCTCTGATACCAGCTGTAGACCGAAATTCGTACTTGAAAATTTGCGGAAAAATTTGAAATTTTCTTTTAAAATAAGTAATTTGCCTCATTCGTAAAATAAACTGATAAATAGAGTTTAATGTTCAAAATAGCACAGCGGAAGTAATTATTGTTTGCAAAATAACAATTTAAAATAATCCAACAAAGATAAAATGTTTGGGCATAAAAATGGTAAATGCTGAAAATGAGGTCCTCGGGTCCCACTACTGCCGACCCAAGATGGCTCACTGGTCCCCGCCCTCGATCCCGACCTCATCAGTACCTACAACAATCAAGTCTAGTGAGTCTAAAGACTCAACATGCATATATCGTAAATAACAAGTAATAATAATAAAATTACACGCATGGTAAAAATATCATGAGTCTGGCGTAACGTAAAAATATCATGTCATGATTAATTATAATACGTGTACAACTAAACTGAAAATCATAAGTAAACTGTTTGCTCAATCGAGCCCTGTAATAAAATAACATGTCATAATTTTCTTTTGAAATTATGTTCTACGCAAGTGGCCCCTGAACTGAACTGAACTAGATCGCCTGATCAGATTAAACCACATTATACTGGGCGGTAGAGATCATCACAGCCCTTGGACTGGATATCCGTACCAATAAATGAACCGAACTAAACCGGTAAGTGATCACCGGGTGAAGTAATAATCCCATGATAATGAAGTGGTCACAAACAATATCGCATAAATATCAAAAATGAATATTTTATATTTTTGCACGTAATATAATTAAATAACATAATTAAATATCCTGTATTAATTTTACCGAATGGGTTGGATCGTTCCCAGGCTCGCTGCGACTTAAATCTAACATGAAAAATATGCAAATGATTTACTTGCCCAAACTTTGTAATTGACTCCAAAAAGCGAGACAATTACGCCCAATGACTTGGTATTTAATCATGACTCCGTGCCAACCCGAACCAACACCGAACCATCGTTTAGTCATGATTAAAATACACTTAAAATGATGAAATAATGCTCCTAACATTTCAGTACTTAGAAATTTGGTGAATGGAGGCCAAAAACATGAAACGCTCTTTCGGGAGTCACTTTGGCACATTGCACCGTAAATTCTCGTACGATCTCTAAACTTGACCAAATCACGAACGGCCAAAAACATGACCTTTCTAACTCAATGGGGTACTTTCCAGTTCAAGACCATAGGCTAAAAGCCGAACAAAAATTCGAAATACACCTCTGAACCGAAGCACAACTTGTTGTCACAAAAATACAGCAGCGGCGCTTGGGTTTCTTTGCGTCGTTTTCGAGACTATTGGCCATTGGGACTCAAACCACCGATCAAAGCCTCTTACCAACATCCTAAGGAATGGTTAGAACCATGGCTAAGGGCCCTAGGCCAGCCACAATCCAATCCATCACCCTTGACAACACACGCCTCACCCGAGAGCACACCACCAACACGTGGGGTGTTTCACTTGTTCTTGCTGTCACAGGACCATTCCAGTGGTCATTTGATTGACCATGGCATGATCTAGACATCATGAGATATTGTATGAACCGTGGTTAAGGGCTAAAAAGCTAACCAAGATCCCTACAAGCCTCAAAACCGAACACACACTTACACATGCAGAAAACGAAGGGGCCGAAGGGCTTGTCTTGTTTTGTTTGAAAACCGATGCAACCATGGACCAAGCCTTGAAAGGCCGACTTGGTCACGTCTTAGACAAGCCGAGGAGAGGTTCTAACCATGGCTACAGCCCCTAGGGCAGCCAGGATTCGAAACCTTCTCCTTTGACAGCAAAACCACAAAACCGAGACACACAATGACATAAAGGAAGAGTTGCTGTCATTTCTTAATTCCAACGTGTATGGGGCTTGAACTAATGGGCTAACATGATCCTGACACACCCTAGTATGTGTCTAGGTGCAGCCTTGGGAGCCTAGGATCGAGCCACCTTCCTGAAACAACAAAAACATGCAACTCGTGAAGGCACAAGTGAAACCAGAAGAATTCTGCACGATATCCTTTGAAAGTTTCCAACAAATTTTCGGTTTTTTTGCTATATAAATCATGTATATGCGATGTTTAAAAATCCTATATGGCTTGACTGAAGAGTGAAAGAAAATATAAACATGCCTTGGTTTGTTTTGAACGAAAAACAAACAGAACGACGACGCGGTGCGGAGGAGGCGGAGTGCTTCGCTTTCTCACTTTTTCTCTCTTATTTTTTTCTCCTTGCTACCTCACGTTTTTTTCTTTTTCCTCTCTCAAATGTTCTGAAATTCGGTGATAATGGTGGGGAGGGAGTCTAGGAAGATATATGGGAGGTTGCAAGATAAATGGAAGGAAAATGAATCTTTCTATCCTAGTTTATTGGTTAGATAGGAAACAAGAATGATATCAAAAGATTTGTAGGCTAATCAAGGGGTGCACTTGGTCGATTATGGTGTCTAGGAGCAAGGGAGGAAATAATGCTTAATTATTTAATTGTTGAAGATTAAATGGTGAGGGATTATTTACCAAGAAAAGAGATAAGGAAAGAAATAAAATGATGAGTTGACAAATCAATATTAAATCCTACCAAGAGGTGGCCGATTTTATTTAGTTAAAGTAGGGTAGGGAATTGCTTAATTATTAATTAAATGAGGATTTAAAGTGAGGGGATTAATTATCAAGAAAAGGATTAGGAAGATATATCAATGAAAATGAGTTGACAATTTTAATTCAAATCTTTTATCAAGGTGGCCGAAAATTGAAATAAAATGGAGGGGAAAATATTTCTTAAATATGGTATTTTAAATCTTTAGTGTTTTATCTACTCATTAAATATTTTAGTGAATTAAGAAATTAATTATTGAACTTTATTTACTACTTAACTCAAATTATTTAAATAATTCCTTAAACATTCTTTTAAATTAACTTATTATTTATCTTAAATAAATTCTAGGAATGTTTTTTTATTATTAAATTTTATCTCAATACTCCAACTCCAGCCCGACCTCACTTATTTAACTAAATAGGTAACAATTAAACTACTGCGTAAAATAATTAAATTTAAAGAAAATGATTTAAATACTCATGCAATAAAATCATTTTAATTTAAATACTAAAAATTATGCATGACTTATACGTTGTCTGATTTACGGGTTCTACATGTTTCCTCAAAGATATTATAGTGAATATTTATTTCTCTCCTATGTTGCCCCTTGTGTTGCTAACACATTTAACAACACGTATGCTAACTTGATTAAATTAAAGGGGAGACTTGATATCATAATCAGGTGGAGAAGGATTGTCATATACAGGGGGATCAAATGAAATCAATATGAAAAATGATGTTTGTGTTGATTTTGTTCAGAAAGACAAAAAAGAGGAGATTGAAAAGAAATTTACTCTTGGTTTCCAAGATATAATTTAGTCCATGAAATAATTTTTTCTTAAATTTAATTTCTTTATTGATAAGATTGTGTGAAATATTGAACTAAGGGTTTTGTCTTTCAAGATATAATATTTATGATAGGATTTTTTGAAAGAGTTTATTTTTAATAAAGCTCTTAATTTTCATATCTTGTAGATTTCCTTGTTGAAGATAAAACCTAGGAGATGAGTAAACTATAAATAAAGGAAGCAAGCTAAGGAAAGAGCTTCTTCGAAACTTCGAATTTCGCCTCTTGAACGTTCAGGTTTGATGGCTGCTCATTTTTACACTCTTGAACGCCGATGTTTTCAGAGAAAATATTCATAAAAACTTTGATATTTTGAAGAGTGCTACTGCACGTGTTTTCGTGATTATTGAAGACATCCTGCGAACAACATATGCCAAAGTGTTGGCTGAAGATCATGTTTTGCTACTCCAGTTTTTGGCACTGTGTTTTTGCTTTCTTGAATAAGTTTATTCTGATTGTTTGTTTTAGAAAGTAATTTAATTTCTCAACATTTTGAGAAAATTGGGTTTGAATAAAATCACGAGCGTTAGCTTTTGTAAACTGAGATTGTTTTCTAGTGATTATTTTACCCTGAGGCATCGCACAAGTATAAATACTTTTATACTTGTGCATAATTAATCCTGAGTTATTTTAATTTAAGTCATTTAATTGTGTTATATTTAATTACGCTGCGTGTTGTCACAAGATGTTATAATATTTGGGGCAACATTTAAATCTGATACACGCAACTCTCATATATCTTTTACCAATTATGTTAAACAAAATATACCTCATGTCTACAGACTCGGTTCAGTTCATTTATATCCTAGTTAAGGTAGAATGAAATTTGAAACTTGAGCGTCTTCTAGACGTAGATACTAGTGAAAGGATCGATTCGAGACAAAATCCAAAACTTTTAGGACTAGTTTGACACGAGAAATTAAATCGTTAGGGACTGATCCGGAAGACGGGCCAAATTTAAAATAGAAGCAAAACAAATCTAGTATTTATCAAGACTTGAATCCTACATTCAAATTCATATTTGGATAAGAAACATTCTCATTTCTTTTCACTCGGGGAATCCTACATTCTTATGATCACCTTCTCCAATGTTTCTGCCCCGAAAAAACTATTCAAATCAACCCACGTAAGTTCACTGGTGCACATCTTTGCACCCGCGCTCGATTCTACATCATGCTTCACCACTATTTTCCAGCTCCTCGCGCTTTCCATTGAGACCCAGTCTCTGCGTCTGAGCCTTCAATCGCACGCAAGATGTCACCACTTGGGCGTCACGCAGCACCCACGCATTGCACAGAAACTCATCTTCTCGTACTGTTACTTCGAACATCCTGCTTACGCTCGACTCGTTTTCGACTCGCTTTTGGTGAAAAACTTGCATATTTGCAACACGTTACTTAGTGGGTATGGGAAAAACCAGCTCTTTCTCGAAAGTCTTGAAATTTTCAGGGAGATGTGTCGATTTTATATTTTACCCTCCGCGGATGAATTTACGTTCTCTGTGATGTTAAAGAGTGCTGGGGAATTCGGGGATGCTTTTGTCGGAGAAATGGTCCATGGTAAGGGCTTGAAAGATGGGTTGATTTTGGATACTGTAGTGGGGAATTCTTTGATGTACATGTATTGTAGATGTGGAAGCTTTGAAGATTCTATGAAGATGTTCGATGAAATGCCTCACAGAAATGTGTCTTCTTGGAATTCAGTGATTGCAAGCTATGCAAAACTGGGTTTGGAAAAACCGGAGAAAGCTTCGGATTATTTCAGTTTGTGGAACTTCGCAAAGGGAATGCAAGCTGAAGGCCTGAAATATGATGCGTTTACCATCTCTACGCTTCTTCCATTGTGTGGTGGAGATCTTAAAAGCGATATAAACGACAGATTTGATTATGGCAGGGAATTACATTGTTACATTGTGAGAAACGGGCTGGATTCGAGTTCTAGGTTTGGCGATGAAGTTCATCTAGGTTGTTGTTTGATTGATATGTACTCAAAGAACAGTAAAATTTATGAAGCTAAAATAGTTTTTGATCGGTTAAAGTATAAGAATGTCTTTTCTTGGACTGCTATGGTCAATGGCTATGTTTTGCATAAAAATTATGATGAAGCCTTTCTTCATTTTCGTGAAATGCAATGGGGAGCTCGAATTGAACCGAACAAGGTATCAATTGTTACTATCTTGCCAGCTTGTAGTTCCTTTACTGGCTTAATGGGTGGGAAGCAAATTCATGGCTTTTCTGTGAGGAGGGGGATGAATAATGAATCATCTCTATGCAATGCTTTAATCGATATGTATTCCAAATGTGGAAGTTTGCATTATTCGAGGCTGGTATTTGAACATGGATGTATTGAAAAGGATGCAATTTCTTGGAGTTCGATGATTTTTGGATATGGTTTACATGGCCAGGGTCAACAGGCAATTATGCTCTTCGATGAAATGCTTCAAAATGGAATTAAGCCTGATACGACAGTGGTTGTAGGAGTTCTTTCGGCTTGCTGTAGGTCAGGATTGTTTAACGAAGGAATCAGAATCTATGAATCTTGTGTGAATAATTGTGATGTCGAGCCTACATTGGAGATGTGTGCATGTGTAGTCGATCTGCTAAGTAGGTCGGGCCAGTTTGATCGAGCCCTGAACTTTATCAAAACCATGCCTGTGGAACCAGGTCCCAGCATTTGGGGAGCCCTTATGTCTGCTTCTGCACTCCATGGTAACTCTCATATGGCGGATTTGGCCTATAAATCCCTCATCCAGATAGAACCTGAAAACTCTTCGAACTATATCGGGCTTTCGAACGTATATGCTTCTTTGAAAAGGTGGGACACTGTAGCTAAATTGAGGATGATGATGAAAGAAAGAGGGTTGAGAAAATCACCGGGATGCAGTTGGATCAACATAAATAGCAAAACACATAGCTTTATGGTTGCCGACAAATCGCATCCTCGATCGGACTCAATTTACACGATCCTGAATCAACTAGTTTCAACTATGAAACTATCGCATTACATCCCAGACTTTGTTTATTTGGTTGAGATCATAGAATGATCACGAGAATCCAACAAGACGTAGTCAGCTTAGATTGAAGTGTTCACTTGATCGAATTATTTTGATTCATGGGAATCTCAAATTCAGCTTCGTGCCAACTTGCATAAGAAGAAAGTTGCATTCAACCAGCGGTATGTTCAAGTTACTGGAACTCCGATCCCGATCGACATTCTGCCGCTCTTAAAGTTCGGATGGAACTCGAGATTACAACATGGCTCCCACAGTCTCGTTATTTCTCATGTATTTCAACCATATCAAATCGAAGGACAATTTTTTACTCCCATTCGAACGATTCAATCACAATTCCTAGCACAGCCATTTTTGTTTTGTTGTTTCAAATTGAAAATTAGGCTCATTAAATTTCGAAAATTTCAGACTTGGTGCTCAAGTTTTCATAATTATGGCAAGATTTGGACTGAAATTTATGGAAGAGAGTTTTATTATTTATGAAATTATTTTCACCATATTCTGGAAGAAATTTTGCTTATTATGGAATGATTTAAGGGTAGAAAATAACACAATTTCGTGCCAAAATTTAAGAGGGGTACAACACCTATAAATAAACCTTCAAGCCATTCGAAAATCTTAGCACGATTTTGAAATTTTAAAGCAAAACACACATATTTTCGATCAAGATAGAGGCAAGTAGTATGTGAAGCGCTGCAGAGATCTCTTCAAGTTCGAGTTTCAAGCAGTAACCGAAATTCTGTTAAGCAATATATACAAGTAGCTTATGTTTTAAAATATCATATAAGCATAAGATCTCTTCATTCTATATTCGGTTTTAAAATTCGATCGACATGCCCTTCTCTGTTTTAAGTCGATTCTAAGAGTTATGATTGAGCATTGTTGCTAGGATTCGAGTTCGATATGGATATTAGTTTATTATATGGCCCCTACACAGTTGGTAAAAAATCGTTATATGGCATCGCCCTTCAGACGAGTAACAATTAAGGAATAATCAGTAAGTCATGAGAAATAAAATGAAATATATGTGTTGTATGATTACGTTTTGTGTGTGATGTATTTTCCAAATTTTCATCTACTGTTTTATATTGTATTTGATCGGCCTTTACTTGTTGCGTCTTTCCCTAACATTCATCCCCATATTCTCCTTCCTAGATAAGAACAAAGAACCAGTAGCGGAAGACGAGCAAAATATGTTCTAGAGTTGGTGATGAAGAATAATTTGAGATTTTCACTGTACGACTCGTGCTACTAAAATACTACTATAATTTTTTTTGTAAACTATTTTTCGAAATTTACAGTTAAGTGCATTCATGCAATAACTGCTGTCAATCACACATTTTAAAATAAAATTATTCAACTACTGGTAAAAATATTGCAGTTACAAAAATGTCAAATAATCAAACCCTAGACTGTCGTTTAAAAAAATTCAAATATGAAATATAAAAATCATGTCAAACCATTAACATATAAAAGTGAAAGTGTATAAAAATATCAATGTTTACTACTAACTCATAAACATAATGTGCGAAAAAATATGGTCATCGGGTTAGCATGAGCACATCCAGCCCCACCTACTCAATCTTCGGCGCCTCCAGTCTTCATATCAATATGCTCATCTACATCATTCACATCTAGTGAGTCTAAAGACTCAACACACCTGAACCATAATAGCAAGTACATATACATAACATACAACCGTGAAAAATACTATAATTAAAATACATTTCATGATCTCAAAAGCGTAAGCATAAACATGATATGTCAAAGCATAAACGTGTCCATATCGCATCATATCAACATATACATGTTCAATTTTCTTTATTTATAGTCCGTTCATTAGTTGTGACTTTCGTATCAGCCTTAGTCGATGGATTCATCTACGTATAACCGTGGTACCCAGCTGCGGAAATATCAGCGACAATATTACCCATACACTAAGCCTTGGCCTTACATGTTTGTGTTCTTGTTTGTAGTAGTCACAACCAACTCCCTTCCTTCAAAAACATGTCATCGTATTCATCACTTATAAAAATCATGCATATACGTACATTTTCTTAAAACCAAGCATGCAACGTATTTTTCGTATTTCCATAAAAAGTTACGTTCATGATAACATGTACATTTAAAACATGTCAATTTGTGATCAGGATGCTGCGAGGACTGCTAACCCGATCCGGGTGCAAAATGACCATTTTGCCCTTGGAAACCCTAATTGACCATTTTACCCCTGGACCTCAAAATTTCGACCCGAAGCACACCAAACTCCTTAAAACACCTCAAAACATATTTATAATCATTTACTAGCAGTAAACTCGAGCCCATGCATTAAGTTCTATTATTCATTTTTAAAATTGGACCGGAGTCCTGGTTTTAACCCGAATCACCTCTAAATTTAACCGAACTTTCTCCAACTTGAACCATGACTTAACCATACCCTATCATCCCTTAAACCACCTAGACCAGACAACCTAAGACCCATGAGCATGACCAAAAAGCAGCTGGAATTTATGCACTATGGCGGCCGAACCCTAGTGGCACACCCAAACCAAAAACACAAACCTACACCGATCCAACTCGGACCAGACCCAAACCAAACCTTGACTAGGCCACTTAGGACCAGGATAAGACCACTTGCACCTGACTGGACCCTCCAGATCGAGCCATGCACGCAGGGACGCAACATTTCCCAAATCCGACTCCTCACGCAACTACAGGCCTAGACGCCACGGCTCTCCCTTAAGCTTACTAACCATCCTAGAATCGACCCCCCAGGACCCTGACTCAGACTCTCCAGTGACTGAACCACTGCATGGAGAAGGCCTTCACACAGCCGCCATGCTCAAATCCCCGATCGAACGATCCCAAGTCCTAAAACCATGACACCCGATCGGCCCTTGCATGTTTTGATCTTCAAAGCCGGCCTTCACTCCTAGATGCCTTCCAACATGATATAACACATCCTTACACCTAGCCCTAGCAGCCCCTAGCATAAGAACCATGAAAACATGAGTTACATAATAAGTGTAGGCATATTTCATGTCAAAATCGATTAAAATGTACAAAACATGATACTACTAAGATTTTCTCATGCAAAAACATACAAACCAACATATATTGATGTGAATGATGAGAAACACGAGATATAGGCGTGCCTTTGTGTTATTACGCTCAAAACCTTTTAGATATACGCGTAGAACTTGCACCGGAGAGACGCGGAAGGAGTTCTTTCCAAAAAGCTTGAGAAAACCTAAGGGGGAGAGCTGCTGAAATTCGAAAGAGGCTGCTGGAGGTTGCTGAAGGGGGTGGCCGACTTAGTGAGGATTAGGTTTAGGGTTTTGAAAATAGGTTTTAATAAAAAGATTTGTGTATAATGGGCCCTTAATTAAAATAATGAAGTCTAGTAGAATTTTGGTCCCATTATGCACTAAATAACCCCATTAAGCCCAAAAACTCTTCCAAAAAATATTTCATTTAGATATGTTTTTTGAAAATATTGTCCGATTTCTCAAAAAGTCATCTGACTTGCTAAAATTTATGTACCTTTTTAAAATATGACTCGATGAGTAAAAATACCATACCAATGCCCATTTTAAAAAAATCACCATTATTTACACCATATATTAAATAATTAAAATAATTATTTAATAAAAATATTTTTCCTTAATTACCCCCGGTCTCCGTTCTTCGTTCGAGCGCGAAAAACTAATTAAAGCCCTTACGCATGAAACTTTAATAAACTATGCAATTATCATGCATTAAATGCATAAAAATAATTAAAAACATATTCTAGTAAAAAAAACCCTAGATTGCATGCAGTCAAGTTACGTAATTTGAATTTCCTAGATCTTACATTCACACTTATTTTAATTCTATCATCGTTTGTTGATTAAAAATTGTAAAACACTTATGAAAAATTTTATTTTGTCTTTGGAATTTCTATTGTAAAGACAAAATTATTTATGAATTATTAATGAAATAGGCTAGTTTTGTTTTGAAAGTATTTTGTTTAAGATGAACGGCAATAATTGTGTATCCGATAAATGTTTTCTCAGATGTAATATCATGTGACAACATGCAGTAGAATAATATAACACAAAAATAATTAAAATAACACAGTGACAATTATGCACAAGTGTGTTCATTGATACATCATAGCAAAATAATCAATAGAAAAAAAATCGAGTTTACAAAACCAATAATAGTGACGGAACGAAAAAATATTTTCCTTAATAAGTCAAGGAAGTAAATTGCATCCTAAAATATAAATAACAAAAATAACGAAACACAAGAATACAAATCTTTGTTGCCAAAATTCAGAGCAACAAAACAATTTCTCAATCAATATTTTGTACGAGTGTTGTCCCCAACAAGTCAAGACAATACAATAAAATTACGATGCTTTGTCTTTGCGAGTTCTTCAAAAAATTCTCTCGTGTATTGCTTATCTCGCTTCTCTAGCACCTTCGATCGATGCATATACCATGTATAAATTATTTTTCAATGTATTTAGGCTTGTGTTGATCTTGATAAGCTTAAATATATTTTTACGAAATAAGGAAAATAATATTTCATTAGAAAAAATATTCTTCCAAATAATAAAATTCGAATCTACAATTTAAGAAACTCAATATTTGTAGAAAGGGGAAATTCTTATGCACAATCATATCAAAAGGAAAAGAATTTAGGGGATAAATTTGTTTCTTGTGAGGCAAGACATGTTTCCTTTCAATCTCCTCCTTTTTTAGACAAAATAAGCACACACAAGTCTATTCAAGTTGCTGCAACTCTATTTATCTCCCCCTGAATTTGAAAACATATCTCTTCCTAAATTTGATTATTTTAGCTTTGGTGTGGTTACCAATGTTGTTAGCACGAGGCAAAATCATTCATCAATTATATTTAATCAGAGCATTAAAGATAAAAAAACAACTAACGAATTTTTAAAAAATTCAAGAAAAACAAAAAGATCTTAAGACTAAACAAACTCAGAGCAAAGTAAAATTCAGATCATTTATCCCTATCAATGTTAGAATCTCCTTTCCAGGTTCTTCCTCAGTGGTATTATTGCCTTTTTTTTCCCGGTGGTCAAACTTTCAAAGTTTGTACACCATTTTTATCTCTCTTTTTTGTACAGAATGGACAACCACATCAAATAAAAGTCTGTAATGAGCCACTTGATCTTCATAGTTAATGATCAGTTCTTTGGCTTGAACAATATTTTTGAGGGCAAAGTCAATTTGGGCATGAAAAAGTGCTGGAGTGATCATTATGAATTCGTGTCATGAGGCCGCGGTGCCAACATTTGGTACAACACGTGATTCAGACCAGGGTAGGTCTATCTCCGATTACCCTAGAACAAGGCGGGGAAAATCTTCAGCATATAACTTACATCGGACATCTGCTCATCAATCTCTCTAATGAATCCTTGAGACTTAAGGATCAAAAAATCCGTGAGGGAAAAGGTAGTTTAGATTATTTGAATATTCTGTTGGAAATTATGAGTTTCAGAATTTGACAAACAAATCGGTAAAAGAACTGTAGAAACAAAATGAACTGACGCAACGAAAGTTCATAACTGACCTCGAAACTAAAAAAGACTTATCGACTGAAATGGATTAAGAACTGAAGTAAATAGACTAAAGAGAATACATTAGTTAGAACTGATGTAGTCCAGCTAAACTGATCAGTCGACAAGTTTGACTCATGATCAGTTAGTCACATCATCAGTTGAAATTTGAATTTCAGTAAACAAATTGAAAATCTATACCAAAGAAGAACAGTATGATACATCGTACCTCTATTAGAAAAAGTCATCTACATGGACTAAAAGACGATTCAACAGATATTAATCATTAAATGCATTCAATGTGACCGTTTTAATCGAAGACTATTTATAGCTGATGAGTTCAGTTGAAGAAAGGCTAACGAACCATCCACGAACAACTATCATTTAGTCGCGATTAATTCGCAAGTTTATTCAGTTTACAAATTGCAAAATTTAGCTCTTACTTCATTGATTTATTAGTTGCATTCAGGATACTTATTAGATCTAATCAGTTTTCAACTGATATGCAAAGTCTACAACTTAAAATACTCCTAGAAATTTTTTTTTAACTAATTTTCGAAAATAAATTTAAATGAATGCATGCAATAACAGCTTTCAATCACACGTTTTAAATAAAAGTATTCAATTACTGGTAAAAATACTGTAGTTAAAACTGGGAGAAATCGTCAAACCCTAGACGGTTGTGTAAAATAAAACAAATGTGAAGCATCCAAAAATACTGACAAAACAACGACATGTAAAAATGAAAGTGTATGAAAATATTCATGTTCACTCCTAATTCATAAACATATGTGCGGAAAATATAGTCCTCGGGTTAGCATGCGCACATCCAACTCCGCCTACTCAGTTTTCGGCGCCTCCAGCCTCCTCAACAATATGCTCACATGCATCATTCAACACCTAGCGTGTCTAAAAACTCAACACACCTGTAACGTTATAACAAGTATATACATAACCTGCAACATTGCAAAGTACTGTAATTAACATACATTTCATTATCTTAAAAACATGAACTTTGAAACGTCTGCCCTTTTAATTGCCTTAAAAGTACTAGATTTTTTTTTTCATTTACACTCAATTTTCGGCCATGTACATTTACCACATGAAAATATTTTTATAAAATATTTTACCCTTTTAATATAAAACATCATCCATCAAACATTTTAAAAAAAACAAGTGTAATAATCATAAAATGAAATCGTCAACTGTTTTACCAAGCCTAAAAAGCAATAAGTTTGAAAAGTATAGTCCATACTAAACCTCTCAAAAGCATAAATAAATAGTCTTAAAATCTTTAACATAAATCATGATTCATAAATCGTAAATGCGGAAAAAGTAGAAGCGCTGGTCCTCGGGTTGTGTGCGCCTTCAGTCCAGTCATATCATCCGTCAAGCCCACCCTCAACCTCACCTGCATCCATCACACCTAATGAGTCTAAAGACTCAACACACCCTAATCTTTATAACAAATAATACGTATAAAACCACATGCAACAATGAAAATACTTTTACGTAAAAATAGCATTTCATGACATGCAAACATAAACTTTAACTTTCATTTTTCCTCAACATGACATAACATAAAACATTTTTCATGATCATAAACGTTTTTCCTTTTCTTTTTCCTTTTCCTTTTCCTTTTCCTTTTTTGAATTCAGATCGTTAATTGTGACTTTCCTCAAACCTCAAAAAGTCGATGGATCCATCTACATGGAACCGCAGTACTGGGCAGCGGGGGACACCAGCAACACTCTCACCGGTCAACTGGGCCCTAGTCTATCCTCTTTCGAATAGAAATACGATTGTCGGGGTTCTCTCTGGGGCCTTTTCCCATAAATGGACTCCTTCTGGGGCCTTTTCCCTTCACGATATTTCATTCTTACTGTTACCACATACCGTTACCTCATATCGTTACCTCAATAGCCACAATTACTTCACTTCCTTCAACGTTTAACATTATCATCACTTTAAAAATCATACATAACATATAATTTTGTTTTGAAATCAAGCATGCATTATGTATTTTAAATGTCAACCTTAAATCATAAGAATCCATGGACATTTAAAAATCATAATTTAATCATGAACATTTCATAAACATTTAAAAATAACCATAATATCATAAAAATAGCATTTAGAGCACGGCCATGACGTTTACTAATTTCTAGGTGTACAATGACCGTTTTACCCCTGGACTTGACATTTTACGTTTTTGACTTTTTTTTCTTGATTTCTTGACTCTAACATGTCCCAAATAATTATTTAAGCTTAAATTAATCTTCCCATAATTTTATTTAGCTTAAATATTACACTTTTTTATTTATCTTTAACTAATTGTTTTGACGGTGTTTTAATCCCGAAAAATCCCAAACTTTAATATAAAATTCCTAAATCTAAAATTTAGTCTTTTATGTTATTTTAGCCCGTATGAACCATGACTCGACCCCCGTGATCCGCTTTTCAATTTATTCTAGTTTAGAAACCCTATTATGACACATAAACTTCGACCCCGAGCCATCTTTCGATTTTCTCGAGTCACCCCATAACCATGTGGATCCAAAACCTGGCCAACACACTAGAGTACCCTACTGGACCCTAAGTTAAGTTAGAAGCCGCCCCAAAACCCAAAAACGTGAACCCCTCAATCACCCCTATTCCTGCCGAGAGTTGCCAACAACAAGGACTCTAGTTTCTTGTGTCTAGGACCTAACCAACGAGCCCAGCCCCTGAACCAACACATTGTGCACTTCCCTAAGACCCTTAGGACTCGCCCTAGCCTAGCCCCTGAGCCTTGGACCGAGCCCTTCCCTCCCAGCAAGCTGCGCGAACCCTGCGCAACTCTTGACAGTTTCTCGGGTAGGAGTCCTTGCTGTCAAGGACTCCTCCCAAGCACCTTAGATCGAGTCCTAGCATGGCTAGGACTCTTCCCTTGACTCCCCCACGCCCCTGGACCGAAGCCAACCCTAAGCCCGCCGTGGAGTACAAACCCGAACCCTCAAACCCCATGACAGCAATACTAAAACCAACTTCTTGTTCCTTGATGTGTGGTGTTCGGTGTGTGTCTGGGACTTCTTTTAACGTGTAAGGACATCACTTTATCAAGTCTTAACATCATTGCAGCCCCTTAGTATAAACAAAAACATGAATCATGGCATAAAATCGATGGTGTATAAATCATGCATATAAAAACGAAAACAGCAATATGAACTTCATGTTTTCATACACACCACTTTTAAAACTATATTATGACGTGATGGATGAGAAAAGGAGATGTATGGCGTGCCTTTGCGTTATATACGCACGAAAAACCATTGACGTCGAAGAACGGAGTGAAATCTTTGGCTTGTTCTACCTTGCACCCTTCGAATTTATTCCAAAGTGTGTGTGTGTGTGAGACGTGTGGTTGAGGGTTTTTGGGGAGAGTTTATTCTGATTTTTAAAGTTGGAGGCGTGAAGTATGGTGTAGGGTTTTGGTGATTAACACTTTAAATACTAATTAAATACCAACAAGGCTTTTAGGCCTATTAAGCCTCTAAATTAATCCCATTAGTCTTAATTAGGGATTAATAAAATATTATCAAGATTTTTGTTTAAATACATTTGTGAATTTATTAGCCGGGTTGCCAAAAAGCTCGCATTTTAGTTGAAAAACCAACACCGATAAAATTTACGTCCCGACGTATAAATCACCTCAAAAACCCCTTATTTTCCAAAATTATGAAAAACTATCAACCATATTTTAAATAATTAAAAATAATTATTTAATAAAAACATTTTACGTTTTTTCTCAGCCCTCGGTCTCCGTTCCTTGATCGCAACTTGAATATTTCTTAAAAATACAATTTTATGCATGATGATAATAAAATCATATTTAATATATAAGCATGTATGTCACATAATCAATTAGCAATTAAAATCAGTTAATTACTCATTTTTCATGTTTCCTAGATTCGCATGTAGTTGGATTACGTCTTCTTAATTTTGGACCTTACAAACTTAATCACATCATGTCAAAGCATAACATGTCCAAAACTTGTCTCATAATATCAACATATACGTGTTCATTTTCTTTATTTGAATTCAGATCATTAGTTGTGACTTTCGTATCAGCTCTAATCAATGGATCCATCTACGTATGACCGTGGTACCCGACGGTGAGGACATCAAAGACTGTTTTACCCATCCACTGAGCCTTGGCCTTACATGTTCGTGTTTGTGTTCGTGTTC
Organism: Primulina tabacum; assembly: GCF_025594145.1. Taxonomy (NCBI): domain Eukaryota; kingdom Viridiplantae; phylum Streptophyta; class Magnoliopsida; order Lamiales; family Gesneriaceae; genus Primulina; species Primulina tabacum. The sequence continues at coordinate 23,705,382 of NC_134556.1, read as the reverse complement.
ATATTAGTCACAACCAACTCTGATCCTTTAAAATGTATCATCATATTCATCACTTATAAAAATCATCCATATACGTAAATTTCCTTAAAATCAAGCATGCAGTGTATTTTTCATATTTCCATAAAACATCATGTTGATAAAGTGTACATTTAAATCATGTCAATTTGTGATCACGGCGCTGCCAAGACTGCTATCTCGACCCGGGTGAAAAATGATCATTTTGCTCCTGGAAACCTAATTGACAAATCTACCCCTGGACCTCAAAATTTCGACCCAAAGTCAACTATACTCCTCAAAACACCTCAAAACATGTTTATAATCGATTCCTAGACATAAATTCGAGCCCGTTACATAACTTACCCGATTCATTTTAAAACTTGGACCGGGGTCCCGGTTTTAACCCTAATCAACCTGAAACGTAACCACTCTTTCCCAAATTTTAACCACAGCATACACCCTACTAGCCCTTAAACAACACAATTCAAGCCATTTTGAAAATCTTAACACCCGCTGCTACATGCTGGAATTTTCGGCACACATGCACCGTAAACCCTAGTGTACTAAACCTTCCATTTTTCAATCCTAGACCTAACCAACCAGAACCAGCCTTGAACTAACGTTACCTAGGACCAAGATCAGACCGTGGACACCCTACTAGACCAACCTTAACCATGCCTACAGCTCCAAGCACACACATTGCTCAATCATGCCAAGCAATGGCATGACTAGCCCTTAAACCTTCCCGTCCTCTCTACCGTCACATCCAGCAGCTCACGACCCTTTCCTAGCCCTGTCCCGGACCCAATAGGGTCTGGTCTATGTGTAACGTCCCGAAAAATTTAAGGTCCACGTGAACCACATGCATGCAAGTTATTAAAGTTCTTACGTCTTTTAATAAAATGGTTTTAATTGCATTAGTTAAATATAGTGTGCATGTTTACACATTTAAAATGTACTTTTCTACATGAATGCATAAAAATGTATTTTTAAAGATTATTCGAGATGCGATCGAGGAACGGAGACTGATGGTTGAAAAATGGAAAATGTTTTTATTAAATAATTGTTTTTAATTATTTAAAATAAGGTGGATGCTTTTTCTCATTTTTGAAAATAAGAAGTTTTGAGGTGATTTTATACGACGGATGTAATTTTTATCAGTATTCGATTTTCAACAAAAATACGAACTTTTTGATAAACCAGCTAATAATTTCACAAACTTTATTAAACAAAATAATTTTTAAAAGCACTAATGAGATTATTGGGCCTAACTAATCTTGTTAATGAGTCTAAGCTAACATTATCATTTTAATTAGTATTTAAAATGCAAATCACCCCACAATTGAAACACATAACACACGTCTCACTCCCCAAATCCTCTCAAACTTTTTCCCCTCATCAAGACACGTCATACACAATATTTCAAGGAGAAAGCTTCGGTTTTTGTCAAGTAATTTCAAGCCAAGGTCGTTCGTCACCGTTCTTGGATTCGTCAGCGATAATTCGTGCTTTATACACGCAAAGGCACGCCATATTCTTTCTTTTGCTCATCATCACACCAAAATTTGTATTTATTTACGAGTTGTATGAAAAACAAGTGACACTTTTTATTTATTTTCATTTTTTCACAACACATGAATTTTTTAAGCATGTTTTGATCCAAAAAAACTTGATGTATATGTACAAGAAGGGGCTGCCATGATTAGGGAAGATTTAAGGGTTGTTTTTACACGAGTTTAAAGGTCCTAGATTACATGAGACAAACTGCACACGAGAATTAATAGAAGCTGGAACCAACCACACATTTTTGTTCGCAAGGTTCGGGTTTAAGGGGATAGGCCTTGCATGGCTCGGCTTGGGTCATGGCTGGGTCATGTTCTGAGTCAGGGAAGGAGTCCTAGCCACGCTAGGACTTGAGAATAGTGTCCGGAAGGAGTCCTAGACCCGAGGAGAGTCGTGCAGGTGCAGCTGCCGCGCAAGTGGAGTGTGGATCGGCCAATGGGCTGAGGGCTAGGCTAGGCTAGGTCCTTAGGGTCCTAAGAGGGTGCACAAGGGTCTGGGTCAGGGGTTGGCTCAGTTGTTTAGTATCCTAGCATCAAAACGTAGAGTCCTAGTGCTTGTGGAGTTCTCGGCCGCTGCTGTCTCCTGGTTGCGTGGCTACGGCTTGAGCTTGGGTTCCAGTCCTAGGGGTTAAAAGGGTCCAGAGTAGGGTCCATAGGGGGTCTTGTTCGAAGATGGCTCAGGGTGGTTCGGGTGTGGCTTGGTAAAAACGTAAGTTGACTCAAGGGTTTTAAGGCTTGGTTCGAACTAGGGCTTTGATGGTTTAAAGTTCGAAACATAGCTCAACGGGGATCGAGTCATGGTTCACGAGGGCTAATTAAATATTAAAAGTCTTTGATTTAAATTTGGGAATTTTATATTAAAGTTTGATTTAATTCGGGATTAAAACGCATAAATAAGTAATAATTAAATAATAAATTAAAAGCCGCCGATTTAAGCTAAATAAAAATACTAGAAAATTAATGTAAGCTTAAATAATTATTTGGGATGGTATAGAGTCAGCGGAATTAAGAAAAATCAAAATCGTGAAATTTTACGTCTTGGGATAAAACGTTAATTTTACACCTAGAAAATAATAACGTCATGGCAGTGTCCTGAATGATGTTTTATATGTTAATATGATTAATTTGCATGTTTATGATGAACGATAACGTTAAAAGACATGTTGCATTGCATGGTTAAAATTTTTGGGTATAATTAGTAGGCTAATTTTCCTATGAGAACTTTAGGATAGTGGATTCAGCCTGTGTATGAGATTAAGTTTAGTCCTTTTTTAGAGTTGTTAAGTTTGAGTGTATGTTAATGTTATCTCAGGAAGGATTTATATAGCGGGAGTAGCCACGAATATTCTGTTAGATTCCGAGACTAATCATTCTTTTAAATCAGATGGTTTTGTGAGTTATTTGGGCGTCAAGCCCACTAGGATCAACGTGAGTTATTCTGTGACCGTTCCATCTGGGGAGGAACTGCCTGCTTCTAGTGTGGTCAGAGACATTGATCTCGAGCTACAGGGCCACACAATCTAGGCCGACTTTGTTGTACTGTCGATGCCCGAGTTTGACATCATTCTGGGAATATATTGGTTGTCAAAGAATGGAGTGACGATTGACTTCCAATGAAATTCAGTGAGGATCAAACTATTAGGTGAGGAGGAATTTGTATTCGAGCCAAGTGGATGCAATAGCACGCCTCAGATGATATCATGCCTTCAGGCGAGGAAGCTTATGCATATGGGATGTCATATATTCTTGACTTGTATTATTTTAGCCCTTGTTTTACTACCAGTCAGATATTAGTAGATGTTCGTTCACCTTGGGGCACACCAGTACTCTTCGTGATGAAGAAGGATGGAAGCATGAGACTTTGCATTGACTGCCGTGAGCTGAATAGAGTTACAATGAAGAACAAGTACCCATTACCAAGGATCATGGACTCATTCGTTCAATTGCAAGGAGCTTCTGTGTTTTCCAAGATAGATATTCACTTCGGGTATCATCAGCTGAGAGTTAAATACGCAGATGTGAACAAGACAGCCTTCAGGACTCGCTATGGGAATTATGAGTTCTTAGTGATACCGTTTGGATTGAAAAAATGCTCAAGTGATCTTCATGGATCTCATAAATCGCATAATTCAGCCATACTTGGATCATTTTATCATTGTACTTATAGATGACATCCTCATTTATTCAAATAATCAGGAGGAGCATAGTCAGCATCTGCGTACCGCGTTGCAAGTGTTATAGAATCGTAAGTTGTTTGCAAATTTCAGCAAGTGTAAATTTTGGTTGGAGAAAGTGACATTTTGGGACATGTTATTTCTAGCAGTGACATTGAGGTTGACCCATCCAAAGTGGAAATAGTGAAGGAATGGGTTGAACCAAAGAATGCATCCGAGGTCCACAGTTTCTTGGGCTTACCGAGTTACTACAAAAAATTCATTAGAGATTTTCTTCTATCGCAGTGCCACTCACCTTTTTGACGAAGAAGAATGCCAAGTTTGTATGGAGTGTTGAGTGCCAGAAGAGTTTCGACACTTTGAAGCAAGCTCTTACAATTGTGCCAGTATTAGCCATTCCATGAGGGCAAGGCAACTTTGTGTTGTACACCGATGATTCCAAGCTCAGATTAGGCGACGTATTGATGCAGTATGGCCGAGTTATCAGTTGAAGGTGCATTAAAAAATTATCTGACTCGTAATCTGGAGTTATCTGTCGCGGTCTTTTCTTTGAAAATATGAAGACACTAGTTGTATGGTGAGAAGTGCCAGATATTTAATGATCACAAGAGTTTCAAATATTTCTCCGCTCAGAAACATGAGACAGAGATGGTGGCTAGAGTTGGTAAAAGACTATGATTGTGACATCATCTATCACCTGGGAAAAGCCAATGTAGTCGCTGATGCTTTGAGTAGGAGAGCAGGACTTGTATCGCAACTGTCAGTACAGAGACTTCTACTACTAGAGATGCAAAAATTCAATCTAGATTTATCCTAGGGGCAGAGATCCTAGATTATCTACCTTGACAGTGCAGTACACCTTGATAGACCGTAACCGTAGTGGACAGTAATATAATGACAAACTGCAGAAATGGCTATTGAGAGATGAATCTAAGGGTCGTAAGCTTTATACAGTGAGAGATGGGATTGTTAAGTATAGAGGGAGAATTTGGGTACCTATGGATGATTAGATTAGAGGAGATATATTGTCAAAAGTGCCTACAACACCATATTCCATTCATCCAGTTGGTACCAAGATGTATAAAGATTTGCATGTGCTATATTGGTGGCCATGAATGAAACGAGACATTCGACGCTTTGTATCTTAATGTCTAACTTTCCAGCAGGTGAAAGCAGAGAATCATAGATCAGCAGGGATGCTCAAGCCTCTTCCTATCCCCGAGTGGAAATAAGAGAACATTATCATGGATTTCATAGTCGGTTTGCCGATGTAAGTTAGAGGATCTAACGCCATCTGGGTGATTTTTGATTGTCTTACCAAGTCGGCACACTTCTTGCTGATAAAGACGAAATTTTTTAGACTCAGTATGCATAACTTTATATTCGAGAGATAGTCAAATTGCACGGGATTCCAGTTACCATCATATCTGACAGAGACCCAAGGTTCACATCGTTTTTGGAAGAGTTTGCACTCCAAAATGGGGACGAAATTGCTATTCAGTACAGCATTTCATCCTCATACAGATGGCTAGTCTGAGAGGGTGATACATATTTTGGAAGACTTACTGCGTGCATGCGTGATCGATTTCCATGGGAATTGGGAATCAAAGTTACCTATAGTGGAGTTCACTTATAGAAACTGCTTTCAGTCATCTATAGGTATGGCTCCTTACGAAGCATTTTATGGAAGAAAGTGCAGATCTTCTATCCAATGGGATGAGGTCGGCTAGAGATAAAAACTTGGTCCAAAAATTGTTCAGCAGACCGTAGATATAGTAGTCAAAATCTGGGACAGGATAAAGACTGCTTGGAGTCGTCAAAAGTGCTATGCTGACAAGAGAATGAGGGACCTTGAGTTTGCCTAGGATATTATGTCTTCGTAAAAATATCACCTATGAAGGGTGTTATGATATTCAGGATGAAAGACAAGTTGAGTCCCAGATTCATAGGACCATTCAAGATCCTTGAAAAGGTGGAAATATTAGCTTATCGTGTAGCACTGCCGCTGAATCTGGCAGGTGTACATAATGTGTTCCATGTTTCTATGCTAAGGAAGTACATGGCATCCTTCACATGAACTGAGCTTTGAGCTGTTACAGCTATCACTGAACCTATCACACGAAGAAAGGCCTATTCAGATTTTAGACTGACAGGAGAGGAGACCACGGAACAAAGTTACCAAGTTGATCAAGGTCAAGTGACTGAATCATTCCGATGAGGAGGATACTTGGGAAAACTAAGCCGATATGAGGATTCGCTACCCATAATTTTCTGGTAAGCCTTAATTTCGAGAACGCAATTTATTAAAGGGTGGAGGAACTGTAGCACCCAAAAATCAGTTTACGTAAACACCATGCATGATTGTTAATTTATTTAATTAAGGTTTAGGTGAAGCATGCTGTGTTAAATTATTTTAAATGTGTATATATATATTTTTAGGCAATGTAAAATGTCTTCTGGAGTTTTAGTTTTCAGGCGAATATTCGATGTCGGGCCGAGAAAGTAGACCGGAGATGATTGAGGTGCTAAAAATTTAATGTTGTATATTCATTTTAAGCCGAGAAATTAGGTATTTTAAAGGATTTTTGGATTTTAGTCTTTAAGGTTCAAATTTAATTTATCGTTGAAATAGAAGATGTTAAGCATTTTAATTAGAAAATTTTGAAAAGTAGGGGATTTAAATCCTTTCACTAGAGATACCATAGAGATACAATATTTAATAATTATTTTATGTCTTAATTAATTAAATTGGTTAGTATTTAATTTATTGGAGGAATTTAGAATTTTAAGGACTCTTAAATTGTCATATTTCAAAAATTGGGGGACTGAAATATTATTTATGGTATTCAAAACTTTGGTAATTAATCTAAAAACACCTAGCTAATATTTTTAATAAATAAGAAGAAAGTCCTACCCTAATAAACACACAACACACGCCTCTCACACATTCACACCTAGAACACACACTAAAAACGCTCACATTCGGTCGTGAGATCTCCAACCTAGGGCTTGGATGTTTGGCTCTTTTCCTAACAACAACCATAGCCGAACATCCACCCTATGTCCTTGATTGTTTTAGTCACTTTTGAAGCAAGAAAACATAGCAAACCATTCTTCGTTCGGCCTCCTTCTTCCCTGCGTCAATATTCCATATTTCGTGCGTTTAAAACGCAAAAGCGAGCCAAAACCTTTCTTTGACGCTTCAATCATGTTACTTACTATATTTTTATATAAAATATTCATTAAACTCGTTTTTTTGATTATATTAATGCTAGAACGTTACCAAAATTGTTTTCGATATTTAAACGTAAGAACTTCTTTGTTTTCTAGACTTTTTGATCGTCGGCTTCGGGACCGTTCCAAAGGCTTGCTGCTATGTATGGTTATGTTATGGGGCATATTTAGATAACATTAGGTGGTCCGGGATGGCCGTAGGTCGTTGGTGCAGTAGAAGCCGCTAGGTGCATATGGTTGCGCGCATAAGGGGATGATCGCATTCAGCGAGAGCTTGGTTTCATGGTTGGACCAAGGCTCATGGCTAGGGTCTAGCTGGGGTCTTAGGGTCCCGGGGTAAGCCTGGTCTTGGTCGGTTAGGGTTAGGTTTGGCGGCAAGGGCTGAAGTCATGATTGCCCGTTTGCGCACATAAGGGTGGTCCAGGGCTGTGCTGTGTCTCGGCTGGAAAGGGTTGAACCAGGGTCTTAACTGAGGTCTAAGGGTTGAGTCTAGAGCTTTTTTTGGGCTTGGTTCGAGTTCGAATTATCAAGAAGTGGTACGGAACACATAAGTGCCATAGTGTCACTCTTTGGGGGCAGCTTGTGTTCTATGGTTTGTGTGGCATGGTATGGGGTTTGGTCATGGTTCGGGGCTGGTTTAGAGTCTTGTACAGTAGGTTGGGATGTGTTTTATGTGTCTGGGTCATGTCCCGAGTCGATTGGTACGTCCTAAGTGGTTATATTTAATTCGAGTTATGTGTGTCCGAATGCACCTTTAGGAGTTATTTTGATTATTATTTTAGGATATGGTGGCAATATGTTCGGGGACGATCCAATGAGGTCCATGATGTTTGTAAGTGTGTATGACGTGTAAATAATTATTTTTGAGGTATGTGATTTGTCTTGTGGTCAATTATGGTACGAATTTGGAAGCCGAAGAACGTGTCTAAGGACCTCTCCAACCTCTTTGGAGGAATTATGTTATTTTTGGGAGTGGACATCCAATTCAATGGCTGTAGTGATCCCTTCCGGCTTAGTACTGTGTTTAGTTTGATCAAACGATTTATGTTTTGGGCCACTTGCATTGAACATAACTCTACGCAAAATTATTTACGATTTCGATCATGTATGACAGGCAGGAAAATATGATTTTATGAAATTGTTTATGCAGGAAAGTCGTTATATACATATTTATGCTTATGTTATGTAATGTACGAGCTATGATTAAATTGCATGAATTTTTATTACGTATTACTTGTTATACACGATTTGTGCATGTTGAGTCTTTAGATTCACTAGACTTGATTGATGTAGATGTTGTTTTTGAGGAGACGGGAGGTGGTGACAAGTGAGCAGGCTCGGACTAGTGCTAGTGCAAACCCAAAGACCTTGTAGTTCAAGAGATTTTTATTATGCACGTTTTAAAATTATTTACTCTGATTTTATTCATTTGTGTTGATGGCAAGTTCGTTGAAACTTATTACATCATGCTAGGCATTTTCAAATTATGGTGGTCATTTTGAATTGGGAGTTTTATGATTGCGGTATTCAAACATCGAATTTTTATTATTAACTTTATTTTTAAAATGCGTGGTGACTGTTATTTTATTTTACGAGCTATGCTTATAATAAATTATATAAAAAAAATTTTAATTTTTCGCAAATACTAAAGTAGTACTATTTTAAGTAACGGATCGTCACATATCCAGTGGTAATTTCTTCTAAACTTGCGAGTTATTAAGAAGCTAAATTAGTCGATATGCTTAAAAGGCATAAAAATGCTATTGAATTGGACACTAAAAGATTTCAAGGGCATTAATCCACTAATTTTCACTCACAGAATTCATTTACAAGAAAATTCTAAGACATCCCACAACCACAAAGAAGATTAAACCCACATATGAAAGATGGGAAAACTGAAGCTCTCAAACTACTTGATGATGAAATTATCTACCATATTCCTGATAGTAAGTGGGTATGCCCAACACAAGTAGTTCCAAAAAAATCTGGCATTGCTATGATAAAAAATGACAAAGGAGAATTGTTAACAAATCGAGTTCCTTCTAGTTTGTGTATGTGTATTGATTATAGAAAATTGAATGATGTCACCAGAAAAGATCATTTTCATTTACCATTTTGTGATCAAATTATAGAAAGAGTAGCAGGTCATCCCTACTACAGTTTTCTTGATGTATATTCAGGCTATTATCAAATTCACAATGCACTTGAATATCAAGAAAAAACCACATTCACATGTCATTTTGGTACATTTGCATTTAAAAGGATGTCATTTGATTTACGCAATGCCCCAACAACATTTCATATATGCATGCTAAACATTTTTTTGCGACATGGTTGAAAATTGTTTGGAGATTTTTTATGGATGATTTGACATTTTTTGGGAATAAATTTGATAATCGTCTTGAAAAGTTAGAAATTTTTTAAAAAAATGTGTGGAAAATGTATTATTTTAAATTGAAAAAATGTCATTACATGGTTATTTTTGGAATTGTTTTGAACATGTTGTGTCATCTTATGGAATTAAAGTTGATAAAGAAAAAAATGATGTCATCGCCAATCTACCTTCACCAAAGACCATTAAAGAATTCGTTCATTTTTAGGACATGCTGGATTTTATAGGAGGTTTGTAAAGGACTTTAGCTTAATCTCTAAACCCATTTGTAATATTTTAACAAAAGACACTACATTTGAGTTGACTAAAGAATGTCAAAATGATTTTGATAATATCATTAGAGATTTAACATCAGCTCCTATCATGCAACCATTTGAAATCATGTGTGACTCAAGTGATTTTGCTATCAATGCAGTATTGAGTCAAAGAAGGAACAATAAGCATTATATAATATATTATACAAGTAGAACTTTAAACCATACTAAAATGAATTATTCACAACTGAAAAAGAACTACTTGTTGTAATATTTGCATTAGATAAATTTTGTTCTTATTTGATTGGATCAACGACATTTGTTTTTACTGATCATTCTGATGTTAGATATTTATTGACCAAATAAAATGTGAAGCCATGAATAATTCGATGAATTTTATTACTCCGAGAATTTGACATTTCTATCAAAGATTAAAAAAAACCGAGAATGTTGTAGCGGATCACTTATCGAGACTAGTAGCAGGATCATCTTCTGAAATCACACCAATCAATTACAATTTTCCTGATGAACTATTATCTTTTGTTGCTACTACACCTTATTTTGCTAATATGGTAAATTTTCTTGTGAAAGCAAAAATGCCACCGTAATGAAATTCCCAAAATAAAAAAAAATTTGAATGAGGTAAAAACTTTATTGGGATGATCCCTATTTGTTCAAGTATTGTCTAGACCAAATTTTTCGACGTTGCATACCTGACAATTAGATAAGTAGTGTTATGAAATTTTTTGATTCAGAAGCATGTGGAGGAAATTTTTCTTCAAAGAAAACGACTGCAAATATCTTGCAATTTGGATTTTATATATGCACGTTTTAAAATTATTTACTCTGATTTTATTCATTTGTGTTGATGGCAAGTTTGTTGAAACTTATTACATCATGCTAGGCATTTTCAAATTATGGTGGTCATTTTGAATTGGGATTTTTATGATTGCGGTATTCAAACATCGAATTTTTATTATTAACTTTATTTTTAAAATGCGTGGTGACTGTTATTTTATTTTACGAGCTATGCTTATAATAAATTATATAAAAAAAATTTTAATTTTTCGCAAATACTAAAGTAGTACTATTTTAAGTAACGGATCATCACATATCCAGTGGTAATTTCTTCTAAACTTGCGAGTTATTAAGAAGCTAAATTAGTCGATATGCTTAAAAGGCATAAAATGCTATTGAATTGGACACTAAAAGATTTCAAGGTCATTAATCCACTAATTTTCACTCACAGAATTCATTTACAAGAAAATTCTAAGACATCCCACAACCACAAAGAAGATTAAACCCACATATGAAAGATGGGAAAACTGAAGCTCTCAAACTACTTGATGATGAAATTATCTACCATATTCCTGATAGTAAGTGGGTAAGTCCAACACAAGTAGTTCCAAAAAAATCTGGCATTGCTATGATAAAAAATGACAAAGGAGAATTGTTAACAAGTCGAGTTCCTTCTAGTTTGTGTATGTGTATTGATTATAGAAAATTGAATGATGTCACCAGAAAAGATCATTTTCATTTACCATTTTGTGATCAAATTATAGAAAGAGTAGCAGGTCATCCCTACTACAGTTTTCTTGATGTATATTCAGGCTATTATCAAATTCACAATGCACTTGAATATCAAGAAAAAACCACATTCACATGTCATTTTGGTACATTTGCATTTAAAAGGATGTCATTTGATTTACGCAATGCCCCAACAACATTTCATATATGCATGCTAAACATTTTTTTGCGACATGGTTGAAAATTGTTTGGAGATTTTTTATGGATGATTTGACATTTTTTGGGAATAAATTTGATAATCGTCTTGAAAAGTTAGAAATTTTTTAAAAAAATGTGTGGAAAATGTATTATTTTAAATTGAAAAAATGTCATTACATGGTTATTTTTGGAATTGTTTTGAACATGTTGTGTCATCTTATGGAATTAAAGTTGATAAAGAAAAAAATGATGTCATCGCCAATCTACCTTCACCAAAGACCATTAAAGAATTCGTTCATTTTTAGGACATGCTGGATTTTATAGGAGGTTTGTAAAGGACTTTAGCTTAATCTCTAAACCCATTTGTAATATTTTAACAAAAGACACTACATTTGAGTTGACTAAAGAATGTCAAAATGATTTTGATAATATCATTAGAGATTTAACATCAGCTCCTATCATGCAACCATTTGAAATCATGTGTGACTCAAGTGATTTTGCTATCAATGCAGTATTGAGTCAAAGAAGGAACAATAAGCATTATATAATATATTATACAAGTAGAACTTTAAACCATACTAAAATGAATTATTCACAACTGAAAAAGAACTACTTGTTGTAATATTTGCATTAGATAAATTTTGTTCTTATTTGATTGGATCAGCAACATTTGTTTTTACTGATCATTCTGATGTTAGATATTTATTGACCAAATAAAATGTGAAGCCATGAATAATTCGATGAATTTTATTACTCCGAGAATTTGACATTTCTATCAAGATTAAAAAAAAACCGAGAATGTTGTAGCGGATCACTTATCGAGACTAGTAGCAGGATCATCTTCTGAAATCACACCAATCAATTACAATTTTCCTGACGAACTATTATTTTTTGTTGCTACTACACCTTATTTTGCTAACATGGTAAATTTTCTTGTGAAAGCAAAAATGCCACCGTAATGAAATTCCCAAAATAAAAAAAAAATTGAATGAGGTAAAAACTTTATTGGGATGATCCCTATTTGTTCAAGTATTGTCTAGACCAAATTTTTCGACGTTGAAAATTAGATAAGTAGTGTTATGAAATTTTTTGATTCAGAAGCATGTGGAGGAAATTTTTCTTCAAAGAAAACGACTGCAAATATCTTGCAATTTGGATTTTATTAGCCCACTTTGTTTAAAGACACTCACGAAATCTGCAAGATCTATGAAAATTTTCAAAAATTGGGTGCAATTTCAAAAAGAAACATGATGCCTTTGAATTCTATAATTGAAATAGAAATCTTTGACTGTTGGAGAATTGATTTTATTGTACATTTTCCATCGTCGTTTGGTTACTTGTATTTTTTAGTTGCATTTGATTATGTTTTCAAATGGATAGAGACAATTCCATGTCGAACAAATAAGTATAAAATAGTCATCAAATTTTTGGTTTCAGTAGATTTGGAATTCATCGAGCCATGATAAGATGTGGGGGGACTCACTTTATTAATAAACCATTTTCTTTATTAATGAAAAAATTTAGTATGACTCACAAAGTTACTACTCCTTATCATCCTTAAACAAGTGGACAAGTTGAACTAGCTAACAGATAGATAAACCAAACTTTGGAAAAAAAATTTGTTAACTCAAATAAAAAAGATTGGTCTCTACAACTTAATGATTCACTTAGGGCATATCAAACAGCTTTTAAAACATCATTAAATATGTCTCCTTATAGGTTGATTTATGGAAAATATTGTTATTTTCCCGTGGAATTAGAACATAAAACTTAGTGGACAACCAAAACTTTGAATTCGAGCATGCATGATGCAAAAAAATTTCGCAAATTGCAACTTAATGAACATGATGAACTTAAAAATGATGAATATGAGAATTAAAAAATTTATAAAGAAAAAATCAAATCATTTCATGATAGAACAATCCTTAAAAAATCATTTGAGATTGGTCAAAAGGTTTTGCTTCATAATTCTTGACTTCACATTTTTCTTGAAAATTACGATCGAGGTGGACATGACCATATGTAGTAAAACATGTGTACTACTATGGAGCTTTGGACATTGAAAATCCTTCAAATAGTGATATTTTTAAATTAAATAAACAAAGACTTAAACATTTTCTAAAAAATGAGATCTTTCAAGACGAATTTATTCCACTTTCTGATTCTTGATTTTTGTTGTTTTTTTAATTTTGTTAGTTTGTTTTCAGGTTTCATTAATTTTTTTCCCCGTTTAAGTGGTAGATAACGGAACTCCGTGGCTCTCACAGTCGGTTAAATCAGTTTCCCACAATAACTCATAAAATTTTTTTAAAGAAATTCTTTCTTTTCAAAATGGATGAAATTCTCTCAAAAAATTGTAAAGATTTTTCTTCTGTTAAAAAAATTCTTTCTTTTAAAAATGGATGAAATTCTCTCAAAAAATTGTAAATATTTTCCTTCTGTTTCTAAACATGTTCTAAGAAAGATTTATGCGGGCAGGTGTGAAAGATTGAAAATGCTTATGAAAAAAGCCAGAAGATAGTAGTCTTGTAATTGAAGCCAAAGTCCGATTAAGAGGAGAATTTCCACGGTCGTTACTCATTCGATATATGCATGGATAAGGAAAAATCTCCTATGGTAAAAAACAAAGGGCAAAAGGTTATAGGTATGTCATAAGTGTGCAAGAATGCATTGTGACAAACGATGTATATATTTGGGATTTTTTTCAAAAATGGAGAAAATAAAATTGATTTTATTAAGAATGTGCTGAATAAAGAATCTTTAGATGATCTCTTATTGACTCTTGAGACACATTTCATTGTACATGTGCATATTGAACTTCTTCGTTTATGGAAACAACTCAAAGACAAGCTTCATAGTAATAGTCTTGAGAATATGACTAAAAATGACCATGTTTGCCAATTTATAAGAAAATTAGATGGGAAGTATATCCTTGATTCATTGAAGGTGTTGAAGCTATTCTCGGACGTAAAACCAGAGGAAAATTGTGAGCCACAATCACATCACTGTACATATGCATGTGTGTGTCATTATTTTTATTTACTTATTCTGTTCTCGTCTGGGACCCATAATTTTGTCATTATAACATCTTATTACCCCTATAAAATATCTCATTGTTCTCTCCATTTTTGCAGATAAAAAAAAAGTAAAAATATGGCTGGATCATCTACTCAAACATTGAAAAATATTTTTGTATTTTGTGGGAAAATGAAGTCTTTGTATAAGTAGGAAATAATCTTGGAAAATTATTAGCTGAGACAAAAATTCACTTGGTATATGGGAGATGTAATATTGGGTTAATGAGATCTGTTTAAACTGCAGCTCATCTTGGAGGTAGTCAAGTTTTGGGAATTATTCTAATAGCTTTAGCTGAAAATATTATCACTGGTATCTCTGTTCGGTAGAATTGAGAGTTTCATCAATGTATGACAGAAACACCAAAATCATTGAAAATTCTGATGTTTTTATTGCATTACCAGGTGGTTTTGATACTTTAGAAAAAAAATTCACTTGTTTCTTTGGGACAACTTAATATCCATAATAAATCGGTGGGCTTGTTGAATATCAATAATTATTATGATAGTTTGTTGACATTTCTTGATAAGGTTGTAGAACAGAATTCCATTTCATAAAATTCCCGATTGACGCTTATATCTGCTTCGACAGTTGACAAATTAATCGATGATTTGCAAGCTTTTGTTCATAAGCCTGATCCATTGATAACAAATATCAATTGATCGCAATCTAGCAATAAGAAAAGAAACATGGATAATTGATGAAGTCGTAGATTGGTTTGTATTTTCGTTTCTTATCTTCAATAAAATTTCAGGTGATATTTCTTCATCATTAATTTTCTATTTGTAATTGTTTTGACCTTAGGGACAATGTCATGCTTATTGATTTATCTTAGTAATTTTTGCAAAATTTCATACATTACATTTTTGAAATATTTAAATTAAAAAATATATAAATCTATATGGGTATGTTTAAATTTTTATTTAATTAAAGACAATTTCAATATCTTAATCATTATAAAAATATAATTTATGAAATCTTTTCGAGTGATTAACATTGTGATCAGATAGGTTATTAAAGTATATGACCAAAGATATATCTTATTCAGAGTATCTTAAATTTTAAACTCACATATATTTTGTAAGCGGGTGGAGAAGATTGAGAAACAGCCTTCGAGCCTTTATTGATCATGAGAGAGACTATCTATTGTTTAAATCTTAAGTTCTTATTTTTAAAACATTAATATATCTTGAAAAAATGTCAAAGATCAATGTCATTTTGAAGGTATATGCTATGATCGATTTCTCTCTCATAAAAAAATTTTGAAATATTTTTTAAAAAATGGGAAAAAGAAAAATATTGTACAAATTGAATAAATAGGTTGTCAAGGAGCGTAACCTCGGTATGACTGAGTTGAAAAAAAAAACTCAAAGGAAAATCAGAAAAATAATTAGAATAACTAGATTTTGAATTAATGAATTTTTTTATCTTTTGATTAATTTGGCTCGTTTGTCTGTCTACATTTCGTAAACCATTTTTTTAGTATTTATCTTTATTCCAACTCCACAAGAGAAATATTTCCCATCAAAACATTTATTAACCTGTGAGGATATGGAGTTGAGACTCTTAATAGGAATTTCTGATGGTCATGTATATTTAATTAACATAAAATATTCTTTGTATTGATCACTCACTTTATTTCATAAATTATAATTAAAATAATTTTGATATAACTTTGACATTCATTAAATTTATTTTAAACACCTAAATAGTTTGTTGCATTTCTGTGTAGATTAATCAATGTGTTTTGTTTTGTTATTAACGCTTAAATTGCTAGGGAATAGCA
Source organism: Primulina tabacum (assembly GCF_025594145.1). Lineage (NCBI taxonomy): Eukaryota > Viridiplantae > Streptophyta > Magnoliopsida > Lamiales > Gesneriaceae > Primulina > Primulina tabacum. The sequence goes on along the minus strand of NC_134556.1, from coordinate 23,689,183 downwards.
ATAAGCTGGTTAGGGTGTGATTAACATAAAAAAATGTATATTTATTAATTTTTTTATATAAAATTGTATTGTTTAAAGTGTATTAAATATTTAAGTTTTTTAGGTTTTATAATAACTTATATAAAAAATATATGTGTTGTATATTTATATTATTTTTGTTATTTTTACAAGTTCGGAAAAACAAGAATAAATTTGGATAGAAAAATGAGAATGAGATGATACTTAAACATGTGTAAATTTGATTTCAATTTCCACGATATTCTTGAAATGCTTGAGATAATAATTCTTCTCACAATTAAGGTCAAATTGAGCAAAAAGTGAAAGTTGTTTCAATTGAATTATAGTTTTACCAAACTTGAGTATTTTGATCATATCTATCCAAATACTTGGTAAAAAAATATGAAAGTTTACTACAATCCCAAAAACTCAATTATAAACAACTTTTGTTTTATGTGGAATAATCAAATCCGTTGGCAAGATTGTCAAAGATGGAGTGCAAGATGCAATAAAGACTTGGGTCATTCATGAAGAAAAAATTGTTGCAATTATGTGCAGAAAATAATATTTTCTTTTCTTTTCTCCTCAAATTGGTAAATAGGAGTGCATTGCGATGAAAGAAATCATATCTCATTATATGAACAAAACTTTAAGTTCATAATTTTTCTCTTTTTAATAAATTTATGATGCTAAATATATATTCCAGGTTCTTCATTTCCATCATGAGTAAATAATTTTCCAAAGCTGAAATACAAAGGTAATACTCTTGGTATGATAATAAAGTAATAATATTTAATTATTTACTATTTATGTTATATTAGTTTCTTTTATTTAAACATTTTTATTGTAAGGTCCAAGAAATTAAATTACGTAACCTGAATGCATACAATCTAGAGTTTTACTTAAAATTATGGTTTTAATTATATTTGTGCATTTTATGCATAATTATTGCATGATAGCGATTTATTTCATGATATTTTAAAAGTTCATGGATTAAGATTTTTAAGTTGCATTTCGCGTTCGAAAGAGGAACGGAGACCGAAGAATTACCAGGAAAATTATTTTAATCACATGATTAATTTTTATTAATTAATATAAGGTGTTTTAAATGTATTTTTCAAGAAATGTGCTTGTTTGGGTATTTTTACCCGCCAAAACATATTTTTAATCGGTACGCAAATTTTATCGAAACGAATTACTTTTTGAGGGCTCGGGTAATATTTTCAAAAATTTAGTGGGCTCAAAACTCTTTTAAAACTTTTTAAATAAAAATTAATGGTCCATTAGAGTTTAATATACTATTTTATTAACCCCAAAATCTAAAATAATCCACCACCAGCCGACACTCCACTCCACTCAACACTTTTCTCCCGGCATTCAGCAACTTTTCACGAAAAGATTAGCAGCTTCATCGTCCAAGCATTTTCTTGCAAGAAAATTTCCTCTGGCGCTTCCCCGACGCTTGTTTCTCCGACGTTCTTGTGTAAAAAAAACATCAAGGCACGCCATGTAACATTGTTTTTGCATCATTCACGTCCTATTCTCCTGTTGTGTATGCATTTGTATGAGAAATTTTCGATCTAGCCTAGAACATGAGGAACTCTTCGGTTTTACATGAGAATATTTCACTTTTTGTGTTGGTTGCTCACGTTTTCATATAAGTGTTGCAAGGGGAATGCCGAGATCACACTGTTATGAGGCTAGGAACGGTGGTCTATTGTTGTCCATAGGCTGGAGTCAAGTTACGTTGAGGTATGCTAGGAGCCGTGAGAGTTGCGCTGCGTTTGGTGTGAGTTTTCGGGAGATCGCATGGAAAGGGTGGGGCTGGTGGTGCAAGGGTCGATCCAAGGATTAGATCAGACCACGAGGGATCTGAGTCATGGCTGACGAGGGCTCGAATGCTGCTGGAGCCGCCCTTGAAGTCGATTGATCGTGACCTAGGAGATTAGGCCGTGGGTAGAGTTCTTTTGGGAGTTATCGATCAGGGGAGAGCTCCGGCTTGCATGGGGGAGCAGACGTGGGTTCACCAGGTCCAGAGAGAGCCTAGGGTGGTCTAGGTGTGGTTGGTTAGGGGCTGGTCCCTTTGGGTGAAGGCTAGGATTGAAACCAAGGGGGGGTTCGGTGAGCTAGGGTCTTCGAGAGGTGATGGGTGTTATTTTCCAGCAACTTGTAGGGCTGATCCAAGGGCTTTTAGTCTAGTATTGTTGTTTCTAGGGCCTTTTAAATGTTTTTAAGGTGTGGTAAAAAGTTGAGAAAAATTTGATTAAATTTCGAGTCGATTCTGGTTAAAACCAGGACCTCGGTCCAAGTTTTAAAACGAATTGATTAAGTTTTGCATCGGGCTCGAGTTTAAGTCTAGGAATGCTTAAAAAAAATATGTTTTGGGATATTTGAAGGAGTTTGATAAGATTCGGGTCAATTTTAGAGGTCCATGGGTAAAATAGTCATTTTGGGTTTTCAGGGGCAAAATGGTCATTTGGCACCCGGGGTAAGATTTTGGTCCTGGCAGCGCCCTGAACACATTTTACCATGATTTAAATGTTTATGCATCATGATCACGATTTTTATGAATTTATGAAATGTAAGTTGCATGTTTGGTTTTAAGGAAAAATTTGCATATGTGATAATTTTGATAAGTGATGAAAATGGTAATGTTTTGAATGATGAGAATTAATTGTTGCTATCGAAGTATATGTAAATGCTTAAGACTTATATGTAAATGATGATGATGAGGCCTAGACACAGTGGATGGGCATCACTGTCACTGATGTCCAACAGCCGCCGGGTATCGCGGTTCTATGTATGATAGATCCATCGTAAATGATGAATGATGTACGATGGTCACCACTATTGAACTGAATTCACTAAAGGGAATGATGAATGATGATTAATGATGAGCTGTTTTAACATGTTACGTTTTCTCATGACACGTTTACATTATGCTTTTAAAGTTCACGAAAGGTATGTTGATTACAGCATATTTTCACTGTTGTGTGGTATGTATATGTATTTGTTATTTCTGGTACAGGTGTGTTGAGTATTTAGACTTACTAGGCGTGTGTAATGCAGGTGAGCTTGGTATCGAGGTGACTGGAGGTGTCGAACTCTGAGACAGCAGGACTGGTGGGACGACACGACCCGAGGACCGCATGTTTTTCTGCACTTTGATGATTTATGGGATTGAGAGGATTTGAGTATTTTCTTTATATGCGCTGTTTTACTTCACTATTGGATGTTAGGATTTTTACTTGTTTATGACTCCGTTTTAATTTAATGGCAAATATTTATGATTATTTTTAAATGGTATTTTAAGTAGGACTGCATACATGCGAAATATCCATACGCTTATTTTCAAAATGAGAGCTTTTAAAAAAAATATTTCCGCATTTTTAAATCAGTAGACGTTTCATTTATACCCTACTTATAGTGAGAATTTTTGATTTATTGATGTATATGTTACATCAAATTCTTGGCAACACTTAAATATTTGTTTGGTATTACTAACAATTTAAAGTGGTTTTTTTGATTTAATAAATATGAATATTATCATAATATTGAATTCTTGGTACCATTTAAAAGTTAGTTGGTATTACTAATCATTTAAAGTAGTTATTTTGATTTGATATTCACAAATATATAGTTCAATAAATATTTGATAACATTTATAAGTTTTGGTGTATATAATATATGAATAAGAGAATAATAAATAACAATAATATAAAAAATGATTATTTAATATATTGGAACTATTTTGTTAAATGGATTCTAATTGTTCATTTATTTTAACTTTATTTAAATATCAAGAGTGAATCTTCTCAATTACATGCAATCACATAATTTTAAAAAGTATTCAAAATAAAAGGTATTCAATTACAGGGTAAAAGTATTGCAGCTTAAAAGAGCTCAAATAAACATGCAAGTCCTGTCAAACCATAAATATATAAATAATAAAATGTAAGAAAATATCCATGATCACTCCCAACTCATAAACATGATGTGCGCAAAAAGTATGGTCCTCGGGTTAACATACGCACATTCAACTCCGCATACTCAGTCTTCGGCGCCTTAAATATCCTCATCAATATGCTCACCTGCATAATTCACACCTAGTGAGTTTAAAAACTCAACACCCTGAATTGTTATAACAAATACATATATATTGCATGTAACAATGAAAAGTACTGTAATTAAAAATACATTTCATTAGCTTCAGATCGTAAGCATAAATGTAACATGATAAAACATAAATGTGTTCCTATCGCATCATGTCAACATATACATATTCACTTTCTTTATTTGAATTACGTTCATTAGTTGTGACTTTCATATCATCGTATTAGTCGATGGAGCCATCTACGTATAACCGCGGTACCTGGCGGCAGGGACATCAGTGACAGTATTCATCAATTATAAAAATCATGCATATATGTAAATTTCCTTAAAAACAAGCATGCAACGTATTTTTAATATTTTTATAAAAGTCATGTTCATGTTATCATAAACATTTAAAACATGAATTTTTGTGATCAGGGCATTGCCATGAGTGCTAACTCGACCCGGGTGCAAAATGACCATTTTGCATCTAGAAACCCTAACTGACCGTTTTACCCCTGGACCCCAAAATTTAGACCCGAAGCCAACCAAAAACCTTAAAAAACCTCAAAACATATTTATAATCGTTTCTTAGACATAAACTCGAGTTCGTCTCATAACATACAATTCGTTTTAAAACTTGAACCAGGGTCTCAGTTTTAACTCGAATCAACCCGAAACTTGACCAAACTCTCCCAAATTTTAACCACATCTTATTCACACCCTACCAGCCAATAAACAACACAGTTCCAGCCATTTAGGACCCCTTAAATCTTGCCTACCCACTGGAATATTTTGCACTAATGAGCCCTAACCCTAGTTGCACCCATGACCCCGAATTCGATTCTAGACCAAAAACCAACGTTTCCAGCCCTTAACCAACTATCCTAAGACCAAGATCAAGCCGTGGACTCACTACTAGACCAACCAAAGCCATGCCTACAGCCCCATGGACGCGACTTGCTCGGCTTGTCCGAAATTCACACTAACATTCCACATATTCTTCGCATCGGCCCTAACCTCACGTCCAGCAGCCCATGAACCTTGCCCAGCGTTGACATGGGCCCACCAAGGTCTGAACCATGGCCTAGACCGAGCCCATGCATGATGCTCCCATCCCTTTCCCCTGATCTAGCCATAACGAGCCTTATCCTAGACAAAACCCATCGGCCTTCACCTTATCTCGACCTTCCCTCGACTTCAACACCTTGAAACCTTCGATCTCAGCCTACACGGCCCTTAAAATACTTATATTGAGCAGCCCCTTGCATAAAAACATAGAAACGTGAGTTATATGCAAAACAGTAGGCGTATTTCATGACAAACCTTGCAAAAATGATGCAACATAATATATCTATGCATTCCTCATGCAAACACACACACATCAGCATAAAATAGCATGAATGATGAGAAAAAATGATTTATGGCGTGCCTTTGCGTTATTACGCTGGAAAAACATGGATACCAACGCAACAGGAAAGGATTTCTTTGCAAGAATTTGAATAATTTCGAAGGAGAGGGCTGGAGGTTTTTTTTCGAAAAGCTGTTGCTGGACAATGAGAGGGGCGGCCAAGTGGAGTGTGCTAGGTTTAGGGTTTGATAATTGTGGTTAAGTTAACAAAAAATAAAGGGGTTAAAGGGATTTAGGCCCATTAAAAAATAAAATAATCTCATCAAGCCCAATAACACTACCGAAAAATATTTCGTTTAGGCACATTTTTGAAAATATTGCTCAAACCCTCAAAAAGTCCACTAACTCGCTAAAATTTACGTATCGGTTAAAATATGAACTAGCGAGTAAAAATACTCCACCAAGGCCCATTTTCGAAATTTTCACTTAATTACACCATACAATAAATAATTAAAAATAATTATTTAATAAAAATATTTTTCCTAATTATCCCCGGTCTTCGTTCCTTGTTCGAGTCCGAAATACAACTTAAAGTCCTAATACATGAAACTTTAAATGAACCATGAACTAAACCACATATCCATGCAATAATAACACAATAAAATAATTAAACACATATTTTAGTAAAACCCTAGATTGCATGCAGTCAGGTTACGTAGTTCGAATTTTCTAGACCTTACATGAATACACTTGTGCGATGCTCATGGCAAAATAATCAATAAAAAAGAAATCGAGTTTATAAAACTAATATTAGTGAAGGAACGAAAAAATATCTTCCTTAACAAGTCATGGAAATAAATTATATCATAAAATTTCAATAGTAAAAATAAACAAAACACAAGATGCAAATATGTGTGGCCAAAATTCGGAGAAACAAAACAATCAATAAACATTTTTTATGAATGTAATCTTCGAATGTCTCAAACATGTCACGAAAACAAATTAAAATTACGATGCTTAGTCTCTGCGAATTCTTCAGAAAATTCTCTTGTGTATTGTTTGTCTCTCTTCTCTAGCACCTTCGACCAACGCATCTACTGTGTATCAATTATTCTTCAATATATATAGGCTTGTCAGGATTTTGATAAGTTTGAATAAATTCATACAAAATATAGAAAGTAGTTTTTTTATTAGGCTTGTCATGATTATGCTAATTGTTTGAGTTTAGATTTTTCGTTTTACTTTTACTTCATGATATTAATTCTTTATTAACAAAAAAAATCTCCACGTCGTGAATAAAACTTAATGAAATGTGTAGCACTCATCGTGAATAATCTTAATACAAACAACTCAATAGTGCGCATGTTGCGAAAAATATTAATTAAAACACCTCATCAGCAGTGCACACTGTTTTCCATAAATAACATTTACTGCGGAGCGCACTTTCACGCTATGAATGATCTGAATATAAATACCTTTGTTGAAACATTTCATGTTCGTAATCTTAATTTTGATATTCACAAAATTTGTTACTTTGTTTCTAATGATTTACCTAAGTGCGCAAGAAGCTGGAACTGATCAGGCTTCGAACTGATCAGTTAAACGAGCCAAAACTGAAGCTATCAAGATGTAAACTGAAAACACCAAATGATCGACCAAACTGAATCAGCTCAGCTGATTTATCAAAGAACTGTTCAACTGATTGTCCAGCTGATAGGTGATTCAGTAGTAGAACTTCAGAAGCCAAGCCAGCTGATGAAGTACTCAACTAATGAAGAGCCCAGCTAACCAGTTCAACTGAAAGAGTGAAATCAGTTCAACTGACGAGTCAATTGATTTAACCAGCCCAATTGAAGATCATTTCAGACGACCAGTTAATAGCATCAGTAAGGAATCAATCAGTTGCAGATTAAGACAAGCTTATCTAAATGGATTCCAGCTACGCACAAAGATACAAAAGCATCTGTATGATCAAAGGTACAATAATGAACGTTGCAACAAAGATTAAAGACGCGAGATTCTTGGAGGCATGTCAGAAAAGTCGAGACATATATATCAAGGAACACATTCAATCTACAACGATCACATGTGATGAGTCTTGAAGTACGGTTTCAATGCCTCTATAAATACAAGCTCAAGACCATCAGCAAAAACATACAACACAAGAGTGTGGAAAAAGAAAGGGCACGCTTATTTGCTTATCAGCTTTCAGAAGCAATCAACCCAAAGGGAATACTCAAGTCATATCAACTTAGTTTAGAAGCTTAATTCCATCAGTGTGTGAGAACACCTTCGTGGTGCATTTATTGTTCAGTTCTCACACATGCACACACACCACCACTCAAATATAGTCTTGCACAAAGACATTAAACTTGTGCATGTAGTCTCTGACACACAGACGTTAAATAAGTGTTGGCTAAAAGGTGCTGACTTCAATCTAGGCTAGGATTTAAGATTAGGCAGTAGTGTAAGTTCTAAGCTGAGCGGGTTTGTACAAGATGTTGTATAGATCAAAGTCTTCCAGTGGATCCTATCCGAGGTGGTAGAAGGGGTGACGTAGGAGCATTTTAAGTCTCCAAATATACATAAATATATCTTGTATACTTAACTGATTAACTGTTGTTCTCAAACTAATTTGATCAGTTCGAGGTATTATCAGTTCAGTTCTTACCATAACTGAACTGGTACATCCGAGAACTGATCCTATGTTTTTTAGTTATTCAGTTTACATAAATTAAAATGCTTTCAAATGTAACATCTTTCTTCACAAAGAATTACATCGAGTTTATACCGCTTGATTTTAAAACCAAACTCGATTTAATTCATCGGTGTTAACATTTTTAGAACACAAGCTACTGCAGCTCATTGGAGAATATTTTGTTTGATGCACCTCAAGGTGCCCAGCAGACGATCCTTCAATTGATATCAGAGCTAGTTGTTCCAAGAAGAATATTTGAAGAAAATTGTATTTTAAATTATTTTACTTTAAAATAGTTTTAAAATGATATTTAAAAGTACTTTATATTATCTTCAAAACTATTTGAAAATGTTTATATATCGCTCATAGCGAAGGGTTGAGAGGATTGACTCTGCAACTAACATTGTCGCCACTTCACTCGACTCCGAGCTTTGGGGTTTTAATCAGCCTAAAGGTTCTGAACTTTACCTGTCAAGATGCACAACTAAATTGTTCAGTGAACAAGAATTTAGTTGCAAGCCTACTAGTTTAGCTGACAAACAAACGAAGCTTAGTCATGCTGGGATGTTGGATGATTAAAAATGAGCTTAATCATCAGCAATACACCGCCGTTCCATTGATATATCAGATCAATGCGGTTCAGCATCAGTTGAGTTAATTTGAGTCAGCTTGACCAGTTAGTCAGCAAAGAGATCAAGTTCAAGGCAAATTAGTTGTTCTTCTGGCAAAGAAACTCACGATCAGTGCAAC